>NC_092012.1:18080542-18412542 GCF_042242105.1 Pempheris klunzingeri
GTGTCACGTAGACAGACATCTCAAAATAGCCCAGAAGTGTATCTTTTTAAGAGATGTCCAGAGGATTTAAGGAACAGAAGTGGGATTACTGCGCTGCTGTGCCTTGAAATAGATAAGCACAGATTTAACTGGGACCCTTTTTCATCTTGTTCCAAATTCTTGTCAAATAAATGACTCGCAGTGGGCAGTGACAAGATGAGATCTGCACACTTTCACAGAAATATATTAGTCAAGTTAAACGTAAGAACACATTAGAGGATAAGGGGGGAGGCAGGATTCACGGTGTTCTACCTAACAGTGGATATCCACATGTTTATAGGGAAGGTAGTCGCCAAAAGAGTTCAAACCCACACACACACACACACACACACACACACACACACTGAAATATTTAGGACTGCTCTCATGGCAGTGTCATAAATTGTCAGTCACACATCACTGCATCAATGCAGTTAAGGCCATGGGGCAGAATCAATGCGTGATACTCCCCCGAATGAAGAGCATGTATTCTCTCTCTTGTTAAGGCACACACACACACACACACACACACACCCACTCATAAAGAAAGCGAGGATTTTCTTTAGGTCCAGTTTTCTCACGAACTAAAAGTGCTACTGTAGGTGGAAAAAGTGGAAATTCTAACGAGGGTATGTGATGAAGATGTGAAAATAACACAGGAGAGGAAGTGCAAGAGGCTCATATAAACTTTGAGCATTTTAGAAGATTTGACTTAGCTTCTACATTATTCATTGGATAAAACAGGCTATAGACACTGCCTATGATGTGAAGGTGTGTCAGAAGCAACTCAGTAATAATAATAATAATTTTACATGATGAGACTTGGCAGGACTTAAGATGTTGTGTAATAATAACTGCTCTGGAAGCAGCACGGAAGTGAATTTCACAGTGTAATACAAAAGATTTTATTACTTTCTCTCTTATGAAGTCCCATGAATAAGCAGTGGGATGTGCTGAGTGCCATACTATGAATTTTCATTTATCTACACTGGCGTATAAGAGTGAAGAGAAGCACAGAGCAGAAAAAACAAAGAACATGGAGGTGGAGAGATAACTTTGATTAGGACATTGTGGCACCTTTGATGCAGCCGTAATGGAAATAGTTTTCAATCTTCTCTAAACAAAATCAAACAAGTGTCAGTACACACACACACACACACACACACACACACATTCATTATGCTTGAAAAAAACTCTCCCCATAACCATTCGCTGTAAAGCTTCGTCTTGCAAATTTTCCATCTGGAGACTGCTTTAAGGAGAACAGGCAATACCAGCCTTTCATCCAAGAAAATCTCATTGTGAAAGGTTTGTTACTCCAAAGTGCTCTTGTATCCTCCGTTTTCATCAGCGCAGCAGGATAAATTGAAATATATCATAGGTAATGTTTGCCCTGAATCCCATTCATATCCCACTGTTGGCACAGTTGAGCCGTGAAGATGGAAACACAGATCTGCACTGAGGGGAAACACAAAGAGATAGATACCTGGTGATAATAGCCCACATCTCTCCGATACGCCATCTGAAAACAAGAAGAAATGTTTTAAACAGTGTCTGTGTATGTGTGCTGTTCAAGGTGTCCAAGATTGACTAGGATTCTACCAATGCATACCAAATGGCACCGAGGAGGCATTATGCATGTAATACAGAACACAACACTCAAAAACACAAAACTCTGTTATCTGCATGCAAAGAGTCACCCTCCCACAGACACACACTGTACCACACAACTGTTGCTATAGAGTGACAAACACCTATTCTACGTTTTATTACATATTACATATATAGAAACAAATGAAAACTGCCCGTTAGAATTTCCCCAGTCCAAACCCCAAATACATTCAGTTTGCAATGATATACAACCAAGTAAAGCAGCGAATGATCACATTTGAGAAGCTCGAAAAATGATTGAAACAACAAATTGATTGTCAAAATAGAGCTTGTATGATTATCAATGCTGATTCGGCTGCATCCTACAGACAGACATATGCACAGAATGAGAAGACAGATACCTTAGCTCTGGGATTGAGGTTGCCGATGGCATCAGCTTTAAAGTCATTTTTATTCTTCCTGCACAGCACAGCTGTGATAATGATGATAATGAGTGTTACTACGGCGATGGGGGCCAACACCGCAGCAATTATCCAAAGGTTGTTAGGAGGGTTCTTGACCACAGCTGTAAAAAGAACAACACTTTTTTCACCGTCATCACTTTATCACATGGCACCCTGTAGACTCTAAACACTAAATGATAACAGCCCAGTATTTGGTTCGTTGGAGGTATAAGACACAGCCTGCTTCTCCTAATAACCCATGCAGAAGCATCTGTCATACCTACGCTTAGTGACACTGCGCACAGCTGAACCTATACAGTGTGGCTGATTCAGCTATTGTAGGCAACAATCTATAAGAGTGCAGCAAACTCTCTCTTTCTTCCTCTGCCTCTGTCCTGACCATCTCTGTCCTTACCCTCTCCCCCTTTCTCCCTTTCTCCAAGCAGTGAGAAGCACTGCAGCCAAAACAAACAATGTCCTGCCGGGAGCATTTCGGAGAGATTAGAGAGCAAAGAGTTTTCTCAACCTTTTCTTCTACTCCCCTCACCCCAGCAGCAGCTCCTCTTTCTAAACTCAGCATGAGTCATGTGTTTTGGTTTGCATGTCTGCCTGTCACTGTTTCTGTCTATTTGCCTACTTGTCAAGCGCTAGAGGGATGCTGTGCTTACGTTCTGCCTGCAGCTGGACAAAGTAGCCCAGGGTGAGCGCCATAGTCTGAGAGTCCACTGTGTTCAGGACCTTGGCAGCTGACGTTCCGGATAAAGGAATGCCGTTGTGCTGGACGTAGTAGGTCATCTCTGCTGGATTCTTCAAACCGGACACCCTGCGGATGCTCACCATCTGATTAGAAAAGAACAGGGATGACATATGTTTCCTTGAAGTACAGTACACTCTGTATCAGCTGTTTCTGAATGGCTGGTTCATTGTCAAGAAGCGGCTTACGTTTCAGGGAGGAAAGCAAAAGTAAAACAATGCATTTAGGCGAAGAGTCTCATGAGAGGAAAAACAACATGGACAGAAGAGAGTACTTGTTTAATAAAACATCCAACCTCTGGCTTGTTTTGATGTGCAATTAGCAGATGATGAGCTGAGAAACTCCCTAATTATCGAGGGCTGACCACAAGTAATTATGCAAGCGTGTGCAGAAGTGTGTATCAAAGTGTGCATCTCATAAAATATTCATAGTGTAAAATACAAGCCAACAAAACTATTGGATTAAAGCTTTCATTAGACTTCTGACTAACATGTCAGGGCATTAGGGCAAAACATCAAAATCAGAATCTAAAATAATCTTGAGTTTTTTCTCTCTAACCCTGTGCATCGCAGACTGTTTATTCTTCCAGAGAAATTCAGACCTGGCCCTCCCTGTGGGCTGCCGTGCTAGTTTCTTACCTGAACAGTGTAGCTGCCTACAGTAGTGGCTCGTCTGAAACGAGTGCCCTGCTGCCCTGCCAACACAAACAGCTCTGCCAGCCTCTGCTCCATTAGACTGGCAAAGCTTTGGTACTGTCCCTCCAGGCTGGCATTATCCACATCCTGGATCACTGCAAATGTCGACGAAAAAAAAAAGAAGAAGATGGCCAGATGGTTGTTAAGAGAGAAAATAAATTATTGGCAGGAGAAGAGAGTAGCACAAAGACAGAAGAGATAGAGGCAAAATTAGAAATGTGTTTGAGACAAACAAACAGTCGAGTCTCCTCTCAGTTTTCATATTCCAGTATATGTACCTATGTACTGTAGACATATGATAGTACTGCTGACAATAACTGCCAGCCAAACCAGTAACAGCAGCACTATAACAGAGGCACATGAGTGACTGCAAATGTTTTAAACTTTTTGACCATGTCAAACTATTGCAGCTTGAAGAGCAGACCATCATGCTTGATGTTGTGTAATTTCGGCAAGAGTCTGTCCGTCTGTCCCCTAGTGGTCAAACATCACCTAATGTAGCTTTAATCTGTCCGTTTTATCAGCAGTTGAAAAGCAATAATCCTGGTTGTACATCGTGTTCAGTGTGAGTAAATCCCATTATCCAGGGGATGACCTTGAAGTGACTTGCCCTCTCATCTTGGTAAGTGCAGGGTTAAGAGGTACACAGCCTGATCTGAAAGGCCCATCCATTATACAGTATAGTGGTGTGGGTGCCCTTGAACACTGTGGAATATATTCATGGTGCTCAGTACGCGTAGTTATTCATAAAGCCAACAGAGGAAATACTAAACAACAATCCATTCCATAAAAAGCTCCCTGTATGAGATTCACAATTGTAATGGTACATTTCATTCACACACGGGTGTATAATATAATATAACACTCATAAGATCCCCATCAAGAAGTTATGCTTTTTATTATTTAGTAAAAGAAGATGCGAAGCAATGATATCCCTACCTGTAATAACCCAGAAGTCTCTTGTAGCAACAGAGGTGTTCAGATTGTGGTACTCCAGTGCTGTATGGACATAAAAACATCATAATTACTCCTCTCGGGATTATTCAATCATTAATCTTCATGAATTCAAACTTAAAATTTACTATTTGATCTTAACAAAACAGTTTTGTTTTCTTTCCTTATTTAGGATGGAGAATTTTTCACTGACTATTCAAATGAAATCGTTTGATTTCTACCATAGCAAAATGAGAATGTCATATAAAAACAGACTGCAACAAGGTACAATTGAACCAAAAGGTGGAAATTTGAATATGAAAAAGACAAGAGGTGAGGATGCAAGGATAAAAGAAAACTGCAAATTGGACGGAAAGTTAAATCCGAACTATTACATGATCATTACCTCACACTGCTCTTTCAGTTTTTAAGCTGTGTGTCAACAAAGAGAAGCAGCGTTTAAATCACAATCAGTCTTTAATCTGCAACAAGTGGTGGTCTCACTCGCTAACAAATCTGGATCAAAAGTATAAAAACCTGAAGCTGCTTGTGAAGATGGGGAACAGTTTACAGTTGGGTGCATTTTGTGAGGTTGAAATCTTTAGTTTAAAGCCTTATTATCACTACATGTCAGACAAATACTGAAGCAAGGAGGGCTTTCAGCTGCCTGAGCTCTGGTTGTCTCTATGTTCTTTTACATCTATTTCCTGCCTGATTAAGCTCTTGTGCTGCAGGCTGGTGCAGCGTTTGGGGGAATGCTGTATCAGTGGCCTGTGAAAGCAGACTTGCTACAGAAATGTACACTCAGGCATGACAGTATTGGTGGGGGGGGGGTGGAGGATGGGGATTTGAGAGGAACAGGAAGGGCTTCGGCAATGTTAATGGATAGGGCTGCAGGGCTGTCAGCAAAATCTGTCCAACATTGTCTATAAGTCTGACGTCACGTGGAATATTAATCGGCAGGGAGGTTTCACATTAGCCTCTGCTGCTGTGTGATGACAGCCTGGGGTATACAAACTGAACTGAAGTCATTCCTAGAAGTGAAAAAGAATTCAGCTATTATTAAAGCAATATTTCATATTCTACATCAGTGCTTGTGATATAGTTTTCAGCGATGTTATGGTCCAAAATGAGACATTTTCCACCTGAGAGAGATCGTGTAAGATGCAGAAGGGCAGTTAAACAGCTGAACACAGCCGTCCAGCCCACACAGGCACCTCGGGAATGACGGAGAACACTGTGCTACGAACAGCCGCTTCGAAGTGGTGTGAGATCCTGGACCTTTTCTGTCAGAGCAGAGCCCAAGGTGGTATGAGAATCCCCCACTGTTAATTATTTACTGCGATAATTGGCTTTGAAGTGAGGAGGCAGCCACTGCCGGCATATGCTCACACCTCCTGTGAACAGTGTAATACCAGGCTACAAAACGAACAGGGTAAAATCACTGTCACACACTTTAATTTTTTATTCTACTCCCCTGTCTTACTGGAGTTTTTCTCTGTGTGAGTCTCTGCTCCTTTAGAGCCTCCCTCTCTTTCTCTGCTCCCTGACCGAATCTTCCCGTCTGTGGGGGACTTAACTTAACTTTCAAACTTAATTCAATCACAACACAAAGTGAGTTTTCATTCAACGCTCACTAGCAGAAAATCTATTCATCTTGATTAGAACTGTGTAAAGCAAAACTTCTGTGTGCCTTCAGTGATACTGATGTTGTGTCCAAATTCAGGAGCTGCATCCTTTTTGTTTAGATTTAGTCATAATCGCACCGAAGCCACTTGTAAATATGGTTGAGAAATGCAACCGCCATATTTTATTATATCTGTATCATCTGTGGCACTCAGTCACCCATAATCCATTGCAGGTTGTGTGACTGTGTGACAGTCAACAGTGTCAACTGACAAGTGTCAACTCCTAAAAGGAGGGAAACCATGGTTTACTTACCAGCTATTTGGTTCAGATGCTAATCAGTCACCTGTAAATACATCACATCTGGTCCAATGAAATATGTAAAGGCCCTGAACTGGGAACCAGTGTGTGCCTTTCCAGGTAGACACCTATTATCTAACATACTCCTGTCCTGCTCTGCTTAACAGCCCTCCATCGAACATGATCTTTTGGTTTAAATTCTGCTAAATATGGTCCGCCCAGGTACTCTGTGGGAGGGTAGAGAGGATAAGCCATTTACCCAATGGGCTCAGCAGAGGCGAACAGGAAGTTTAAAAAAAAAGTTGGGCTCAGCAAGATGGTAGTACAGGGAAGCTCCTGACTTTATTCCTGGCTCAAGCATGAACTCTGCTGTGATCCTGACCATGATCTCGAATAGCCAAAGCTCTTGTCAACCTGACCAAAGTCTGGGAAAATTCAAGCACTGCGGCTTTAAACCTCAAAAATGAAGCCAGAGAGACTGAGAGACTGAGAAATTCCTGCTTGAACAGAGAGGTGCCATTTCTAGACTCTTCAAATGCACAGCCAAGCCTCTGGATTTCTCCTTGACCTAATGCGCCTATATATACATTTTCTCCAGACATCCTTTATCTTGATAAGACAGAGGTTTGGTTACACAAGAATACATTATGCAAGACACTGAGGTTCCTTTCACATATCTAACCTGTGACGGTATGTGTACACAGAAAGGCAGTTCAGTCTTCTGTCAGTATCTACGCAAGATGGATTTTCAGAGACAGTATTGGGTGTAGTGAACATACGAGAGCCTAACACACAGTCACTGTAGCTACACATGTAAAACAAAGGAAAATAGACTTGAAGCTTATAAATACTATCAGGTCCGCGTTTACACGTCGATTGTAGACACATGTATTGATTAATAAATATAGTGTAGGAGCGTATCTGTTCCATAACACACACGTGTGACGGTCAACTGAAAAAAGCACCTGAAACGCTGCCTGCGTGGAGATGCCGTGGCGTTGCTGAACTCTGCCCGAGATTTAAGGCTCATCTGTGAATTACCCTACACTGTGAAAGCCCCATGGTTTTTGTTTACACTAACAACATAAGGGAAGCACAAACACACGTAAAGGTTCCTGTTAGACACTGGCGCTGACACTGGAAATGTTCAGGTGATTTCAGGGTGAACCTTTGTGTGTGAAGGGAGCTTAAACCCTTATATCAGCTACATGGTGTACATTTCTTTAGATGAACCTACATTCTGAATTTACGGTGAACAAGGTCAAGTAAACAGTGAATCTCTCCTTCAGACGTCAATAATGCACCATAAGAATTATATCTCATTATATCATCATAAGTTGTGTGTCTGCCATCTCTCCCTCTACTGAGCAGTTTACACATCGTTCCCCGGTTACTTTGGGGATGGAAACAGGCTCCACACTGGGACTCTACTAAGATTGCTGTTTAGACTCCCGCTGATTCCCTGTCACTCTTTATTTGTTATTCTCTGAGTACAACTCTAATACAGATGGAGCTCTAGGCTGAGTATGCCCTCAAAGAAGGCTGAGATGAAAGGCCTGGGCTTAGTTGTGTCTTTGAATCAACTATCTTTAAGTGACTCAATAACGACTGTGATCGTGAAAGCAGCAGAACAGTCACAAACATCCAATTACTGAGAAACTGGACGTCAGTCAGGCTTAGCGATTGAACTCTTGAGTTCCACATTGCCTGGATAGACCTTCTGAAATAGTCTAGTCCAAGTGAACGCAAAAAGGCACAGACAACAACAATTTTGACTACAACAAATCTTGTGTATCTTAATGTCTGCTGTTATAGTCAATATATATATAATATATAGTCAATCAATATATCCGTTCCTTTGTGCAAAGGTCTAGACCCAAGGATGAGAGACAAAGCCTTACAAGTTTTTAAAGAGTCTCTTGTAGCTTCAACACAAAGAGAAAACAAGGAAATTGTTGAATCTAATTTGGATTTGGAGAACAAATCATTAAGAGAACACAAAACTACTTCTGGTGTCTCTTCTTGCAAGGCTGCTGAATTACTCCTCATTAGCAAACATATTTTTGAATGCAAATTGCAACTTACGCTCAGCAATGATAAGTGGTGGATAGAAGAGGAAGTAGCCCACCAGCTCAGCTGACAGCTGACCAAGGAGGTTTGAGGCAGTGGTGCCATTAAGGAAGACAGTCCCATTCCTCACAGTGTAGACCAACGACACAGCAGGGGAGCCTGCTGTCTGAGACACACTCAGCATCTGGGAGATAAAACAGTACCGCTCAGAGAGAGAAGAAGGCACAGAGGAACATGGGTATAACCACATAAATGACAAGTATTACATGACTGTAATGTGCAAGTCTAAAAGATTAGCACAAATCTCGTAGAACAAAATGACGCAGTAGAGATGACAAACATCAAAAAATCAATTATTGTCTCGGATAAACAAATATAAAAATCATCAAGAAGCACAGCTGGGAAATTGGCAAGGCATGAAAGAGTGCAAAAATATTGCAGAATCAGTTTTTTTCATCCATGCGTAACCGTCAAATTAGCTTTAATATAGGGCGCACTTCAATGTGGCAGCTTATTAAAATTAATACAAACGCTGTCTCCCTAAAATAATCAATTTGTATTTCAGAAGGAGCTCTTGTTTAAAAGGCAAAGCCTGATACACTATGGGACGATTTTGTACAAATCGCACACAGTTTGCATCTGTAGCTGCCAGATCACCTAAACCATACTGTAATACTGACGTGTAAGACAAACTGCTGTGTAGTTACATCTGTTCTAATATGATAAAACAATATCGTTAGACTCTGTTCTCTAGCTTAAAAAAAGGTGACAACAGCTTTCTATCTGAGTCAGACTGCAGATTGTTTTAATCCAAGTTTAAGTACAATGACAGCAGAATGCTACATTGGACAAGTTTTAACACTGTAATTGTGATAAAAAACACGGCATTGCCCCTGTAACAGTGCGGGGGAACACCTACACAGTGCTGGGAGTGCAACACAACTCTTACACCACAGTACCTGAACAGAAAGCCTGCTGTTGGCGTTGAGCACTTTGGCCTGCGCTTCAGAAAAGACCTTCTCGAGCCTCTGTTCCATCATTTGAGAGAACCGACAGGACCGAGGATCATCAGCTGTTCCCACAAACTGCAGAACTGGAACATAAAAACTAAATGAGTTCACAAAACTGTGCACTGGCGAGGCTACTATTCTTCAGGATGCCACTGTGTTTTTGGTTGTGTATATATTGGGAAAACTGAGAATATAATATACAGTATTCTAGCTCTTGTGTACTCAGATGTGGTATCACAGGATTCATTTCATTCCCTAACGTCTCAAACCTAGTTTCCACTGATATCGCACCAGTGCACAGATGCAGCAGGAACAAATAACTGTAAGTCTGTAAGGCTGATCTGACTTATTTTTTGCTTTCATCCTGACTGAACACCGGCTGACCTGTTTTCAGCTGGAAGCCAGGGGCTGGGCTGGGTCTCCATGATGCAACTGGGATGGGCAGGGCTGTCACCATGGGGAGGTACTGTCGCAGGTCTGCAATCAGCTTATCACGGCCATAGGAGCCCAAGCCTTCCAGCACCACAGAGGGAGGGTAAACCACATCCCCTCCAGTCACGTGATAAGCCACTGTCATGTTGGGAGAACCGAACACTGTCTCCACCTGAGAGGGAGAATCAGAGAAAAAGATTTAGTCTTTAAAGAACTATATATGGAGTTCTTACTTTGTAAAGCACTATGAGACACTCTGTTGTGATATTGGGCTATACAAATAAAATTGAATTGAATTGAATTGAATTGAATTACCATGTTTTATCCCTTTAATTGCACAATGGTTTAACATAAGGAGATATTAAGGAGTAACCAGTATCACTAAAGGGTAAGGTCAGGTGTGGTTACAAGCGTGCCTGTATCCCCTGTAACTACACCCAACAGTGATGTTACAGGTATTGGAGACTTGCACTCATCACTACAGCGAGACGAGGAGCCAAACTGAAGCTGATGCAAAAAAACTTTGGTAAAAGTTAAGATGCTCTTTAATCAAATGTTCTAATTTTATATCATGATATCAATAAATGTATCAAGATGAAGTAAAAAGTTTTTATTTTTTCTGAACCATTTTAAAGTGAAATAGTCTAATAAGTAAGTCTGTTTTCAGCTAAACCAGTGAATTACAGTATACTTGAAAATCAAGGTAGGTTCAAAATTTACATTAATTTACTCGGAAATAAAATTACAGTGGTTCATTCTGATCAAACAACACTGATTACCAAAACACGGGAAATAAATACTGACAAAATAAAACCATAGATAAAAACAACACACAGTACATTCTGTAATAAAACTGGTAAAACATCCAAGCAGCATAAAAACAGATTAAAATTAACTCCCACTTTACGTCTTCCCTACATAGTTCTGGCTCTACTGCTGTATCCCCTGTGAGATAAAAGAGGCACTTCATCACGCTAATGCAGCAATCCTGTATATCCAATAAAGCTGCAATTTGCAGGATTGCAGCTTGATTTTACATCATTACCCACAGCACAACCATGGGTATTTAAGTGATGGCTGCCTCTGTGCTAACGGCATAATAAAGTGGTATTTGTGGTATCTATCGTACTGCCAATCATATTCCACAAGCCACTGCAAGGTGTCAGAGCGATTCTCTAGCTTCGGCACAGGCTTTTAGCCATTTTAGTACAGTATGAAAATCACTTACAGTCACTTGAATATTGCTTAAAACAGGTATTCCATTAATTTGAATAGAGATAAACCACTTCCTTCTTCACTTTACTTCCATCAAAACCCTGGTTGTGTGATAAAGAAAAGTTCTTTTCCAATAAGCTCCTTGACATGTAACAATAGAAAAAGTACAGGTGTAGATAATGAAATTAATGATGGCTGAATTCCATTGAACTGCTTCAGTTTCAGGGTCCTGATATTGTGCATGCTGTCTCACTGGCACACTGTCATGACTTAGTGTGACATAGTCAAAGTCATAGTCAAGTAAAAAATATCTGCTGCGAAAAACGCTTGTCTGAGTCAAAGTTCATTTTCATACCATAGTGAAATGAAAAAAAAAACTGCATGGAAGCCAGTAAATGAATCGAAAATTGTACGCACACTTTGGAAAACGGTCAGCTGTGATGTAAAATATGTATAGTTAATCAACATCTTCGTATCAGAAGGTGGTGTCAGAGGCTGGTGTCAGTAAATCATATCAGCAAATGAGCTGAATGACAGGATATTGAACTGTATTGGATTGATGGAGCACTTGAGAGTGTATTCCAAGCACTCACTAATGAAAGCAAGCACAGGAGAGAGAGTGATTGTGGAATACAGATGTGGACAGAACCAGGAGGGGCTGAAGGGTTGCTGGGGAGGGAGAGAGGAGAGTTAGGATGAGGGAGACATGTTGAGTTGAATGGGGAATTTGGTACAAAGAGGCCTATGTTCCTTCACTTCTAACCCGAAAGGCCAGGTATCACTGCACTCTCATACTCTCACACTCACAGAAACATAGCGTGTTTCGTAACCATCATCACATGTATGAATGTGCATGTGTTTGTCGGTAACAGCTTGACATTTTGGTGAACTGTTTGTGTATGTGGAAACCGGAAAGGGAATGATGACAGGTGTAACGAAACTAGGTGTGTGTGCGTATGTGTGTGTGTGTGTGTGTGTGTGTGTGTGTGTGTGTGTGTGTGTGTGAAGGAGAGGTGAAACCATTCAGGCCTGTTATCTAAACCCATTTGAAAGCCTGCGCTGACAAGGAGATCCACTGGCCGAAAACACTGAGAGCCTACAGTCTCTGTAGCTGAGAGTCACTGCTCGGCCTCCTCACAATTCAGCCTTGTTACCAGCTCTGGGAAAAGAGCCCTTTATTATCACTTCATCCTCTCGGGCTTCACCCATGTGAAGGTGTTATTAAGAGATTGCATTTCCAGCAAGCAGAGATTGGTAACACACCCACTAACTCTATCTCAAAAAGTGTGAAACACTGCCAGCAGATTAACCCAACGGATCTCAGTCGTTTTCTAAAAGTTTCGAGTCCGAAATGGAGCGCACAAAAATTGCTTACTTTTATCTTTTTTTTAAAGCTTCTAAATAGTTTTAGCCTTGTGGTTCAACTCATTTAGTGTATTTCTCATCATCTTTTTAGCATCACCATGGCACACCGCTCTCATCCCAACCATTTTAACCTATAATTAAACGCAGAAGCAATTTCCCTTGCCAACAGCTTGCTTCCCATTGGATGAGAGCGCAGTGCTACTAAAAGGAACCCAAGCAATGTTAAAATGGGTGACAGGAGTGCACTGAAGCAAGACACCTCCAGAGACTGCGCAGAGAGAGAGAGAGAGAGAGACTGAACTTGTGAGAGCGCTGACCTTCACATGAGCAGGACGAGTACACAGGCCTCAGTCTCAATTATCGGGTACTTCCACATTGAGAAATACAACACGGCAAGACATTTCACAGGATTGCAGATATGAAAGTAAACACACACACACACATACACACACACAGAGAAATATCCACGCACAGTTGTACTTAACACTTGCTCAAAATTGCAACACTCTAAAGGCGCTCCAGTCCACTGGAGATTTCGAGGCTGAGAGGAGAAAAGTTTTTTTGTAAATGTGGGGAAGGAATCCCATTGCTACCTCCTTCATTTCCCCTGCAAACTAAATTTAATTCAGCCATAACATTTTTTTTTTTCACATGCAGAGAAAACAGACATTCCTACCAACTCACCAACATCGTTCCCAGAAGAAGATTTCATCTCTCCCTTCTACTCATGAGCATTCACATATTTACTCAGACGCACATTTCTGCTGCTCAAAAACTGCATTTTAGCATAGCTTCTCGTAAGAGGTGCTCCTGATACAATGACATACTGAGCCGAGGTATTAGAGGCTTATTGGAGAGAGAAACTGGCTTTGGCACAGTAGGAACCATGATTGGTTCCACAAATGGCTAATCCACAGACACAAAGATCATTGTGAGTGCACTGGATCTGTTTGTGTCATTACTGCAGGGGAAATACGGGGATTTGTTTCCTCCTGAGCTTTTCTTGAACCAAATCTGGTTTGTCCACTGCTTTGGTAAGATGGCCTTTCAGTGAATCGTGGATCTATCGTCTCTCTGGTTGTAGATAAAAGTCTGTCCCTAGTAAATATGATGGAATTGGAGCAACAGTTCTCATCTACAGCACTGCCACAGCCCTAATCTACATCTGGATTTAGTGTTGGTACAGTTACTCAAATACGTGACATCACCCACTGCCTTCTGGGACACATTCAGTCAACCTCATTTCTATATTAGTCCTCATCTCTTCTCACACAGCCTACATGAGGGTCCTTGGTATAAGTGCCTAATTCACTCCCTGCTAATAAACCTCCAGATTTCTGGCGAGGGCACAATTAGGAACCATTTATTGTTGAGTTTGTGTTAGAGGATTGTTTGATTATTCAGCCTCAGTCCAGGACGAGAACAATTTGAGTCTGTAAAAAAAGCACTCTTCAATCAACATGTCTGCTTTACAAACTGCTTCAAAGGGGAAAAAAATGAAACGTACGATACACCTCATACGATATGTAAGAGACAACCTTGAAATAAAGCTCTCATAAATTAAGAGAGGCTTGACTAGCAGAAAATATGAATTCCAAACTTCATTCAAGCACAGCAAAACCTTTCTTATTGCACAATTAACTAAAATGTCAGCACCAGAGCACTGGCAGAAATTGTAACACTTCCCCCAAAAAGGCTGACAAAACTTTTTGTTCTTTATGAATTCGTTTAAAATTCATTTTTGCATTAATTTGGATTCTAACTCTAACTTTAAGTCACAGGGGATGTTTTTAGATTGTAGGCAATTTGGCATAACCATAGGCTGTATAAAAACGTATTTTAAACAGTCTGTGGACGTAACTGAATAAGCTGTGCCCTCTGCAATGCTGCTGGTTGGTAATGTAGAGATCAAAACAGTGTGGATTTCACTTACTGACCAGTAAGAAAGCATAATACTGTCTGTATGTAACCCAAGCATGCATCTAAATCTGCCCTCAGGATAAGATAACTCATTTAGTTATATTAAATGTACCTTGCGTCGTTTTTGACCACTGGTAATGCTGTAGAGCATTCTTGATAGTGGGTCCCTGTTTTGTTGGTATCTCGTGCGCACACACAGACACACGCATTCCCATGTGCATGTGCAAAGGTGTGACGTGATACTCAGACCTGCCCATGCTTTCACACTATTCTGCTGATCAACAGTTGGTGGTGGTAATGTACCAAGAAAGGCAGCGACAAATGTAGCAACGAAGGAAAGAAAGAAGAAGATGCCACGAAAGCAAACATGTAAACTATGCAGGTTTCAAATGCATCCAAAAGTGAGCATTACAAATGTTTTATGAGGGGGGTAATGCATTCAACATGTTTATTAGGCTTGAGGGACGAGTATGTGTTTTGCTGAGAACCAGCGAATGTAAGGTAATTTGGTAATGTTTGAGTGTATGTGGATAAATAAATGTTCTCCATTCATTGGAACAGCTGTATTTGTTGACTAACCAACAGTAACTGATAACAGTCTGACCTGGGCCTGGGCTGAACTATCATTCAGAGCTTTTCGGAGGCCCTGACTTAGTCCCCTCCGCAGGTTCTGCCTCTGAATGCTATCCAGCCTGTTTCTTCTCACATAGATGGAAACAACTAAGAGAGATACAGAGACAGAGAGGCAGACAGACAAAAGGGAGAGAAAGCAAGACAGGTACCAGACAAAACATGTTAGAGAAATCTTACAATGTCACAATTAAAGTTTTAAGACAGTGGCAAAACTATCGTTTACCTGTTCTCACCCACAATCTCTCCGTGATGTTGCACTGCTGTGCCGGAGCCTCTGTGGTGGTGGTAAAAGGGGAAATAAAGATGGTGGTGGCGCCCTTGGGAGGGCTTGTTCTGGGGATAGGCGGTGTGGACGTTCTCCTATTGGTTTGAGTCCTGACGGTGGTGGTGGTCGTCACCCTCCTGGTCACAAGCGTGGGCTGTTGTGTACTAGTGGTGGTAGACTGTGTGGTGACTCTTAGGGAAGGCATGGGAGCGGTGGGGTTTGTAGTTCTGGTGGTTGAAGCTACAGTTGTGGTGGTAAGCTGGACAGAGGCTGTTGAGGTGTCCTGTCGGGGGGGCAGAGGCGATACCTGAGATGTCCTCTCGGTGGGTCCAGCAGAAAGGGTGATTCTGACTGATTGAGAGGGGGCTTGGCTGGCCACTTTTTCTTTGGGGAAAGTGAGCGCAACTGCTCTGGATGTTCCAGCGGTTAACTCATCCGTCTCCGCCTCTGTAAGGACAACAAATGTCTCAGTCACTTCCTCTGAGTGATGGGAATCTATTGATAAGGCTGCACTGGGCGATGAGGATGGAAGTGTGGCTAGTACAGCTTTCACATGCATGGATGACGAAGCATTGCCTGGGTACACGGTTGGTTTGATTGACGATGTCATGCCGGCTGAATGTAATGCTGATGATGACAATGATGATGAAGACAATGATGACGATGAAGCTTTTGAAGACACTGAGGTGGGAGGTAAGGAGGACAACAGAGAGGCTTTGATACTACTGAATGATGGAGGTGAAGTCTCTGTGGATGATGATGGCGAATTCAATGAAGAAGATGACGGCGGCAGCTCTGTTGGCAGGGTTAACCCCCGCAGTTTGGAATCACCTGTGTTATCGATATCATCAGTGTCAGAGAAATTGAGCACAGGGCTGTTTGAAAGTGTGTCAGCAGTATCAGATGCAGATTCAGGAGAGTCAACAGCTGCCAGATTGGGAGGGTGCTTGCTGTTGTACGCCAATGCAAGAGAAGAAGCTTGTGAGGATGGTACAGAGTTAGTAGTTATGTGAGAGAGCGAACCCCATGCTGGTGGAGCAGCAGTGTTCACGCTGACTCTTTGCTGTAAACTGACAGCCACAGCAGATCTGAGATCAGCTGGGGACAAATTCAGACTCTCTTCTTTATATCCTGATGTGCTTTTAAAATATGTAAGAGATGGATCTTCTTCAACAGTTGGGTAAAGTGAATGTGGATCACTGTGGACGACAACAGGGTGAGTTGAATTCAACACATGCACATTCTGCTGTTGTCCGTCTTCCAGCTTTGAAAATTCATACGGTGGTCCATCTGCTTGTAAATTAGAATTTGCTCTATCAAAGCCAATAGATGTATTTTCTAATTCAGATGCAGAGCTTTGAAAAGGCACAGGCTTGGTGGCTTTCCACTTTGTATATGCTGCCATTAATTTTGTGCCAAAGCTGAAAATAGCACTAAATGTTTCACTGCTGTTTTGTCCATCACTGGAGGAAGCCATTGCGGCAGAGGAAGCAGTTGAAGCAATGGCTGCCTGTCCACCTAAATAATAGTTTGATTTATCACTTCTCACATTGGTGATTGGTCCCTGAGAGCGTGAAGCAGAGTTTGTCCTCGGTTTTAGGATGATTTCTGACCAGGAGGAAGGAAAAGACCGCTCATAGCGGCCCATTGGTGTCACATTGTCTTTATGAGAAAGACTTTTAAGAGCATCAACAGTAGCTGGATGAAAGGGGATTTCAGTGGGAGATCCTTTGCCAGAACCTTCAGAGCCTTCATTCAACATAATGAAAAGTTTTGTAGTCGTGAAAGATGGAAACTGTGCTGTTAAATGCCCTGATGGAACACCGTTCTTGTTAAATGCCGCATCTCTGATTAGAGTTGCCTCTTCATTTCCATCAAATAAAGGAGAAACTGAACTCACTGCCGTTTTTATTTGGAAGCTCTCAGCAGGCCTCGTGCCGCGCGTCACGTGAACATTTGAGGCTTTACTGTTTCCTCCACTTGTTTCCGCCTCGAACGTCGAAGGTACACTGTCACCAGTTCTCTCTGATTTTATGATATGAGCAGAAAGTTCAGCCGAGGACACTGTCTGGTGAGATTTATTGGGAGGTGGAGACAGTTCAGAGGTTGTGTAAAATCTGTGGGGAAACTTAAGTAAAGATCTTGTTTGAAAAGGTCTCTCTGAGGGGGTAATTTGGGATAATAATGATGGTTTGGGTTGGTCTGCAAAATTAGCCTCACTATTGGCAGACAGGCCGGTGTCATCATCAGTGTTGTTTGAGCTGTGGCTGAGAAACAAGGGCAATAAGTATGTAGGCCGAGTGGGGTGGGGCAGACTTTTGGTTTTATAGTTCATATATTTTGCTAACCTAACTGGCAACGCTGAACCAGAGAGAGACATTGTCCTACTGTCAGAGGAAAATATCATTTTTGGCGTCGACCATTCTCTAGGTTCCTGAGTTATGCCCCCAGGAGACCCCGTTTGTGTTACAAATTCTTTACCGTTTATGACTCTGTCACTTGGCAAATGAAGTGAATCTGACTCTGATGTGGAGGAGGTTGTTCCTGTTCTGGTGATCGAACTGAGGATGGAACCAGTAGTGGGCTCTGGCCTCAGCTGTGTGAGGGAGAGTAAGTTATTCAGGTGTGCTTGAGCAGAAATAGATTTAGGCTCTGCTCCTGCTATCTCTCCGTGGTTGTAATTTATATTGATGGCAGGAACTCTGGGGCTGCTGTGACCCACTGCCATCAGTAAATCACCAGGATTAGATGCATGCTCTGAGGACATCATGCCAGAGTGGATAGGTGTTAGCTTAGTGATTGCAGTTTCAGAGAGAGACGTTTTACCTGGTGCAGCCTGGGAGGAAACTGTAAAAAATGATCCGGTGGATCTGGATGTCACTGCTGATGATGCAGTTGGATTTACAACATGTGAGCTAAGAGGTGACGTGACTGCATCTCCAACGCTTTTGTGAACAACAGTCTGACTATCTACCGCTGTCTTGTTTTCCTTTTCCGCATATGGTGCTGGATTTAGCAGCTGCTGTGTGACATGACTAGAAAGTGAATAGCCTTTAGGATGAGCAGACAGCAGTGCTGATGTGGAATATTGTAAAGTTCCCTGCTGCCTTTGAACAGCTTGACTCTCTCGATTGGAGGGAAATGAGGTGCTGATTTCAAGATCATTGGCCGATACAGAGTTCATACCTGTATTCTTTTGTGCATGGTTAGGAGTAGAATACGATATATATGTGCTGCTTGCTGGTGTTTTGACTTCTTTTTTGCTTGCATCCCTTATGTGTGTTCCACTCACTCCATGGATTTTATCTGCTGATGAGTAAAATAAGGGTTTTGTCACTTCATTGCTTTTTTGAATGCTGGTTTTCACTTTGGTTGTTGTGCTTTGCAATCCATGTGTAACAGCTGGTGGAACAACAACTGAATGAGTGGTGGGCTGCGTGGTTATCCAACCCAGAGACCCTGCTGGTGATAATGTTGCTGTTTCTGTCTGAGGGGCAGGGCTCGACACAACCCTTTGACCTAGAGATGAAACAGCAGCAGCTTTGTTTATCCACCCAGTAGAAGATAACAGAGACACAACAGATGATGACACAGAGGAAGTGGATGGAGCTGATGAATACACTGATGAGGCATTCCTGTTTCCATCTATAAAAGACATATGTGATGGTCTAGAGACAGTTGATGCCAGGGTACCAGCCTGATGAGGAGTGGGCTGTTGGTGAGACATGTTGGAAGTCAGACCTGAGCTGGCGAGGTGGATCATATCTCCCTCAGACGGCGATGAGGAAGACATCTCAGAGCCCTGGCTGGAACTATGTGAAGGCCATTGGGTGGTGTGGGTCTCGTCCCTGGTGATAGTCGGCGAGGTTCTACTTTGATCAAGGCTCACTGGATGTTTGACAGTTCCTGCCATGACGGTTAAGACAGAAGAAAAGGCGGCCTGCCCTGACAAACCTTCCCCTTCAGACTCTGCGTCACCATCTGAATGGACCACTGAGAAAGGCACCTCCTCCTCCACTGACAGGTTAGCCAGCGGATGAGTAGGAGCAGCTGTGACTGCGGGGTCATTTGGTAAAGACGAGGAGCCGGAGGCATCATAGGCAGGTTTTTCTGTTAACAGAAAAGAAGTGAAAGGACAGGTTAATATTGGACATCATGTCAGCAGAGGCCTGTTTTTAAAACTGAAGCTATATCTAATTCCATTTTGGTCAAAACTCTTATGAGGCAAGTGGTTCTAAGTTTTAACTAATGTCTCGTTAATGTCATTTACTAATTCTTCATAGCTTAGTTATTGGACATTATTAAAAACGTTGCCTGGTTGTGATTATAGCCCGACTGGTGCTGGCTTTCGTTGACACCAATATGAATATTGCAAAAAAAGCAAACAATAGCAACAGATACTGAGGAAATTAGCTTTGAAACACGAAAAGTAAAAAAGAACCACTACAAACACCAGGGTACGCTGACTACAAACTAACAAGGAACAGTGTGAAACACAAATTCACATGAGACTAATACAAGAAACACAGCAAAGCAAAGATACACACAATTTTTTTTTACAAGTGACACAATCTATCTATGACACTGCTTCTAAACTACCTCAAACTTAGTTTGGCATTTCTGTAATGCAATTTCTTGTTACTTATCGACTGACATATCCGCTAACACTGAGTGTATTGGATAGCACTTGTACCCTCTTTGACTGGTGTTTGTCGTTTCTATTTGGTATCAGTGCAGTTGTAAATGTGGGGAGTTCGTTAATCAATATTTGTTTCTTACTTTCCAATAAGCCAAGTCTGCAGTTATAAGTGTTAGTGAGTCATTAATAAAGGGTATTTACAATAATCCATTAAGTCTGGAGCCGTGGATGCTAATAAGTTGTAAGTTAAATCGATTCTTGTTCAGATTCTCTGCAGCTCTTTCCCAGACAGTAAGTGGTCAAATGCCCATTGGAGGGTCTCCCTAAGAGCTCTTTGAAAACAATGAGCAGGTATCATCCTAGAGAGGATACACAGCAGCTACAAGTTTTATCCTGGCAACCCAAAAAATGTTCTTATCAATGGCTCAGAACTGATCTCTGAAGCATTAGTGAATGATTTATTGAAGCCATTACTCACAACAGGTGCTTTATTAGCAGGTGGTAGAAGGTTCTTGCTGTCTATGGGCCAAAAAAAATGATTCAGGAGGAATTCAGGGATTCAAGTTAGAATAAAGACAGAAACTGGCTTTCAAGTGCAATCTTTAAACTAACTGTTGAGTGGTGGTAATCATTTTAACCTGTGTGCCAAGGTGAAAACAAATCACAAATACTACTCACACTCTATGTTTGGAGATGTAAATACATCTTTCTAATAGTCACAGACAGTACACCAAGGGCAGGCATTTATGTATTCCCAAAGGAGAGAAAAAGAGACAATCCTCAAAGTGGAACAAATAGAATTATTCAAGAGATGGCAGCTGTGTGCACAAGTATAGCTAAGATAACGCTACTTCGAAAAGCACACAATGGACCCGTGTTACAGCGTTTCGTGCCTTTGCAGAAATTATGCCCGAGTAAGAGGCAGAAAGAGAGAGAGAGGCACACGGGTTCGCAGTACAGTAACTACCATGAAGATGGTGGAGGGGATTAATGCACCAAGATGGCCAACATAAAGTTGTCTCTCATCCGTTCCTGTCCTCTCCTCTCCTTTTATTCTCAGCACATCCTTGACACATCCATATAGGGGTTCTTTTATCCATTTATAAAGCTTTGCAGTCCTGTCACACCTCCCACCCCCTCAGCATGTTTCCCCTGCTCAAGTGCATCCAGCTAGCACTCACATAAAACTCTTCAGTGCTGAAGGAGCATGAGCAGGATAGGGGGAAACATTTATCTAGATTACAAAAGCATACCAGATCAGTCATTGTTCTCATACTGTGGTCCAAGCTTGATTAAATGAATACATAATTTTAGCATAAACTTTAAATCCTGAGAGCTGTCCAGCACACACTGTGGAAATAACTGAGGAGTCCATGTTTTCCTGAATTAGACGCATGATGCTTAGCCTAAGGCAGTGTGTACTCACACAGCTGGCACGGTAAAGCTTTCTGAGCTTTCAGTCTTCAGACATTTGCCAACCATTAAATGAGAACTGTAATAGGACACACTGACCTACAAAGTCAGTAAAAGTTCCAGGTCATTAAGTCTGCATGTATTCTTAAATGTCACCAATATCCCAGAGAACCGGCATAATGCTTTTTATGATTTGTTTTCAGAGAAATAAATCTCTATATTTCATTAACTGCCACTATTCATTTCTCAAAGATAGTCCCTTCATGCTGTATGCATGATCCCACTTAATTCTTTTCTTCCATAAATCACTTATGTGTTAAAATGTGATTACTGAAATTGCTATACTGCCATTTTTAATCCATTCTTAAAAAGACGGTGATGTAAAACAAAGAGTGGGAAGAAGGGAAATGTATTTCTGTGTTCCCAAAAGTGCTCTGAGATAACAAAGGATGTGTGTCCTGTTTCAAGGCCACTAAAAGGTCAGTTAGTCAAATGAGCAAAATTAAAGAGAACTTTGGCCCCCCCTCCCTGGCCTGCTTAGTGCACCCAGTGGCAACACGAATCTGGGTGCGCGGGAGCGAGGCCAGTCCGAGCGGAGGTGTGGGGTCCACCTGTGGTTTGCCACCTGCTCTGACAGAGCTGAGCATATGGGAGGATTTTAACAATGGACGAGAGAGGACAAGGTGTGCAGATAAAAGGAGATAGAGGCAGAGAGCGGACTGTAAGGAGTGGAAAAAGAAAACCATATAGAGCCTTTTGTGGGCAAAAGAGTGGTAGAAGAAAAGGACTGAATTTGCAGTGATGTGTCCACAAGTCTGCTTCCAACTAAAGTAATTCACCTTCATGATTCCTCAGACTATGAAGCTTCAGTCTTGAAAGCAGATTAACAGATGATGTCACATTACTGCAAGTAATACTGCATGTTGTGATACTTTGTGGTATTAAGTCACAAAAGTAGAGGGTCTACTTTGTAGTAACGGTAGCGCTGTGTACTGCGTGCGCTGTTTTGTGTATATAATTATGGACGAGACAACTAGAATATTTTCCATTTGATGGTTGCATGCAGCCATAAAACACATTCAGCGTAAACATTTAGCTTCAACAAAGAGTTGGAATGTGCTGATGCAGAAAGGCTGTATTCGATATTGTCAGGCAGTGTAGAATAACTCTTAATATGGTGGAATAACAGTGAAATATAAACCTGCCAGAAAGTGACACTCTAAGCATGTATGAGCAATAAAATTTATGGTTTTAATGTACTTCTTCAGTCATGAGACAGCTACATGACCCTGACTTGTGTCTAAAACCTTGTGCAACCAGCACACACAAACCCCAGACCTCATTTCCACACTCATTTCTTCTCCTCTGCAACCAGCACTATCTTAGAGCTACCAGGACACAGACATGACACTGCCGGGGCTCCCGCTGCTCCACTTGTATTATACACTGCTTCTCCTTTTGCTTTGAGCTGTTTTTGTTCTCTTATGAGTGGAAAATGGTAAACAAGAGAGTGTAATTCAATAGTTAGGTGGGTAGAACCCTGGGAGCACAGAAACAAATTTAAGAAGCCTGGTCAGCTGCTTCTGAGGAAGTTTTGTTTGGCTGTCTGTGGAAGGCGACGCCATATGCAACTGCTTTGAGCTGTTGTTGTATCCAAATTCTAAATAAGAGCTTCGGTGGTGATGTGGAGGGAAGTCTGGGAGGAGAGAAATTTGAATGGGAAACGTTATCTGAGCATATGTACTGCACACACCCTCTCCGTTTTTTTGTCTGTGTGTGGAGGCGTCATGTCAAGTGCAGGGATGGAGGAGGAGGGCGGCAGTGATTGCCGAGCACTGCTGAGGTGACAGTGTGGATGGGAGGGAGGATGTCGCACACACCCAGCACCATGCTTTTCTTTTTTTTTTTCACAGGGGGCAAACAGCACAGTGGGTAGAGACACACATCAGCTGTCTGGAACACGGCCCAGCGGACACTTAACCCTGCAACCACGCAGAGACATGTACATGATATTAGAGGAGATGTTCTTTCAGTCATTCACTCTGTTATTAGTCCTGAGAAAGAGGATACTTTAGTCTGTTTGTGGCCCAGAAGAAAAAAATATATATTATTATCATTATTAACAAACTCTTCCTCTAACTAATTACTCTGAACACTCTATAGGGTTTTGTTGCTAACAGCTCTGCTTGGTCTGGTTTGAGCAGTAGCTTATGGTGAGTAATGGTAGCTAATATTTGCAAATAGATATTGTTGGACCACTGATAATGACTTTGCTATAAGTGTTCTACATGTTCTAATACTCTAATCTTGTACTTGTTGCCACAATGGGCACTTATTGGGCATTTATTGTCAATGACTCGGTACACGCACCAGACTGACACGGCTGTCTTTCACTACGTATGTGCATTTTCTGCATTTGCACATCCAAATGCAGCTTTCTAAACATGACCTAACATATGAATACATTTTTCAGATTGTGTAGCCTTGGTGGAGGGATGCATTCACATGCGTTGAGTGTTTTCTAGTTAATATGTTTAATAAATCACCTAAAGGGCACTTCTAACAACTACCACATCACAGCTTGTTTTTGTTTCAAGTATTTTTTTTTTTGATCATGTTAAGAATCCAGCACCCCTCTGACACCAGTAGTCTCTCCATGTCCACTGATAAAATGACAGAAAACAAATACTTGGAGGAAAAAACAGCTCTGGACAAGACTCTGACTCAGGGGAGGCTGAGCAGTCTCTCGCCGCCTATTTTTCTCTCTCTATGTCTTGCTCTCCCCTCTCTTTCTCTCTCTCTCTCTCTCGCTCAGGCTCTTCGTCTTTTTCAGCCTGACACGTCGACACACTGACTTCTGTCCTGATGCAGCTCAGGATGCTGCAGTCATGGCTCATGTTGTTGCACTCTGTCCACTCCTATTACCGCTCACCGGCGCTGTTCTCCACTGTCCCCGTCCCTGAGCTTGAGCTAGCCTCATTCATGGCTGAACAATACGATGATACATGAGACGATAGAGATTTGTCAACAAGTAGTAATAAGTGGAATACTTACTAAATAGTTCAACACCACTCTAATTTCTTCCTGTGTCCGTATCTCCCTAAACATAGGGATACATTTGTACTATCAAGTGTCTCTGTGTTTTCCACTGCAGGCACTAGCTCAGTTAAACACACCAGAGAGCCATTATTCAGGGCTTTTAGCAAGCTTTTGGGAAGGTGACAGGGGACACATTCCCTCCACTCTCAGCTGAGGGATCATATATCTGCTGCCTCAAACTCTTTTGGAGAAAATGGACGAACGGCAGCCAAACTTAATTGGTACCCCTTACTATGCAATGGCCCTTGGCCCTTACTGTCTACATAACAAAAGAATAACAATTACGCGTCTAAATGAGCGACCACATATGTCAATTATCTCTCAAAAATATGCTTATCATGGCGCCACATTTGCTGTCCTCTAACCAGCCCCAACTGATTGTCCCCCAAAGCTTCTTTAAGTGCTCATTTTTAAATTGCTGACTATGGTGCAAGTTATATTCTATGTTCCACCAGCAAATGCACTCAAAAACTGTCTTAATGAACTATTATCTATTGTGGTTTCGCAACAAAGCTAATACTGAGCCGGGAAATAAGAACTTATAAGTGTTTCTGGGTATTGTATTGTTTTAAGGACATGGACACTACGATGATTTCCGAAGCATTTCAGTCTGCATCTCTTGTCTGATGGCGAAGTCCCTAAAATAAACCATCACATTAACAACTATTATATCGACAGTAAGGAGTTAGAATAGTCTTAATGGATATAAATGATGCAAAAGCATAAACGACCTTTAGAGTCAGTCAAATGCCTTGATTTTTAAATGTATGTTCTTCAACTGACAGAAACACTGGTTATCATCTACACTTGATCCTAAAAAGTCAGACCAAAGTCAAGATCTATATAAATAAAACTGAAACTCTCTCTAGCATTGAACAACCTAAATAAATATGGCATGTGTGTGTAGCTTTGATGAAGGATCTTCTGAGGAAGCTCAGACTTTTTGGGAGTGTAATGCCTGAGTGGCCTATTCAATATTAATATTAGATAGACAGCACGTTAGCATCATCAGCAGAGCAGCGAAATAAAATATGGTGCTGTTTTACATTTCAACGGGAGGAGGATGAACTGCCAGCGGCTACTGTGCTGATGGCTGAGAAGTTCAATATGCTTAACATTGCAATGTGTTGTAGCGCAGCGGAGTACACTGAGGTCTGAAAGGATCACATCTGAGTAAACTGCTACATCTTATAATTTCAAGGAAAACATTTAGCGCTGCACAACTCAGTTATATGCAGACAATAACTAACGGCAGGCATAGCCCCTCATTTACCCAAACTATAACCCTCCCCAAACTTTAACTTTAACTTTAACAACATCATTTTCTAAAACTTAAATAAAGTGTTAGTTGAATAATTTCCAATAAAATAAAATAGCCACTGTGCCATGGGTTGTTTCCTTATTTAAATTGAAAAAACAAATGCCTGATTTTTTCACATCAGCTGTTTTGACCTGTCCCACCAAGAAAAGCACAGGTGGAATTAATAACATTAACAATGGCTCAGCTCCATTAAGTGTCCCAGCAGTCAGCATGAACAATAGCAGGGCCCTGAACAGGTCACATCTAAATGGAATACACTCCTTAGTAACTTTATTAATTGCACTTGTGTGCTTCCTGCAATGACGTCAAAACGGTCTATATTAAGATAAAGTTACTCCTGCACAGCCCGTGGAAGTGGATCAGAAGTAGCCTGGTTAAGCTGAAGGAAACTGGTTGCATTTCATCACAAAATAACACACAGAATTACACTGATTACTATAGATGTATGCTATATAAAAATGTAAGAATATTCATGAAATAAATGTGAAATATTCCTTTGATGCGTGGAGCGATCGGATGAACCTCGCTGAGGCAGACAGGATGACTGGAAGTGAGACAGCTCAGTAGGGTACTGCAGGCAATCACAGTCCCATTAAAACCACCCAAAGTAAGTCATCTTTCACTTCAGCACCATGCCTGCAGGCAACACTGGCCTGTGAACTGTCAAGGTTGAAAGCAGAGAGAGCATTTGCCGGGAGCGGAGAGGCAAGCAAAGGTAAATGCATGTGTTGTCTTGCCACAGAAGCATCAAACAAATGAATTCTAACCATTGCATTTATGTTTTTTATCTGAAATATCTTACGTTGAGGTTGTATAAATACAGCACAGTGTGAAAAACATGAGATATAGCTCCAAACAAGATCTAAAAACATATCTGATGAATCATCAAAAATATTCTACATATCAGTGCCTCTTTAAGGAAGACCTCTTGTCGTGGCGTAACCTAAAACACATGCATACGTAGAGAGAGAGAGGGGTCGGTGTCAAACTGGAGCTCATGGCCGTCTCCTGGGGCCGCACATATCAGAGCAGGCAGGGGACGAGTGTAGGAGTTTAGCTGCATGCTGAGGCTGAGATGTGCCCTGGGATTAGAAAAGCCATTTGACGAGGCAGGCTGGGGGTGTGAAATGACAAGGAGGTGGGGTGGGGGGGGGGTTCAAGAGAGGGCATGAGATGGTGACACAGCAGCTGAGAGGACAGTGTACTGGGTTAAGGTGAAGGTCTCATTGAGTTATGTATATGCTCAGCTTGATTTTAAACATATACATTGATAATAAATAGGGCATTTTTTCACATAAAGGTTAAGTGACAAACCGCAGCAAAGGCTCCCTGTGGAGTTTTCGACCTCTAGTAGAGCCACGGAGGTGTTTCTCAATGACTGGGTCACAGTTTTGTTGCTACATGCAGGTGACATGACACACAGTCCTGCCAGTGGTTTCATGCTGTTCCACTGACAGGTGGCGGGATGATGCAGAGATTTGCTGCAGTGCACCAGCAAGGGCAGTAAAGAAGAATGAAAGCTATGAATGTAACTAACGCAGGACTTTAAATACTGAAAACATCTGCACTGCAAATGCTTCATGAGGAAGGCAATGCACTCGTTGCCTTTCTTCAGTCTCAAGGATGCACACGATGCACATCTCCTGTAGTATAGTGAAAAAAAAAGTATCAGATGGAGTTTTACAGTATTGGGTCGTGATGTATGACTACATCCATCCAGAGAGAGCGGCGGGGGTACACCCTGGACTGGTCGCCAGCCAATAGTGTATGATTATATGCTCAGCCCAAATTGGAAAAGTATAAAAACAGAAAATCTTGGGCCTGTTTTAACAAATAGACCGGCAGGCATTTTGACTTGTCAACGCAGAAAAAGCACTGGCAGAATTAATGACATTAATGATGGCTGAGTTCCATTTAGGTGAGCCAGTTCCAAGGCTCTGGTACTGTGCATGCTCACTGGGACACTTGATGGGATGGAGCCTTCATTAATGTTATCATCTACACCTGTGAAAGGGTCTGTAGGAGGCAGATCAGTAGCCAGCTGAGAGAGGCTCACTTTCATATGTGCATGAATTGCTTATCGTGTTTAGATCTACTAAGGTTCTTTTAGGCAGGGACCTTGGAATAGTCAATGTGGGAAATAATTACACGAGTGAGAAGAAGAATAGCCCATTGGACAGGATGGGATTAGCAATAAAAACAACGAGTAAAAAGTTAGAATTAGTTAGTTAGTTAATAAAGCAGAGTGACCTCGGTGAAGGGTCGAGGCCTGCGGTCTGCTATTCGAAAGGCCAATACATCACAGGGAGGACAGGTGAAGGATAGGTTTGGTCACCTGTGACGGTCTGAGATAGAAAAAACAGACTCCTCAGGGGCGCTCTGGTACCACTGTTGAGGAGATCACATGCCTCTGTCTTTCTAATTAGGCCCTCAGAGGGTTAAGAGGAAGCCAAAGCTCAGCTTCCCAAGTGACAGACTTTTATGTCCTGCACAAATGCGAGGTCTCACCATTCCCACAGCACCCATAAAGGTAGAACATGTAGCATTTTCCAATATTTGTGTATTACTGTTAAAATAATTGTAGCATTTTAATATAATTACCATCAACCACTATTTATGAAAATTAAAACCACATTTTCCAAAAGAAAAAGGATAATGACAACACATAATGAGCATACAACAGTTTATGAGCTTTTAATGTGAGTGCTGAATGCACAATGGTTTTCCTCTTCTGTTGAGTAAAAACCTAAATCCAAACCTCCAACGGTCTCGTTTGTTTATGGTAGCAATACTAATGAACCCAAATGATTTTACCTTTGAGTTATTCATGTTGGATTTCTACACATGGCATCTTGAACCTCTAGTGTTTGACATCCATGTCATTAAGGCAACATTTCTCCTTCATTTACTGTACATGGTGAATAAAGTGACTCTGATTCAGTGATTCTGTCACAGCGATACATAATTCATGCCCACCATGTCAAACCAAATTGCCTCTGGGGTGTATTAACATAAACATGATGCAAAAAAAGACCATTGTGAATTTCAAGGCTCTTAAGTGACATAACAAAGACATCTTGCAGCAGGTGTCTACCTGTTTGCTGCACTAACCATTCAGATGCCTACACTTCACTATGATCATATGTGCAGGATTGTGAGCAACTCCACCCAATAATGACGTTACTTTCATCTTTCTCACCCCTCAACACGTCTAGGGGCTTGAATTCATTTGGTATTTCACAAGAAAAAGCAGAATTAGACAAAAAAAAAACAAGAATAATGGTCATGATAATAACTTTGCATGGCAGACGATCCTAACGTATGACACTGAGCAGATACACTGACTGACCGTATTTACTGGCTACAGCACAACAGAGGTTAGCCGAGGCGTGAGGAGGACAGAGGGAAGAAGAAAATAAGGGATAACAAGGTGGGATAAGCCTGTTAAGCTTCCGGGATCCCCTCTAAAATCCACGCTCAAGTCAAGCACGAGAATGTCAAAATGTATGTAATACCATCGCAATGCTTTATAATCCGAGGTCACTACAAGCAGCAGGCCAAAAATTAAAGCAGAGAGCTTCACCTGGTGACGTTATTTGGAGTTTTTTTCATTCAGATGCATTTTGGACGTTTCTGTATTTTTACTGCATCATAAATAAATGATGTGATACGTTTTCAAATGTTTTTAATGGAAACACATTTTACTCTGTATAGCTATTGAAATACAAAATGAAACCATGTCCCCTCTAGACAGCATGCTAACATATAGCCTAACAAGAAGTCCATTAATAGGGCTATTCAACTGAACAGAAAAGACCATTATTTAAACAAAAAAGCTTAAAATTCTGTGGTTTCCGCCTCTCAAATGTGAATATATTTGCTGCTTTTCTTCATTTTCTATTATTGTAGATTTTGGTATTTAATTGCTGGTTGAAGAACACAAACTATTTGAATATGTTCACTGTTTTATGGTATTTTCTTTAGACAAAACAACTAATTGAGGCAAGAACTGGCAGGTCATGAAAATAATTGTAAGCTGCAGCCCTGGCTCATGTGTCTCTGGGGGTGTATGGAGGCCACACTGGGAGCTATTCAGGAATATGACCACTGCTTATGTTTTTGCAAGTGTTGGTGAGCCAGTGAGAAATATTAAAATGGTAATAACTTGTTCATGCACCGCAATGCAGCTCAGCACAAGACATGTAATGCGCTGTCTGAAATGAAATATTTCCTGGACTTGCTGCTCCTTCGGTGATCAGAGAAGAAACACCATGTAACAGTTTACATTACACCTCCCGTTTTGTGAGAGACAGAGAACAAGAAGAGAGAGAATCTTACAAATGCAATATGCAGGTGAGAATGAAAACAAAGCGCAGCAGCGTACCATATGGATGCCAGCTTAAACAACATGTTTGAGCTGCAACGCTGACGACAGTGTTCGTGCTTCACATCCCAGCGATCATACATTCAACCTTGGCACTCCACACAGTCAAAGCAAACACAGAGATCGTCACCTCCTCCAGCAGGCAGCATGATGGATGAGCTCTCACACAACGGCCTCGGCTACACCCTCAATTCACCACAACACCGCAGGGCCAGGGGCTGTGTCAGACTACAGCTATACCGCTGTCACTGTGGCCTTGTAAGATCCTGCTATCATGTCTTTTATGAGTCTCTGTGCTCATTTTGCAGATATTTGCACCAGAGCAGTGGTATGTGAGTACCCACGTCAGTAGCTGTATCATTCTATGTGTTTCAAGGGTTATTTCCATCGATTTTTTCTTTCTATAAGTACACATTACATTACTGCAAACCACTTCCAGTGTTTAAGACATTATTTTAATATCCCCACAGGCTGATTTTATTCAATGTTGAAAATCAACTTATATCTATTGTCATATCTAACACTATGATGTTGCTATAATTTCAGACTGATCTAAAAACTTCTCTTCTTTTCCTCCATTTTGAAAAGTATGGAGATATGCAATTAAATGTTTTAGAGGTAATTATGTAACGTTCTTCTAGCTGAGTACAAAACAAACATCTAATTAAGCAAGTTAATTATGAGAGCAGTTGAAAAACAAAGAGCGCTCAGAGGGCATATTCAAAGATAACAATATGTAGAATTTAAAATAAAAGCATAAAACCTGGCTTTTCAAAGGCTGGCTTATATAAGTGAATTACACATTTTTATTCAAGAGAGAGTTGGCTTTGTTAGTATGTAGCACCATGGGTGAGACCTGACAGTGAACACAGAACCAAACCAGAAACGCTCAGTGGAAGGTGAAAACACACTTTGGTCCTCACATCCAGACATCCAGGGTACTTTACTGTGATGACAACTGCAAAAATCAACGGATAATAAATTCAAAATCTCTTTGGCAGAAGGTGCACATAAGACTGATGTCAGTCTTGATTGTTGTATTGCTTTTTTAGGTACTTAACGAACGGATCTGAGTCACAGCTAGTGACTGAACATTAGCAGTACGTTGCAACAGCAGATGTGACGCTAAGGACAAAGATCACCTCAGTTTAAGGCCCCACACTTTGAGGTAACTAATGATGTATTGTATTCTATGTTTTAAGACATAAATCCTTGTTTCATAGTGTTATAGAGAGATAAATCCTTCAATCATTCTATGGCGTTACATTTGTGATCAAGAGCAACAAGAACATAACGAGAACTGGATCTCAGAAATTGATTTTCTGCCATAAAAAGTGGGGCTCTATGAGTAATGTAACATGGTTTAAGGTGTCCTCTGTTAATGTCCAGCACTTGAAGAATTTTGATATGCATTAACAGTACTGAGTACTCATATTACAGAGTGGATGGGGGGGAATGAGATAACGTGCAACATGCACTGGCAGCATGCGATGCATATCAGAGCACCAGCACCAAACACTTCCTGTGCACCAAATGCAGCGTTTGAAAGCAAGATGTCCGAATACTGCTGTCCTAACATAAATAGCATTTTCACACATGTACAGTGCATCCGGAGAATATTCATACCGCTTCACTTTTTCCACACTTATTCCAAAATTGATTAAATTCTTTTTTCCCCCTCAAAATTCTACACACAACACCCCATAATGACAAAGTGAAAAATGTTTTTTAGAAAATTTTGCAAATGTATTAAAAATAAAACACTCAAATATGACATGTACATACTGTAAATACTCACACCCTTTGCTATGAAACTCTGTCCTGTTTCCACTGATCATCCTTGAAATGTTTCTACAACTTGACTGGAGTCCACCTGTGGTAAATTCAATTGATTGGACATGATTTGGAAAGGCACACACCTGTCTATATAAGGTCCCACATTTGACAGTGCATGTCTGAGCACAAACCAAGCCATGAAGTCAAAGGAATTGTATGTAGACCTCCGAGACAGCATCGTATCGAGGTACAGATTTGGGGAAGGGTACAGAAAAATGTCTGCAGCATTGAAGGTCCCAAAGAGCACAGTGGTCTCCATCATTCGTAAATGGAAGAAGTTTGGAACCACCAGGACTCTTCCTAGAGCTGGCCGCCCGTTAAAACTGAGCAATCGGGGGAGAAGGGCCTTGGTCAGGGAGGTGACCAAGAACCCAATGGTCACTCTGACAGAGCTCCAGCGTTCCTCTGTGGAGATGGGAGAACCTTCCAGAAGGACAACCATCTCTGCAGCACTCCGCCTATCAGGCCTTTATGGTAGAGTGGCCAGACGGAAGCCACTCCTCAGTACAAAGCACATGACAGCCCGCTTGGAGTTTGCCAATAGGCACCTAAAGTACTCTCAGACCACGAGAAACAAAATTCTCTGGTCTGATGAAACCAAGATTGAACTCTTTGGCCTGAATGCCAAGCGTCATACCTGGAGGAAACCGGCAAAGCTTCACCTTCCCACAGGACAACGACCCTAAGCACACAGCCAAGATGACAAACGAGTGGCTTCGGTCTCTGATTGTCCTTGAGTGGCCCAGCCAGAGCCACTCCCCAAATCCAGGTGTGCCAAGCTTGTAGCATCATACCCAAGAAGACTGGAGGCTGTAATCGCTGCCAAAGGTGCTTCAACAAAGTGTAAAGGGTGTGAATACTTGTGTACATGCGATATTTCAGTGTTTTATTTTTAATCAATGTGCTAAATTTTGTAATTACGGGGTATTGTGTGTAGAATTTTGAGGGGGAAAAAATAATTTAATCCATTTTGGATCAAGGCTGTAACATAACAAAATGTGGAAAAAGTGAAGCGGCATGAATACTTTCCAGATGCACCGTATACGTGGTCTAAGATAGTGTTGCATCTCTATGCTTTTACAGTTGGTCAAACAACAGTGTAGGCTATCAAAGGTATCAAAGGCTTTTAAAATGAATGCATACATATTGTCATCCAGGCTGCTACCTATCAAAAGGATCCAAAAAAATACAGTCAAAGCTCCACTTCTTTTGAAGTACGGGGTTGAAAAGGGGTCCTTGCTTTTTGTATGAGGATTTATATGTGCTGAAAACATTTGTTGCAAGTGGAAAAGATGAATCTCCGAAGAGATAAGTTTTAGCGATACCAGCGGCTAAGACGCCTCCTCTGTGCTCCTCTGGTTGTGTGGGTCAAGCAGAACTCTACGTCAACACTTGGCATCTCAGAGTTCAAAAGTATTTGGGAGTCAATATATTATTTAATGATTTTTTTCCTCCATTACCACAAAGTGCAGCTCTCAGACACTATTATTGAAAATGCTTACTGCAGAAAACAGAGGACTTTTTCAAAATAGTGAAACCGGTTCTACTTCAAGGCATTTAACTGATTCTACTGGACACCGTTCAAGAGCTGAGTGTTGGAGGTGTCAGAGTTCAGATGAGGCCATCTGCTTTGACAATGTCCTCTGATTCAGATTATTTTAGGGGGCAGAAAATTCAAATGCACTCCTTTCTTTTTGACTTTTGACCGAGCTTATATATCCACTCGCAGTAGCCCACTGTGATAATGCAGATTTATTCCACATAAGTTTAATAGTGGAAAGACAGGTATGATTAAGAGGATGGATGTCCCCACAGGGGCCATCTTTTAAACAATGCTTTATCCAGTAAGACAAGGTTGCTTCATTTGAAGAGAGAGAAATGGGACCAATCAAGACAGATCTAGATGGGGACATTTTTCTGACATGCATCTGTGGTGTCATAAAGCATTAAAAGGTAAGACTGTAAGAATGCAATATGGTCTCAGTACCTGAGCTGCTGCTCATTCATGACATATGTGTATGTGTATGTGTATGTGCACTTGTAATATGACTATTGTTTGAACAGAAATGACAAACAAGCCAAGATGCCTTGATTTTTAGTTTTGTGATCCTCCTTAAAGGCGTTTGTGTTCAGTTAGATATTTTGTCATAATTCTAATTTGAACTTGTGCCCGCCCCCACTACGACAGCATTTAGTACGCACAACTTAATGGGTGCCATCCATGATTTGTAATGACATCCACTGTCAAGGAGAGGCCTGTTTCCTGGCTGACAATATCATTACTGAGATGTATGTATACCATGAGCTAGCATGATCTAATCCTACGGACACACTCTTAACCTTCACAGGCAACGAAGCAACACTGAGTCAGAACCACACACACACACACACATACACACAGTCGCACTCTAAACTGCGTTTCACTGATAGTGTTCTGCGCAGTAAAACTGTTAATTTGGTTTGTTTGTTTGGATGGTAGATGAATAAGAGAGTCATGCATTGTTGTAATTTAATCACTGAGCCTGCGCAATATATCAGGTCATTGTATTTTAGCACCAAAAATATTGATGCAACACATTTGATATTAAGAAACAAATTGAACATCAAATGCAGCAGCTCCATCATTTAAAAAAATGTTTAATATTAAAACAAAGGTAATGTCCCCTCTCTGCAGCAGGTTATAAAGTGCTGAGAGGAGGCAAGTTGTGACACACATCACACAAATCACATGCACGTGAATATGCGCATGCTGGGCCAATCTCTGAGGCCAGACTAATAAAATATCCATGAAGGATGAAGGGAAACAAATTCTGAAGCTCACATAGACGGTATGAGCTGGAGCATGTGTAACGGCCTGTTTGTGTGACTGCAAAGGGTTAGTCCTCCAGAGGCGGTGGAGCTACACACTCGGATTATCCCGGTAATGAATTGGCCTGTGGGGAACAGCCCGTCTCATTTTAAGACATGAGGGGTGACTTCAGCGCACTAAAGTAAGATTATAAATCAAACAAATGCTACGTTGTATAGATTTATGAATGTGCATAATAGCGAGTGCATATCAAATGCATTGTGTGTGTGTGTGTGTGTGTGTGTGTGTGTGTGTGTGTGTGTGTGTGTGTGTGTGTGTGTTTGTGTGGCAGCAGGAAAATTTCCCTCACACTTGGAAAAAATGACACCAGTTCAAAACATTCAACTAAATACCTTTTTTAGTTTGTGCAATGTGATAAGAGTAAGTATAAGCACTACTACTAATAAATAAAATGTTATTTCAAAAAACAGTGTGTCCAGCACACACAAACATATAAAAAGTCACACACACACACACACACACACACACACATTTCCCTGGAGAGGAGTACTACTTCTATATTCTGTCAGGAGAACATTTTTAAAGTTCTGAGACAGCTTGATTACTGATTAATAAGATAGGCTTCTAAAACTGTTGAACATTTCCTTTAATGCTGTCTGAGTTCGGCTTCGCCCTCCCCAGGACTCTTGATGCTTCACTGATGCTGTCATCGCTGCCTCCACTCTCAACCTGCTTCACTAAAGCTCGAAATCAGAGAGCGAGCGCCTGAATCTGTGATGTCACGGGGGCTTAGAATCAAAGGGTCCTCGGCAGGACCGTGAGTGGGACGCTGATGTTTCAGAGCCATGATACACTACAAACAAACCTTTCTCTGCCTTGGGCTGCAGACGCTACATGGGGTCACTTGATGTGCTGAATCAGTTGTGAACAACATCTAAGATTGATGCACTGATTGTAGTTTTTTATGAATAAATTCTCTCTGAAATGAATGTCACAATATCGAACATCTCTCTCATACTGATGCTACCACTACTGTGCACGCCCAGACATTGTGTGCAAAGTTGCACATATATGCTAACATGATACAATGGATGGTCAGTGCAGTGCATTATGCATTAAAACAGAAAACAAACAGCAAACTCAACTGATGTTACCAAACATTTACTTTTTTAGTTCTTAATTAAAATTGATTTAATGAATTTTGCACAACCCATTATGCCGATCCCACCATGGTGCGATCATATGATATATATATATAAGTTGGTAGACAATGAATTATCCCAGCCTGGCCTCAATTTCTATAAAATCCAATTACAGCACACAAAAGAATGACATCCTCACATTTACATGACAATAATGAAAATGCTCTGATAGTTGTGGTCATGAGAACTCTCAGGCTGAAAAAGAGGTCACATACCAACAATGCACCATTCACTGGTAATTTCCTACATTAATGTTGATTCAAATGGCTACATGCAATGTGAAAGAGGGTGCCTGCAGTAAAATACCCACAAAGAATTGGCAAATAACTCTAAAGGCCTGTGTAGCTTTTTAACGTCTCTTAGTCACAATTAATTGTTTTTGCTTTACAGCCACAAGATGCAGAATTAGACACGTTACACTCACTTATAAACCTGCACGTTACACTGAAATGTCTGTACAGGATTTCATTTTTGAGCACTTTTGACTAGAAACGTATCCAGAAGATCCTGCAGAACCTGGAATCAACCATATTTTGTCCACTTTTAACAGACAGTTCGACATTTTATTCTGGATTATGCTGTTACTCCAAAAACAAACTGAAAGCCACGAGCCACATCTCAATGAAACCGATTTTCTAAATCTCCATAATTATAAAATTCTTTTGTTTGCATTCTAACTGGCTTGCCGACCAAGGACCTGAAGACTGGGTAACTACCCAGCGTACCTCGATGGTGCATTTCCTTCCCGAATTTCCACTTTTACTGTGATTGCTGAGCCTGATGAACCCAAACATCAGCACTTCTCCTATCAGTCAGTTTAACTATTAGCTAATGCCCTAAAGATTCTTCTATAGGTTTGTCCAGCTACATGTACTTATATTTAGTAAACAGCTCATATACACCTACTGTTCAACACTTGCCACACAGCCAAAGTTAGACAGTGAGGAACTCTATGAGCATACTGAAGATACCAGCACACTTTTCTTATAGGTTGGTGCAGCCCAAAACAGAGCAAAAATACAAATGAATGATGTTGGACTCAGGTGGGCAGAAATACAACTTCATTAGCACAATAATGTTGTTTTGTGTCTTCTACATTTGTAAGTAGGCAACTGTTGTCAGCCATGACACCTTTAAAAAACAATACTATATCAGGGCAGTGTGTTTGTCAGCTTGTTTCTGCCCTCTAGTTGCCAAAAAGACATATAAGTGCAGCTTAACTTTCAGGAAAAGTGCTGCACTTTGAGTGTATCAGACAAAAATAAATCAACTGGATATACTGTGCAGCTCGTGTTTCTTGCTTGTATGTATTGTGTGACTGTGCGTGCACACTTTGCTTGCCGCAAAGCATGTAACATACTCAGTGTAATGAATGAGTTTGTATGTCTCAGCGATCTCGCATTCTCTCCTCCAGCAGTTCAAAGGGATTAGCTGAAATGCCACAGTCCACAGAGGCATGTGTGGAAAAGTGAAGCCCACAGCTACACTTAGCCTTACACTTAGCATTTCCATTTATAACAATAGCAGAGAAAAACTAAATATGATACAGTGATGGAGATGCCATTAAATGTGACTGATGACCCCATCCGCGAAGAAGCAAATCTCCCCCTTTCGCTCTCTGTCCCCCTGTCTTGCTCATTTATGCAGAGCATAAATCTAAATCCTGGTCTGATCCAGTCACAGTCACTTCTGGCAGCAATCTTCTTAAATTTTTAACTTCCGTATCTTTCACTTTCCCATCAAATCACTCAAAGTTAAAGAGAATGACTTCGCTTGTTCAAATATGACAAAAAGCAGGGCCCTCATATGTGGCTCCCAAGAGGTGCTTCAGTGAGATAGCTTATAGAGCCGTATCGTATAAAATATATTTTAGATGTTAAAGAAAGACGTGCACACTACTGTTTGAGCATAAAACAAGACAAATAACACCTTTTATCATCGTGTAGTCATCCACCTCCTCCGGGGTCTCCCCTGACTGTGGAGTTAAAGTGATATTTACCTCATTCTATTTTTAAATCTTTTATTTCCTATAAAATAGGGTTCTTGAAAGCCAAGTCACCAGATTTATTCCTAACATGTCCCTAAATTTCCCAGAGAATCCTGCCGCCTCATACTGTGGTCCGTTGTGATGAGCGGCGGCCTTGTGTGGAGCGGTGTGGTGTATTACACAGTGTGTCCCAATAAATCAGGCATCCTGCTGTCCTTCCTCAAGCAGCAGCAGAGCCGAGCCTTTGTCCGCGGCATCAACCGGGCGCCAGACAGCCAAAACACAGGGAGACAGACGAAAGAACAGGGAGGTACAAGAGGTACAGAGAAACACTGGAGGAAACATGGAGATATCTCCACACACACACCACACAAACACAATATTCCCTGATTGCACTGCACTATACAAGGGATAATGTGAGGCAGATGGTCCACGATACTAATTAGAAGCCTGTTTGCCTTTCCTACCATCACATCTATGCGTTGTCGGAGTGCTGCCTGCTTTGCTTACAGCGGTGAAGGAGAAAAGACTGGAAAACCTTTTAACTTTCTTTAAGATCTATCAGATTAAAGATCCCTGAGGGTAAATTACAGTGGAGATGGATTACAACAAATGTTCTTTCACTCTCACAAGGATTGCCAGCACTAATATATATTTTGATTACTTGAGAACGTTCTGTTTTTGCCCCTTTAGCATTTTCATCTCTGGCACTCAAGTTCTTGCATAGCGTTGAACGGAGCTCAGATAGTCTCCCCGTCCAAACGTTGGAAGAACATGCAAAGGAAAGCAGATGGAGACGTGAGAGTAGAATATAAACAGTGCTTCTGTTTACAAAAGAAAATCATCGCTGGTTTTGCAAATTGACCTCTCAGTTTGATATCAAGTCTGTTCACAAAAACAAATGCTTCCATCACCACTGAGCTCCAAGTCAAGACAAAAGAGTCACACTGAAGCTCCACCTGAGGAGAAACCGTCCATCTTGACTGCGCAGACACACATCACACATATGCACACATCCATCTCTGACATGCTCACACGACGTAATTAACTGCTGTACAGTAAATCACAGCAATGAGGCGAAACGAGAGAAAAATAAACTGGGAGACGGTGTCCTCAGTGAGCTCCTGAAACCCCAGAGAGCACGCAGACAGGTCATCAGACCAAGGGTGAGTCATGGCTGCTGTGTTTTAAAACCAATTCCTGGAAGCTGGTTTAACATTAACCATTGTGACAGCACGGCCAAATCCAGGCAGAGATAAAGAAAACTGCAAGATGCTGCACCACACAAAGCAAAAACAGCTATGAATCAGAGATGACGCTGGGATGTGCAGCTCCCTGGTCGATTATTGCATGTTAACAATCATTTAATAGGCAAAAAATGCCCCAGACTGCATTGCAAATAGGAAATGGCTTTGAATCTTCCTGTGATGTCTGCTTTCAATGAATTCCTAAGCAGAACGTGATGACTGGCTACAGCTCAGGGACAGCATCTCATACAGCGAGAGGTCTGTGAGGTTAACCCCCGTCAAAACCGGGCTGTCAGCACTCATAAGCAACGGGCGCGCTGTGGTAGTAGGAGTAAACAGAGCTGACGTCAGGGGGAAAGTCATTCGATTGTGGAAGGATCAAAGATGCCTTTGCTCAGCTCGCACTGCTGTGCGTCCTCAAGCTGCTGAGTGTAATTTCAGCAGCTGTGCTAATAAGAGAGCAGTAACGCAGACAAAAGATCCTGCCACTTAATTAAAGATCAATCCGACTGCTTCATCTTTGCGGCCACATCACCCAGGATGCCCGCACTGCACCCTGCACTGCCCTCTTGCTCCACTGACCTCTGAGGGGTCCAAAGGGGAAATGGTTAATGATGGACAAAAACTGGCGTTCCCATAGTAACCACATGTTGTGCTGATTCCACTCAGGAGGAAGCTGTGAGTCAGGATATTACCAGCTCACAGCAGCTGAGGATGTTTTTCATTCAGGAAATCTTTCACACACACACACACACACACACACACACACACACACAGCATTAAAGCCTGACTGATGCTGGATTTTTCAGGCTGATGCTGATATTGATGTTTAAAAAAACCTGATAAAGATCTATTGGCCGATAGCAAATATTTAAACATGAAAAGAAAAATCTTGTTTTTTAAGAATTCTGACGAAGATACAGAACATTTTAGAGCTGAAATATCAACTTGTCGGCGCTCTCTTGAGAACAAATTCTGCAATGGTGACACTAAATTCTTAATTAGCTCAAACTTAGTTTGGCATTTCTGTACTAAAACATCGTGTTACCTGATACAGATGAGTCTGCAGCAAGCTGATATTTAGCAGTTCAGTCTAATACCAATGATCTGTTTTTTAATACATTTAAAAATCAAGATAGCTCACTGCATTTTTATGCAAGATAATACGAATCCAGGGATCACTGTGGCACTAAAAACTCAATCAGCGGCTCTCTGTCTCTTAATGAATGGAACTGATGGAGGAAACACATAATTTTATAAAGGCACGGACAAAGAAAAGGTCTTTGATGCGGATCGGTCACATCATGGCCGTTACCTGATTAAGGTCAGTATGTGGGCTACGATACAATGAATAATGTATCCCATTACTGATCCATAAGGAGCCGTGGAAGGAGGAGATTTGGACTAAGCCAAACCTTAGAAAATTGCATTCAGATCAAAGAAGATTATTGAACTATGTATAAAATTTAATTTACAGAGAGGACAGGAGCTCCTGTGTGCTCAGTGAAGAACCAGTACCTTGAATGTAAATGCGTTCATGAAAAGCAGCACCTCTGTGTTTTTTTTTTGTGATCTTGCTGGTGCCGGGGATGAATTTAGGTTTCACTGCCCGATGTACAGTGACTCTGAACACAAAATGTAAAAGAATCCAGATTTGCTGTCATCTAAAGGTAATATGTTGAGTTGGCTCTTTAATGAGGAGACTTTTATTTTGGTGAGCCTTACAGAAAAATGTAAAAACTCTTTAGTGTAAAAACTATTTAAGTGTTTCATCTTTTCAAATGTGTGGAATTTTACACAATGATTCGATGTGTGAACATCCTGGATGCTGCTGTTGTCCAGTGTCCTGCGAGCCCATACGCACGCAGGACACTTAATTAAAGAAATCAATGAAATCAATGAATCTGAGTATTGACTCGTGCTACATTACATGATAGGTTTTCAATGAAAAAGACACACATTGTAACTGTGAGAAAACCCAGGATTTTTCTTTTGGAGCTCAGAAGGACAACCTCCATTTTCCAAACCTGTAGCACGACTAAGAGACAGCCCACTTACTACGGTAAACACTCGGTCAACCAGTGAAACACGGCAGCATCCAACATTCATTCTCAGCGGGCCAGTTCATTCAAAAACACAAAAGACTACAGTTACTTGGCGATGGTCGATACTAGAGGTACTGGTGTGCCTCTTTCACCCAGTGTGTACTGTTTAGCTCAGGTGCTGCTGCTGCTGCTGCTGCTGGGCTCATGTGTTTAAGAATGGATGTGCTGACTGTGAGCAGGAGGAGGTGGAGGTGGGAGGGAGGGAGGAGGACGAGGAGGAGGAGACTATGCTACTGTAGCAGTGCATCAGCAGGAGGTGAGACCACAGCCACTACAACGCAGTTTGCAGGCTGGAGAGAAGGTGATGGAGCTGCTGTTGGATGCACTTCCTTTTGAGGTGTGTGTGTGAGTGTCTCAAACCCACACTGAGGGTTTGTATGGCCTCATTCATACTGAGGTGGTGTAGATAGTCACATGTTGGCGGGGGGGTGGTGATAACGCAGCCAAATCAGTGCACGTGCAGAGACTAAGTGTCTTTTGCAGCCTTTTCTTTAACGGCTGAAGGGCAGCTATGTCGGCCAGCTTTACCCCAGCTGCCTCTCATGCTGCCAGAGACAGCCAGACCTACAGTGGGCTACAGTAAGTGTGTCATTAGTGCTGACCCAGATGCTCTGAAACACTGACTGTCCTGTGACTGCACAGCATTTCCAGCATTCCCTTTATCTCGTTACGTGCAGTAACAGGGCTGAATATCCTCTATCGTGGAAATGCAAACCCAAAACAAAAACAAAATGAAATGCCAATAGCAATACAAAGGGGAGGTGAAGTTGAGATGCAGGACCAAGTTGAGGCTGAGATGACTCGCAGTGAGTCCAGCTGCAGAGGAGAGGCAGAGGTTCAAGGTCTGTGCAGCGCAACCTGATCGGAGAGACAAAAGAGTAGACTGGCTTCAGGCTCAGGTGGAAAGATTAGTAGGTGAGAGGGGGGAGAGAGAGAGAGAGTTACATCACATGAAGCGAACCCTGCGCAGTCCAGCATCCACACCATGTCTCACACAGCATATCATGCCAGTGCGGCCGGTGTGGGAATGAATGCTGAATAACAGCAACGTGGACGCAACTCTGATTGCGCAAATTTCAATGCAATAACAGCCTTTCTGCACGCGCCAAGAGCTTAAAGGTGCCTGGATCACAGATAGTTAAGTTTTTTGTTCTCTATTAAAAAAAAAAAAAAATACAGCATTCATCCATTCAGCCTGTGAATCACGCACCCAGCAGCAATAAATGTGCAATGATTACAAAACGCTGCCTGGGTGAAACAAAAGATCCGCTTTCCGCCCAAAAATGCTCCAACTCATCACAATAGATGTCACCGGCAGTGCAGCCTGGATGTGACTGAGGTTAATGCAACAAAATCGGCATGTTGGAGCAGACAGCTCGGCGGTGCTTACCCTCTGCGGCCAAAGCGCACCGGACAAGAAGTAAAAGCATTCCCACAGACAGCAGACAGTTTCCCAGCATCCCCGCTGCTCCGGCTCGCCACCTGGTCCTCAAACACCTCCCCTGTCCTCCGGCATCCGTCCTCCGCGGCGAGCACCCACCGGGCTCCGCTCCGCCGGCCCCCACCACTTTGGGGTGACCTGTCCGCCCACTCCTCAAACCGGGAGCCATATCCAGTGGATAAGTTGCTGAAGTTTCGGTCGTAAATAATACATTGGATCAATCCTCGTGCGCGAACGGGAAGCGCAGCGGTCCCGCGGTCTCGTCGTGTGTCCAGGGCTGGAGGGGGGGTGGGGAGGAGGGGGGCGTGTGGGGTGGGTTGGTGGTGGTGGTGGGGGGGTGTGGGGGTGGAGAGCGGCGTGAAGGGAAATTAAGAAATGCGCCCTATCGCTCCGCTGCGCTCGGTCCAGCCCTCACCGCCGTGTGGCGCAGGGCGGCGCGCACACTTTGCCAAGGGTTTGACATTTAGCTGTCGGAGGTAAAGAGCCTCAGTCAGACCTGCCGCAGATGCTTGGCAGGCGTTTAGGTCCGCTCAGGTGACGTTTGGCCACAGACGCAAGGATGAGGAAGCTGGTGGGTGGATAATTAAAGTGCAACACCCCTCTGGTCAGAGTGAGGAAATTAGTCTCTGCTGTTAATTGTCGGGAGGAAGTAGGAGAGAGCAGCTTGTAGGGCGACCTCTGCTGGGGGGAATGACGCCATGCAGAACTCCAGAGGAAAAAGAGGGAATTTTAGGCTCGTTCGGCCACACGGTGGATTAACGTTGAAAAGAGCGATTTCAGAGTTTTTCTTCCCCCTCCACTAACAGGCATGTGCAGTCTGTCCTGAGGGACTGCAGTAATTGCCTCCTCGGCATCCGATCGTGTGGTTACAAGCACGGCTGTTGTTCCACCTTTCCACCACAAGATGTCAGCACAGACCCAGAAAAGCACCAGACTACTCAAACCTGCAGGTGAAGAGAGTGCATGTAAAGGCCTCAAAGGTGACCCAGTCAAACCCCACGGTGCAAGAATTCTCCACAAAGAACCTCTTTTGGAAATGATCTCTACTTGTGGAGAAAAGTTTTTTTGCATCATTTGAAACTACAGCGACATGATTAATTTAGAAATAAGTTTGTTTTACATGGAATCCAGGGTGAAAGGTGTTTGGCCCATATTACTCATGTGAGAAAATATCACCACAAGGTCCATTTAGAAGTTGTTCTGCAGCTTTTGATTATATTACATTAATTACATTAGGTCTTCGTCAGCACATGCACTTATAGTGGAAAAGTGTCCTGAAATGTTCAAATGTCTGTTTATGTGTTCTATGGATTTTATGGACCTCTTTTCTGTATTTGGAGCAGAAATGTCTAGTCAATTATTTGATTGACAGAAAAGGACTCCAGAGAATGACCAGTTCATCCTGAAAATGTCAAACACACTCAACATTGTTTGGTTCCAGTTTCTCAGATGTAAAGACTTGCTGCCTGCTCTTCATGTAAAGCGTCTTGAGATAACGCTGTTGTGAATTGGCGCTATATAAATAAAGATTGATTGATTGATCGATTGACTGCAAGAATAATTAAAAATGTAACAACTTTGAATTTTTAACAGTTGGCCAGACATGACGAGGGATTTGAAGATGCCACTCTGGGCTCTGGGATATTATGAAGCACATTTTTTACAATGAAAGATGCATTGTGACTGTAAGAAAACTCAGGATCATTTCTTTGGAGCCAAGACGCCTCCCTTTTTTTTTTAGTGTTTTTAGATATTTTACAGATAAAATTATTGATCAATAACAATAAAAATCATTAACAGTTTGCAAACTGAAGCATGATGTGCCAGAGTTACTAACCAGCGCGGTCTCATATCATCATCATTAGTCCGTGTGTTCAATACTAGAAAAGGACCTGAATGAACGAAATGAAGCAAAAAACAGACCGAGACAAAAGGAGCTGCATCAATAGATTTTTTTTTAATTCAAAGTGAATCTTAACAATAATACACCATAAAGTCTTATTTTGACACTCACCAAAAGAGTCACCTGGAAAACCCGCTTAATGTGACAAAGTAGAGAAGGCTTGGTCACACCTAAATCACTGAGAACTAGAGAGGAAACACTATCGCAAACTGTAAATAGACATCACATCCATAGAGTTAGTTTTCCCAGTCCTCATACTGTAAATATTGCACAGTGCAATTGCTACATGGCAAACTAGTGTAGCACAAAATAAAAAAAGCAAATGAAACAAAAACAAAAAAAACAAAGCCACAAAAAGTTTACAGGTATTAAAACAGTAACAGTTCAGATTTCATGATCAAGTCTATTGATGAGCAATCTAAACAGATGATTCCATAACTTGCAGTGTGAATTAACTCTGAAATTGATACAGATGACCAGAAAACTGAAAATAAGAGCTTGAGTAAAACAAACCTCATTAAATCAAAGAGTAACACAGTAGCACATTTAGACAGACCCTGAATTAACATTTCTAAAAGGATAATACCGCAGCAGAGGATTTTTTTTTTCTGATATCAAAGTCATAATTGTAATAGTAGTAATTTTACAAACGACTGTTTTATCTGTTAAATGTTACATGAATCCTCAAAAAAAAAAAAGTTATCCATAAACCAAGGTGTCAATCATGTGGAAAATTAAAAACAGTTTTAAGATTTCTCTCCTCTTGCATCCATTCTTTTCCTAACAAGTATGGGAGAGTTTATGCAGGCGCATTGCTGGTGAATACCTTTGGAGGAATCAAAACACAGATCACATTTCACATGCTTATTACTGGGGAACTATTACAAGCACTAATCTGCCAAGTGCATGCCTTGTCTTCATAAGCTTTCTTTCCCAAAGTGATACTCGAGTATGATCAGTAAAGCATACATACAGGTAAGAAAAAAAAAAAGCTATCAAAAAACATACAACCACATCAATGTCAGTGTTTCAATGTGAAGTATTGCACTCATGACTGACTGTGCAGAGAAACCACAATAATCTCCTTGACCGAGCAGTTTTCCGTTCAGAGCACAGAATAAGCATCCAGACTCCTGGACATAAAGCATGGCTCCTCTGATTTTAAAAAAAGCCCAGTGTTGTCAACTGTGCTCTGGTTGCTCCCGCCGAGCCTCAGCTTGCGCGGTGGAAAAGCTGCTCTGAGCGGACAGCTTCTAGGCAGACAGAGTGAAGCAACTTAGGTGTACATGCAAGGTAATGTAAAGCATGGAGATTATCTAAGAACACTTGGTGGTGCAATGACCGCACAATGTAAAGTATTGCATCTGCTGTTCAGCCAGAGTGAGTGTCATTCAAAGTGTACGTACGTGTGTGTGTGTGTGTGTGTGTGTGTGTGTGTGTGTGTGTGCGTGCGTGCGTTTTATTGGTGTGTTATCACAGAGTGGTGGCGGCTATCAGAAACAAGAGGACGGCCGCCGCCATGTACGTGTCCTCTGTCACGTCTATAAGCTGATCAGAGGAGTACAAGACACTGTGATGAAATCCTATTTTGTGTTTTGTTTTGTTGGGTTTTTTTTTTTTTTTGTTTTCCTGGTCATGTGGCCATTCAAAGTCTGTTTACTCTATACGGTTATGGACTGGTTTTGGATTCTATCTATGCCTTCCTCTACAAATAGAAATCACCGTCTTGAACTCTCACTTTCTGAATCTCAAGGCACATACACAGTGCTGCTCACACTGTCTCAATTTCAGTAAGGAACACATAACAATGGCCACAGTTTTGCATTGACAAACCATCATTTTGATATGAGAGACTCATAAAGGGGAGAGCGATCTGAACACAAGGCAGTTTAGAATATCCAACTGTGAAACCGATATTCTCGCCAGATATGACATTGGACAGTTACAAGGTTGCAATAAATGTTTGTTCAAATCAATTTAACAGTAAAACAAGTTGTAAAACATTATTTTGGAACAGAGGCATTGGGCTGAATTTCTTTTTTGGACACACAGTCTAATCACCGTTACCCTTACAAGCCTGACTACCTGTATGAGTGCTTAGTGGCAGGTGTTTGTGTGCGATTGGTGGAAACATTACTGAAGCTTTTTCAATGAACACGATGGATTTTTCTCTTTTTTGTTTCGTTTCTGGCATCTCACAGTGCTCCTGCAACACACCAAAGAGTACTGGTAGTACAATGAGAAAGTTAAATCAATCCTGCAAGCTACAGCTCTTAGATGTGTACAAAACGTCAATATGAAAACATACAAAAATTAAGTTACATCGATACATCATTTATATGCAGTGATGAGCCCAAAAGGTTAATAAGGATAAAATACTGATGCAAAAACACACACCCCGAGAAACAACGAATGCAACTAATGTTCATCATCAGCAATACAGTAGTTACAATGACACTCCAAATATGAACGCAAAACACAAAAATCAAAACCACTTCTATTTCAGATAATTAGGGACCTATACAAAAATAGCAACGCTAGGTTTAAACTCAGAGAAATCACCTAATTTCACAGCTATTGAAGTGGCAATCATCATATAGCAGCTTATCTATGATACATTCAAGAAGAAATGATACGACTTATTAATTGCCCAATAAGCTAGACAAAACCTCGGCCATTTTTTTTTTTTTTTTAAATACAATTTTTTTGTTTGTTTGTTTTAATTTAACCCCATTCTACAACTACAGTATAACTGAGGTCTATGCGAACAGAATAGCTACCTTGCTCAGGAAATGAATTACAGTCTTTGGTGCTGCACAAGCAACTTCATTTTGAAAATAAAAAGACAAAACAATTACACACGTAACTAGTAAAACGAACAGAAAAAAAATGCACACACAGCATATCTACATATATATATGGACTGGTGCTACCGTCATATATATATGTATATATCCTCCCTGACGGAATGTATAAAATAAGCAGTCGACACCGATAAGCCTTAAGCCTTTAACAAATGGTATAATGTAAAGGGAAAAAGTTAACTTTGTCACACATGCATAAATGAGAGAATTGCACACAATTAACTCACACCTTATCAAGCATCTGTACTAAATAGTCTAGCTCTATAATATATGTCCATATATGTGTGTATATCAAATACTGCATGGTTTGCTCAGGCTTAGAAGATTCCATACCGTGAATTAATTTGCATTTTTTCCTTACCTAATCAAAGCCATGCCCACCACACTTCTAAACATCTAAGAAACAAAGTGAAAACACTCAAAATGAAAATACGGAGACGAAAAAAGAAAAATAATCAACGACTATTTAGATTGTATTGCAGTTTCGTCAAACAGTACAAATACTGTTTGTAGTAATAGTTTCACTAAATAGAAAGTGATTATCAAATATTAAGCAATACTCAGTACTTGCACTTTGTACACTAGTTCATTCGGGATAAGGGGTAACGGAAAAAAAAAAAGAAGAAAAAAAAACGAACATTTTTAATGAAACAGTAAGCATTCGCAACAGCAAAGCATGCTGTTCTTGTTGAAAGAACAGAAAAGTAACTCACTACACACTGAAATATACACCGACTCCAAAAAATAAGCACCGCTTTCCGCGATACATCACATCAATGCAGGCTATGCATGGACATATACACATGTGCATATATATACTCACACATAGGATGCATCGACCGATTGGAATTTCAAGTGCTGCAGTCCAGTACATTAATATTCATGTATATAGTCATATATAAGTAGTAACATTAACAACCTCAAATATGTAAGGCACTATGGCTGGGGACAGTTATACAATGCAGCGAGTCTTGTGACACGAACAATAAGAGCAACGTCTATGCATCTTTCCGTTTACATTTTTGCTCATGCAAGACCACATGCAGCGTGAGGAACAACCCTATTTAAAATCGGTTAATTGACTTGACATTGCTAACACCAAAAGACACCGGAAAGGTACAAATACTTCAAACGCGGTACGACATACACTGTGGACAATGTGTGCATCTTTCAATCTAGAGCTAGAGAGTGGGATGGCTTTACAAATATGAATGTGTCTTGCACACGTAAGAAGGCAATATAGAAAAATAGCTGGGATCAGGGGTGCAAAGTCTAACTATTCAACACCACCCCAATTATTTACCTGTTTTGAGGAGTATTCGTAGAAGATCCAATGCAAAGATATATATCAAATGTGCAAAACACATTAAGTGTGAGTTTAACTACTCATTCATTCTTTCATTCAATCATTCATACATTATTTCCTTCTTAATTTTTGCCCAAATCATCTCCACCATTGGAACTCGTGTTGTTGTTTTTTTTAAAGCTTGAAGTTCAATTACACCCAAGTCTACATGATTCAAAAAATAGCTTGCTTTCTCTGTGGTTGTGCCATGGTTTTGGAAATGAAAACCATGTTTGTGGTTTAAGATAGAAACTGCTCACTTAGCCCTCGGGTGGTATGAAGGGTACCTGGGCAGCCGTGCTCAGATGTAAGGGTACTGGTTTATTTTGGTGGGGCTGAGAGGGAAACTGGCGTAGGCTGGCGAGGCGATGTAGGAGTGCGGGGGAAATAGGGGCTTGAATTGGCCCTGGGGGTGCAAGGTAGGGGAGGGCAGCAGCCGCGGGTTGATGCCCACTGTGACCTGATGCACAATGCCTGCCGGGTGGGAGATGCTGTAGGTGGGCTGGAGGACGGGGCGGGAGGCTACGGGGGAAGCCAGGAGGTGGGCCACGGGTGCAGCTGTGACCAGAGGACCAGAGGGGGGGTAGGACAGTAAGGTGGGCTGGGAGTGCGGGTGGCCCCCAAGGTGGGGGTGGGGGCCCGTAGTGTGGTTTGGGCTGCTGTGGGAGAGGGTGAATGTGTGGCCATGCATGGTGGGAGGGATATAGGCCTGTGGTCTCCGGTGGGCAAAGTTGCCGTTCCATTCCTGATGGCAGGAACCGAAATGCTGCACCTGAAGAGGAGAAGAACAATATTCGGTTCATCAACCGTTTGTCTTTTTGAGCCGCTAGGTGCCGCCACACTGTGGGCCTGTTGTGTCTTCAATCATTAACTACCCTGACATGCACCTCATCTTAATTTGGGCGTCTAAAATTACAATATTCCATTCATTCTCACTGACAGTAAAATGCCTTCAAACACACACACAGTCGTACTAGATGTTCACCCATCAACTGTGAGCAACTCTGAGCGAAGCTGGTAGATTTGTTAACAAAAAAAGCAACTGTGGCAGATGAATTAAGATCCATTCACAGCGTGTGCTCTTGGCGGATGCTCTGATATGAAAAGGAAAACGAAAGCAATTCAAATGTTGTGCTCTGTATCACCTAAATGCACAGAGTGTTGTCACAACCACTTTAGAGACTGGACTTTCTGGTGCAATTTGCAAACTTCAAACTTCTTCACATTCCACAAAAGGGACAGGACAGTTATAAGGGGACTTGTCCCCATTGTCTCTCTGAGCTCAACATATGGAATATAAGTAGTTGCGTGTGTTGTGTGCATGTGTTTGTGGCTGTTTCACTGCCTGTGCTCACCTGCCCAAAGCCTATAGGCTGCTGTTGCTGGGGCTGGAATGCAGGGGTGATCTTCTGCGGCCTGTTGAGGATCGGAGTCGAGTGGTGATGCTGTCGCCCAGGAATGCCTCTGCCTTTGGACTGGCATGAAGACTCCAAGACTGAGGGAGGAGGTCATGTAAAGGTGGACGGACGGAGACACACAGACAGATGGACATGACATGTGTTAACGTGCATAAGTTGCTGTCTGACTATCAATATCACAATGTCAACAATAGAAAGCAAACAGCAAAAAGAGATGCAACTGAAGATTGGATCAAACCACAACCACAGAAATGGCAACATCTGTGGCAGGAAGCTTTGTAGGCTTGATTTCAGCTGTGTTTGATCAGTTCCAAACCTTTAAATATAGTGGCATCTGTCCTCGGAATATGATCTAGGTGATTATAAATAGATATGTTTGGGGATGTGGGAGGAGTTGGTAACTAAGCTTGCTCATAGAGCTTATAGTGGGGTCAGACATCAGCTATAAATACACCTGGTAGCACTAGAATAGCAAGCTGTGCCCTTTTATGTGGGGCTTTAGTTGCAATAGTATGAGGATTGGGAGGGGAGATGCCTTTGACATGACAGACGATTTGACTTTCTTCTCAGAGGATTTACGGTTGAACCCTCCACAATAAAAGACCTATAAAGTGAACTCTTGCTGAGAGGGACATTGACGTCCCACCGACCACAGCTGTTGTAAACCCTACATATAGCACGCGTAACTCCATTTCAGCGCCTGAAAGCAAACATTCATCAAACATTTATTTGTTTATGACAGCCAGAAAAACATGCGTCCATGTTCTCTGGTTGGCATCCATGTTTTGAATGTTTGAATTCAGGACATTAAACATTTTGGGGCAATTACGCATGTCTTATGTAGCGTTGAGAAGTGCACGTCCACACTCTCTGAGTCAGTCTAGAGCCAGAGTAAGCAATGTTGACAGCAAACAAATATCCACTCCAGAGATCAGAGCAGATACATCAGGGCAGGTCACCCATAATCACCTGTGAGAACCTCTGTGGCCTACAAAGACAGCGTAATCCCAGGCCATGTGACCTGTGGAGCAGACAGCAGCAGCGATGACTGGATCTTTGAGCTAGCATGACCTCCTCGTGCACCTGCTAGTCTTCTGAGTGGCTAACACCATCAGTGTCCTGTCCCCTGCTTTATTTACATGCTAATTTAGGTTTAGAGAGAATCTGGGTCTAATAGTCTACTGGCCACTTCTACTTCCAGTAGTACTCAAGCTTGAAACTAAGCACATTCTTTAGTCTGTAGGCTTGCGGGTATACATTCGTTAACTCAGGTCAATTCAAAGTCTGACAGACTGAATGTATTTGTGTTCTCAGTTTTACCTGTGTTGCCATGCGCCTCACTGACAACAGGGTTGTTGTTGTTGTTGTTCTGCACCCTCATTGGAGGCACCACGACGGTACGAACAGTTGGCTTGCTGGGCTCCGTCTCCGGGGCAACGCACGCAACACGGGGCTCGCAGTTCTGGTTGCTGCCAGCGATGAAGCGCCGCTCTGTGAATGGACTGTTGCTATGGCCAGAGGCGTCTGAGGCAGGCGAGCTGTCCACTGTGTCACAGCCACTCTCCTGTTCATCATCTGACATGCTGCAAGAGGGCGACCAGGGATGAGGGAAGTTTCAGACATCTCTTTTGTTGTGGTGTGGCAGCTAATGTGGAAGCGAGAAAAACATTTGTCTGGGTCGGCTGCGTTGAGCGTACCTGTTGGGGTGTTTGCAGGGTGATGTGCTGGACTGGGCCGAGGCCGAGGAGCTGGTGCTGAGCGTGCTGTCTGGACTGCTGAGGGAGCAGACTCTCTCCATACTGACAGTGCTCTGGCACGCCTCGCAATCTGCACTACCCTTACACCTGTGAGCACAGAGGCAAAAATAATAAGACACAGCATTTTTAGAACCAACCTAGAAATGTTGCTAGAAGGAACCTGACGGTTGATACTCACTCCCCCATCGAGTGTCTTTGTGTGCTCTCCTCTTCGTCGCTGCTGATACTGATAACACTAACAGTCGGGCTAGCAAGGTCAGAGATCACCATGGCCTGCCGCTGCTCCTGCGAAACTGACAGCTCCTCACAGTCTGGCTCCACTTTACAGCAGTTCTCCTCGTCGTCCTCCTCCACCCGCTCTGTTCCCTGCTCCTCCCTAGCAGTGCGCCCTACCTCTGGGCATCTGGCCTCCTCCTCCTCTACTTCCTCCACATTCTTTGCTGTATCGGCCATCTTTGGGGATTGGCATGCTAAATTTTGGATGTTTGTGTTTTGGGAGAAGTTGCTGCCCCTGTTGAAGAAAACAAGTCATTTTCAGAAAGGCAGAACGCCTTTTAGCGGATGCACATGGGGTTTTAGTTGCAAAGGGCAGAAACCTACGTGCCGTACCTGTTCACACAAGGCTTTGCTCTCTTGTTGGCAGCTGGCTGTGGCCACACCACATGTGCAATGCCGATGTTGATTGGCTGGTGGGTGGACATGGTCATTTGGTTGGTTAAGAACGGCTGAGGGTGTGCAATCATGGAGCTGTAATGGTTACCATGGGGACGCACTTTCCTGCATTAAGAAAACAGAACATTGCAAATTGAGCCAAAAGCCTTTAGCACCATTACTGACAAAATGGTCTCAGTCACTGGTCCCAAAGGACATTTATGACTCATCGATCATTAACATTCAGGGGAGCAAGCGTGCTGTATCAGAGCACTAAAGCCATTCCCAAGGGTGTACACAGCAACTAAAGGAAATAAAGCACTAACAAATCTAGCTTTATTTAATACTACATATTGAAACTATAGGAAACCTATCAAGAAGGGACATGAATAATGTGTCAAAAAGAAGCTGCACTGTAATCTCTTGAAACGAGAAAGAGAAATATTGCTTACCCCCAGTCACCCAATCTCTGTGAGCCTGCCACAGTGTCAGATGCCAAAGTGGTTGGTGGTGGGGGCACTGATGTCACCTGCTGCCAAGTGGGCACCAAGATCTGCTGTGCACGGTTGGACCAGGCCTGTAGAAGCACAGAGAAGGAAAGCAGTTACATCTTGAAACCTTCCTCTCAATGACCCCCATTTAAAGATTAGCTTTCGATTTCATTAACGCACACACACACAAAAACTTTTTTTTTTATGATGCACAACAGGAAATAAATGCACCTATCAAACACACCTGATCTACACTTAACCTCAGCCTATGTACTCTGACCTCATTTACCATCATTCCCATCCCTGCTACACGATTACCTGTGTGATGACTCCAGGTCTGATTTGTATGGGCTGGATGGGGGGTGCTTGAGTGACCAGAGGCACCGAAGCCTCCATTCGAACAGGATAGCCTGCTGGTTTAGCTGTGTTGGTGGGGATTCCTGCAGAGACAATGAACAGGAAAACATTTACGTCAAAATATTTAGTCTAACCACTAGAAAGAATAATAAACAAGTGAAGTAAAGATTTACACTTACTACCTTGGATGGTTGGGGGACATAGAATGAGTGCCTGCTGAAATGAATCGTTGCATCCAAACTGGCCACTTCCTGTCTGCAGTGGTATCCCAGGGTGCATCACTGAGGGGGCTGATGGGGCTAACCCCTAAAAAAAGGAAAAAGGGACAAGACTGAACTTTTCTGAGGTATTAAAATGTGCAACAGTAGCATTGAAGAGCCAGTAGATGGCGATATCTCTGCCGAGAGCAGTCTGTTTTTCTGTTTGTCAGAGAACAGGAACCTGTCCTGTAATGAAAGATTAGCGGTTTAATCGGTTAGCTTCAGGCCTTAACCCAGGCTTTACAATGGGAAAATGGTGGTTCAACTTGTGGAAGATCATCATAACCTAGAATACACGGCTGACTCCAGAGGAACTTCAGGGTACTGAATCAAAAAGTATTCAAGGCCAACTAGCTTACTAATCAACTCAAACAGTGGGTCATCCCTCAATCAGGACAGTGGTACGAGCCCCGGCTCCTATGAGTCAGCGTGTCGAAGTGTCCTAGGGCAACACACTAAACCCCAACTTGCTCCTGAAGCAGCTTCAGTTTGTGAATGTGTGTGAAAGAATAATTTCCAACTTAGATTCCTCCTGTATGAATGATGAGTGAATGAGGATGTAACGTAAAAGCGCTTTGAGTAGTTGAAATGACCAGAAAGGAGCTATACAAATACTGAGCCTTTACCATTTAATGTGTATTGATCAATACTTTTATTTTGTTGAAATTGTGCTCTTGATCTGTTGTTCTTACATGTGATTGAAAACCTTTTTATATGAACACGCACACAAATTGACTGTCAAATCCTGGCTCATCAAGGTCAGTTTTTCCTTTAAGGCTGGAAAACTAAAATGTTGTCAAACAATGGTGACTTTGGTTCTTATCGCACAAAGAACAGTCAAACATGTGCCTCTGCTTCGCTCCGCTCGTGCCTGCCTATAATCATACTTATTGAATAACGTGAACTAGGCTTATATTGTTCTGCTGCAGCTCCTACATGTAGCCCAGCCCCCACACACATGACAGTAGACACAAAGCAACCTTTCAGAGGATCATACTAAAAATCCACCATGTTTCCCTGTTAAATTCTCCTGAACAAGGAAGATTTACAATTTATCGTGCAGGAAGCAGAAATTACAACTGAGCAGTTTTATTGTGCATAACCAGGTATCCTTTCTTCATGTTTCAGTTCTGAACAGGAAGCCTTTTAATATTATTCTGGTATCTGTACTGATTTAACACATGTAGTCACGATTAGACTGTATTACAAATAAAGTGTCACAATCTTTTCAAGCATCAGTCCTCAGTATTGTGGCTTCTGAGTTGACTTTAAGATGTTTTGCATTAAAAGACTGGATGCCAAAAAAAGGGTCAACTCCCTTTTTCTCCTCAGCAACAACACTGCTCCCATGACCTTACAAACATGATGTGATTTTGTTGCCATGACAGCGGTGCTAAGACGCAATAAGGTGGGTAAGTCAGCATACACAAACGCAATAAAGGCCAGGAAACTGTTTATATAATCAGTCTTCACAGGAGCAGATGAACAGACCACACATTGCATGTCAATAACCCAGACCATCTGTGATTATTTCGTCACACAGATATCAGGGTGTTTTGTTTTTTGTTTTTTTTTCAAACAAGAAAAATGCATCAAGAAAAATAAAGAAGATAATCATGTCATTGATTTAGGGATGCACCATTTTATCAATATTCAATTTGCTGACCGCCATCTGCCCATCAGCAAATAGGATGACATTCACTGACAGCAGTGGCTGATGTTTACCTGTTGTGTCACATCAATTTTGCGTTGGCTAAATGTTGTGTTGGCTAGTTGTGGACGGACCTGGACATCAGCTGCTGATTTTAAGAAGAAGCCCGCGGCTGGACGCGACTCTGGTATAATGTAAGAGGGCGACGGTGCTGTGTGCTTTGTAGTGAAATAAAAGTGACAGAAATTGTCGGCCATGTGAGAGCACTGCACTGTCTCCGAGAAAGATCAGCAACGTGCATTTGTAAGATATGGACCATTGACATTTCAAGAGGAAGTGCAACAAGCAAGAATGTTAGCACGTCAAACCTCATCACTCATTTCAAAACCATTACTTGAAAGCGCACAACAAAATGGAGAAATGAACTGGATGCCAAGAAAGCACAAACCACTACGACCAAGACTCGGTCCATAATAACCACAGCATTTGAGAAAGCGCCGAAGAGACAGAGAGCCCTCACATGATTAGGTTGTTTCATGTGAAAGAAGGTTATAATGAAGTTTGTTTCATAAATGTATATGATTGGATTAGTGCTCATTCACAGATGGTGTTATGAATAGCTGAATGACTTTATAACAATTCAGCTTTTTTATAATGAAGATTTGTTTCCCCTGGCAAAAGAGGGGAATAAAAAAAGGACAAAAACTAAATAAACTACAACATCAGCTTTAAATATCTCTGCCAGCCCACAATTTCACAATGTGTGCATCCCTGAATTAATTGGTTGGTTTCTTTGTTTTTAAGTGTTTGCTGCTGGTGGAATGAGTGCAACAAAACCACTACTGCACATTGATAGAAATTGCAGATCATGATACAAACACATCCAGGAGGGCTTACTTGAGCGTGGACGCCGGTCATTTTGTTGAATGGGTGGTTGACAGAGGCAGCAGCGGTTGTGGTCACAGGTCTGACGAAGGGACCTTTATTTCTGTTTGCAGCCTCGTACGCGCTGGGACGAGTCCAGCAAACATCCATGATGTGGAAACATGACTTAACACTGCCATTGAGAGGAGTGAAGTTAAGGAGAAGTTAAGCACCGAGGTCAGAATGATGACATGTCTGAAAATCTGAGGCAAAGGGGACTCACTGGTTGCTATGGGGAAAGTCGAGCAGGTGTTGCATTGTCACAAAGGGGTGGCTGAGAGCTTCCGCAGGTGCAATCCTCTCTTCTGCATCAATCAACAGCATCTTCTTCAGCAGGCCCACAAACTCCCTACGGTCGGCCTTCTCCGCTAGCAAGTCACAACCTTCCAGATTCATTACCAAGTTCACCTGGAACACAGAAACGTTACTATTAAAACTACGCAAAACAGGGTCAAAGTGGCTGTACTTCCAGAGAATAAGGCATCACATGAGAAATGTTACATTACAGTGCGCACTGTGTATGATGTGTCAAAGGATTTTTGGAATATGACGCTCATTGTCTAAGAAGACAAACAATTAGTCATAAACATGAATTCGCTAGAATCTCTGCTGACTTACAAAAGTACAGACCAGTACGAGCACTGGCGCCTGCCTGGGGAATTTCCACCTGTGGTCTGTTTTGCTGTGAGCGAAACCTGAACCTTCACTTTTAGATTTGGTTTTAGTATTTAACTGAAGGGAAGTTAAGCTTAGAGGAGCCCTTGTTTTTTCCAGTAATACCACGTGTACACTCTATTTTGTTCGTGCAGCTGTAGTTGTACTTCCTCTGGTAAAGGCCTAGCAGCCTGCATCCTCTACACATTTGATGTTGAACTTCCTCTGAAGTCCTATTAAATGCGTTGTGGTCTGAGAAGCTGAACATACGTGCGCTATGTCATCCAAACAGCTGAAGATGTACTTCCTTGCTTCCTTTGATTTCATTCCCGTCTCCGTCTCATGCTCATCTGTTGACTACAGAGGGGGGAAAAAAAAAAAGTCAAGTGGGGATTTAAGAACCAAAGTCAGTAAAGCAGCTGCTGTGCTCAGTTGCGTTATGATTTTAACCGTTTATGTTCCCATAAACTGGTTCATTCGTCTTACATAGAAAAACCTGCATGCTCACAACTTGTGATTCTTAAGTAAGGAGAAGAGCTGAGAATTGATGATTAAATGCTCCTAAAATGTATTTCCTCTGCTCATTAGCAAGACATCATTGTAGAACCCTACGCTGATTCACAGTGTATGAAGCAACTGAGAGTATAATCTTTCCTTTGACTTGATAAGACTTTATCTTAACGGTTAATCCTGTGCATGTTTCAGGTTGTTTCCACAAAGCTATCATTGTATTAGTAACTGCAGTCATTGTTTGCCCAGAGGAAGGAAATATTTGTTGATTGAGTTAGAGCTGTCCTATGATTTTCACCATTAGCTTTATAGTGAAGCAACACAAGGCTTAAGGGGTTATATGTTTTGAATGAGTGGTAATAAAACCACTGTGTAATTACTTCTCACCTTTAGTCTCCATGCTGCATACGGTGAGTCGGACTCTTTGCAAAAGAACCGTGCCGTCTTTGTCCCAGCATTCAATAAATGTTCCCCTGGCAAACCTTGTGTCTGAGAAATGTAGCGAATCTGTTGGATGTGAGGAGGGAGGGAGGGGGGAGGCGAGAAAAAAAGAATATGAACAGAAGAAGAAATACATCTTGTAGCTTAAGAAAACAACATTTCTATTGGTTTAAATGTGTAATAAAAAAGCTCTGTAAAACAATTTTATATTAAATGATCAACATTTGTCTTCCTTCTAAAAATGTCACTTCAACAATGAGCGCTGCTTTTTCACATTATTGTTCATTTCTCCAGTGGTGGTTCAGTGACATCACACCATCCAGTCCCTCAAAGTTGAAGTTACTGTGTGTACACGTACACGGTGGAGACAGCTGCACACAACTTGAACATGGCACATTCCTGAGAAATAGCTTGACCCAAATAAGAGTCCCGTACGGACTGTGATCTCAGAAAGGTGTCAGGGTCTTTTCATGTAAGCTCTGATAACAAGGTTCCTATGGTGTCATTGCCAAATGCTTTGCTGCGTAATGATGCCCATCAGTCAGATGCTGTGGGGCAAAAGTGTCACACACAGGTTTATGACAGGAGACCAGTGAGAAGCCTGGCTGACGTCAATCACACCCGAGTGTAAAGGACAACAACCATTAGAGGTTCAGCACTGCTAAGAGGCCGAGACAGAGCAAAGAGCTCAGAGTCACTGGACACATTATGTGGCAGATTAAAGATCAGCATAATACTAAGGTCTGTCTCTCAGGTGCTCTTTGAAGTACACAAATGTAGATGTAAGGCACACAAGCATGAATGTCTGCAGCCCTTTACTTAATGTATATGAAGTTTCTACCCTGAAGCTGCAACAAATAGCTGCAACAAAATTTCCCAAGCAAGCAAACAAGAAAGAAAGAAATCAAGAATCAAAATGCCAAAGTCCTCGAAGATAAACGCATGATACGGGGGAAGAAGGACATCCAAAACCAGATCCAGCTGATGTCATTAGCTGAACTGTAGCTAACACTGTAGCTCTACGATTGCTGAATAAGCAGTTCCGGTCCAACCTGTACCACCTACAGGTAAGTACAGTAGCAGCAGCAGTTTGGAACAGCAGATGTCACGGCGTTGATGTGAGCCATGTACAGGCGAGAAAACAGCGCCTGGTGGTTGTGCCACCTACATCTACATATGTTGTTTTCTTGTCTTAAGCTCACTTGTCAGATGATCAAATGCCTGACAAACCTTGATGTTAAACCCAATGTTCCACTTTTTATTTTTCAAGAGGACAGCTGGCACAAGTGCTCAATGTAAAACCTCTAAGAACACAAACAGAGACAACAGGCTGCTGAATGTGAATGAGTGTGTTTGTGGTTGAGTTCCATGAAACACCTCACATTTGAAAAGTGAAAACTACAGAGACTGAGGCTGTTTTTGTTGGAAGCCCCTCGCATGTTGATCTTCATGTTGCTCTCCCTGGCCAGTGTGATGCTTGAGCGGTAGCTTGTTGTTGTCTGACGCTGAGGTTAAAGTATAGACATATTGCAGTATTTGAACATGGGTGGGACCTGTGTCTGTTAACTGGTTATAGATGAGGTTATGATAATGAATACATTCACTGGAATTCTGAAAACATGCATGGTGATTATAACCTCATCTGCCAAGAGATTTAGATGGAAGGGTGGAGATCCCCTGGTGTATCTAAAGGCACACTAACATCCAAAAGTGCCACCGTCCATTCCTCCTTTTGGAATTGCTCTTTAGTCATTTCTCCAGTAATGCTGATTTATGTCAACCAAAATCTCTCTCCCTTTCTAGCAAGTTCTGTCTGTCCTACCATCCACAACTGAGCCTATTCACAACATAGTCAAAGATTACTGAAACTGTACATTTCAGCAAACTTTACCCTAGAAGAACACTGACTAAATTCCCCCTCTTTCATGTCCATGTTATAGCTGTGCTGTGGTTCAGCAACACCATGTAAACAGCAACAGACACAAAAAACAATACCGTCAGTGTGTGTGGGTGGGAAAATTCTTGTGACGGGAAAACCCTTATTTTTCCTGGAAGGCGTGTCACTGCAGAGACCTCACAAACCAGGGAGATCACTGGTGCAAAGCTACCGCTTCACAAAATAACTATCTAGCGAGCCTGGGCCTGCTGAAGAGCAGACAGGAAGCGCAGGCAGCGTTTGTTTATGGCTGTCCAGATAACAATACACACTGCAACAGATTCATTTCAATGATATCCGTCACTGCAATAAATAAAAGTACATCTCAGCTCAGAATAATGTACCCACAACCTCCTACGTACCCGGTGGACAGAGAATCTCTTCCACATTTTTGAGGCAGCATGTACAAACTTACAGGAAAAATCCTACTGGAACGTGACGCCTCTAACCCCCTCTAACCCAAATCCTTTCTGCTTCCACTGACCCTGACTACATCCTCTTATTCTTACAGATCTTCCAGGTTGCCAGCTAGGCCAAGTCCCAAATGAAAGAAAAAAAAAAAAAAATCAGCAGGCATACGCCACTTACATGGTGCCTGAAAAAGAGGGCATAAAGAGGGAGAAAACAAAAACATGGGAAATAGAGTGATGCCAAAGACTACAGCACCTGGGCTAATCATAGCCACTCATAATAAGACAAAGGCTGAATCATGAGGTTTACCAGTGAAGTAAAAGGTGGAGTGACTGGGCGATGAGGTAAGGAGAGGGGAGAGTAAGAGAGGAGGAAGGGGGGAGGAGGAGCCCGAGTTATAAATACAATATGCTGTGTAGCATGGAACAAGACCCCTTGCAGAAAGATAAGAAGAAAAGGGGGAAGAAGGGGGTGGTGGTGGCTCAGTCAGCTCCAGCCTGATCACCCTTTGGCCCCTGGGTGACACCTCACACCAGCTGCCTGGCTGTTTACTGGCAGTTGTCTATTTATTTTAGGTGATAGAAGTTTACTAACTTTCTAATTTCAAATCTATTATTTCCATATACTTAAATATAGATATTCATTTGCTTCCACTTGTTGAAACCAATAAATTATGGTAGATGCACAATAAAACAGGGCAAAGCTACAAAGTAATTTAAAAAAACTGCTAGTTTGGATGCTAGAAAACTAAAGGCATCCAGTGATATCAATATATATTGATACTGTTTGGTTTTTAATCATATACACTTTAGTCAAGCATGTTTCAATAGAAAGGATGGTGGTTTGGATTTCGAATCATGTTGTCATGTTAAATCATAGTGACCCACAGCTCGATCAGTGACAGAAAGACAGAGAATATGGACAGACAAGTGTACGTTTGTGTTCTTGATGCTATTCTATGACTGAAATTCTTTAATGACTGATGATTTATTTAAAAAAAAAAACTGTGTGTACTGTACTTCCTCTAGAAAGAACCAGAAACCAAAATAAAATAAAAATGAAGTTGTTTTTTCTCATTAGTCCTATGATACTGCACTTGCTGGTTTTCCCACTCGTTGGGCATTTCCATGACCACATTGAGAACTGTGCGTGCCAGTAGGCACGCTTGGCAAAGAGACAAAGTGCTTACTATGTGGGGCGGGTGTTCAGTCACAGAAAAAACCGTAGGGATTCAGTGCGTTTCTAAAAGGCATAGGGGTTAACAAGGATCCTCCAGGGTGAATTACTCACACCCTCTGCCACAATCCACCACTTGCGTTTACACTGCTTTTGAATCAAATCAGCTACAGTAAGTTTTGATCTCTATCAAATACAAACTACATTCCACAGGTTCCTTCTCACGTGTTATCTTGCTTTTTATTTCATTGTCTCTCACACTCCCTATGTAAGCAAACTTTATCCTATCCCCCCTTGTCACCCCGCCAGCTCTAAGCAGTCTCTCACTAAATTGAGGAGGCTCTCCCCAGATATCTCTAAAGCAGCTTTGTAACATGCTGACTGGCTTTGGCAAAAACAGATTCATCATATTTAGACTGGTGGGGCAGCACTCAAGTCAAATCTCTTTCGGAGGTGTTGAGTTATCTTTCTTGTCTTGGTCCTGCGGAGAGTGAAAAATGATGCCAGGCCATAAAAATACTTTGGTATGAGTGCAACGTGCAGTGGGGCTGAGTGCCGTAATGTAGGGTGCTGCGTGAGACAGAGAGGGATCTGACTGAGGCTCTATTGGCAGGCTTTGAGTGGATAGGGCTCCAGGGCAGGGGAAAGCAGCTCAGCGTAAGCCCAGATCAGTCTAGTCCTGAGGAAGACACTGTCAGGGCTCCACTGGGGGAGGCAGGCTTCCAACAGCACCTAATAGACAAGCTATCAATCACAAGAATATGCCTATGAATATGCTATTCTGCTCACTGTCACAGACGGCAGCTGATACAATCCTCAGGGTACGTAGGTCACCAGGGAACCAACAAATACTGGACTAATCTGTTAGGGCATGTCACTTGAGCCCTCAGTCTTTCTTCATTCAAACAATCAATCACCATCATCCATGACATAATTAGTGTATTTATGCCAAAACGTTTTTCTTTTCTTAAACCGCAAACGTTTCTTCTCCCTCCTATCCATGCTGTCTGTACAAAGAAAATCCCTCCAGTCCCTTAAGGCAGCATTAGGCCTAGATCTCACACAGATTAAAATAACAGATTTTTCCTACTGTACACACTGTGACAATGTTGCATTCTTGTCCAAGCTTCAAACCATCTGTCCAAAACTCTGCAGCTGTGATGTTCCTGTCTGCCTTTTTAAGGCTTTGTCAGCTTCCCTTCCCGACTGAATCTGTGCAACACTTCTTCTGGGAGATTTAGACTGGCGTGGCCATGGGTCACAGTTCTTGCAAACCTCAACAGTGGGAGCCATGTCTGAGTCAGTAACCTGAAGGCAAGACTGAAATAGAGAGCTGGATTGAATGCAAACTCAAAAACAAACTCTGAACCCACTCTTCTGTGGGTTGCCTTGATTGGAAAGTGTACAGGGGTAATGGAAAAAGGAGGAGAGAAGAAATAAGAAAAGAGGCGCAGAGAAGAGAGCAGGAAAGTAACTGGTCGTGTGGAAAAGAGAGGGCGTAATGCTACAGAGAGGGTAAAACTTCTAAATGGAGGAATGAAAACGGAGCCCCAGAAGAAAACAGCTTCCATGTGGAGATGGTACAGAGAGGAGAGACTGACTCATGGAAGTTGAAACTAGAAGTAGGAGATGCTGGGATAAGTTGCTAAAAAGTGAGTGAGGAGAGGATGGTGGTTTACCTGGTCATACTCCAGGGCCCCGGGGTAAAGGGGCCAGCCCAGGAAAAGTTCAGCAATCACACAGCCTAGGGACCACATGTCTATGGCTTCACAAAACGGCAATCCCAAAATAATCTCTGGAGCCCTGTGGAACAGACAAAACACACAACTGTCAGTCTGAGGTCACACAATAATGATAACGCAATATGAAAACATTAAATGGTGTTATACTACAGAATTTTATATATATATATATATATATATATATATATATATAAAGGAAAAATGTTTTTGTGCCATCTAACTAAAACGGAAGCAGTCTGTCTGTCTGTCTTGTCCTTCGATTTTCTCAAGAACTGTTTATCTAATCAGCATCAGACTAGAACGCTGTAGGGATGACGTATTTCTGTAGACACACCCAGAAGTTAACATCGCTCAGGTTCCCTCAAAAAAATTGCTTTGGATTATTGCAGAAAAAAAAGCTCTGTGGCAAATAAAAGTTTGATACTTGCATGTTTTGTTTATCAACATATTCTCCACAAATGAACGCCACTTTGATTTGTGTAAATGCCAGAAGTAAAAAGCTAATGAGTTTCAGCGTAACGTCCCCGACAACCTCTGAAGTCTCATTTAGCCACTTGTTAGCAACCACATTTTCTGAGACAGGTAAAGGCTTCACAATTCCAGAGTGGGGTATTGACGGGCTTCTTTTCTGTCGGAACAAAATGTGAAAATCTCTTAAGCTTGTGTTAACCACAGGGCTTATACAAGCACCAAACCAAAAGCTCATTCAAAAAACCTGAAGACTTTGGGGACAAGAGAACTAGAAGTGCAAAACTGCTAACTCATTTTCAGGTTTCAGGGCTCGTTCCTGTGGAACTTTTTGATGAGGACCCAAGGCAGTGCTCCTGAGACCTAAGGCACATGTTAGTAATGCATTACTGTGGACACACTGTGTGGTGTATTGAATCAGGACGCCTATGGACTGTTACATGCCGAATGGCTTGCTGGGTGCAATTCTCCACTGCTCACGACAGAATATTCAAGAACAGATGAAGAAAAAGAGGCCAGAGATGTTACATTGTAGAAAACATTTCAAGCATCAGAGAAGTAAATTGCAGAGTGAACGCTTAGCCTGGTCCCACATACCTTGCTGGTAGCAATGACCAGGTATAAACAGCCTAGGTAAAAAGGGGTTAATAAACATTTAAATCATCAGCAGAGTACTCTAGAGGTAGTGTGTCTGCTTGCTCCAAGGGACAACATTACCTCGAGTTGCACTGTTGAGTATGTAAAATCTGCCTTATCTGGACTTGGGGGGCCTTAACTTCACTCTTGCTCGTGTGAACCTTTGCAGTAAATGAACATATATACTCTAGGATTAAAGGGGACACAATAGCAGGTGTATTGCCGAGGACCTAAGGAAGCACAGTGTCGAGTGTGAAGTTGTTCGGATGAGCAGTTCTAGAGAAGCTATAGATACTATACTGTCAATTTATGCTTCAACACCACCTTAAAACCCTTTTCCCCTCAATTTCGCTATTGATGCATGCATTGCTTTTTGGCTCTTTAGACTGGTGCTGCTGTCTTGAGCGAATAAATATCCATTATTTGTAATGTTTTTGAATTCCTGTTCCATCAGATGGGAATGTGTGACGGTACCAGGCGACTTGTAGGCAAGTGTTGTGAGCGCACTACAGTCGCTAAGCATCAGCAGGCTGAGTCAGTGGGTTAGCAGGTCAGCCAGACCAGGATCAGACCTTTGACAGGATGTTGTATCTGCTCTAGGCTGTGAGCAAATAAGCAGCACAGTCACTATGTCTTCGCCTGCATGCTGGGTCAGTGTTACTTCAAGTAACTCCATAATAGCCTTGTAATACCATGTCACAGGGACGGCTAGTGGTGACGCAGGACTGTCAGCAACAATTAAGGTAAGACATGGTGACAACTGTCAAGAACTCTGTGTTTAGGGCACACCGCAAAGCCTATAAACTGCGACAGTGCACTGACAGCATGATGTAGCCGGCACTCTTTTCCCGATTCCAAGTTTTTCTGTGCAGGAGTGGTCTCTAAGCTCATTAAAATCAATACGACACAATGTCTTTCCAGCTTATAGACTGAGCCAGGGCGCTGCCTTTAAGGGAGAATGTCTTTAAGAATGACAATCAGAGTATGGGCATGAATAATAATGCTGAATACTGGCTAAAATGATGACAGATGTTGTGTGTCAGAAGGGCAGGGGGATAATTCAACCATATCGTTAATAGTCTTAATAAATATATAAAGATATATGTTGGAATGATGCTGTGCTAATCGTTTAAATAGTGATTCTGTTCTTGTTGCCGACATAGATGACAGCATTTCTTAGAATAACTGAGCCCTAAAATTACATGAGAAACTTGAGTGACTGAGACATATCATTTCACTTCCGCTCAGCATATATACTCAAGATATACTCCTCAAACTATTTACCAACATGAAAGAATCCAGAGGACTGAAATAATCTAACTGACGACAAGGATCGCCAGTGAGATCGCAGTTTCAGATAGCGGGGCATGCCAACTGAGGCAATCATGCTCTTTCATACTGATCATTTCTAAAGGGTTCCGGCAGACTACTCTGACGTCTTTGGAGCCTTGTGGGACTGAACAGTGTTGGACATATGGCTAGCAACAAACTTAAGACCTGCTAAATTAAGTTTTAGACAAATTTATCACATGTTCAAAACAAACGCCTGCAACAGCTGGTGCGGTAAGAAACATAGCAGCAAGAAAACCAACCAGGCAGTTATGCCAACCATTTCAGCCTCACAGGCATGTCCTATTTATAAGGAACAGGTTTTCCCTGGAGAGTGAGGAGAGAGAAGCTACATATCAACACACCCTTGCATTCATCTGGACACGGGGCTAATGTAAGGATATACAGTAAGGCCCATCAGTTCAACTTGAGCTGCACTACAAGGCATCATTAGGTTGATCTAGTAGTTAGAGGCTAGCCTGTAACTAAAAACTGACAGGTGCCCCCTGCAACAGCCAATGCCAAGTCCATCAACAGCTCCTATCGAGGTCTGAGTTTGACAGCCTACTGGTTCTATCAATTAAAGGTGCACTGGATAAGAGCTTCTACACAGGCCTTAATGGCCACACGGTTAATCAACATCATATATTTCTTAAAATCAACATAAACTACTAATTGGGTCTGTGCAAACAATAGTTACAACGATGAGGCAATTCAGTATTAAGGTCTGGTCAGGGATACAGTTTTCTTATCCATGTGATGTACAATATGTCAATGGTCTCAGAGATCAAAACCTGAAACGGTTCTAATTTCAGGAAAATAACCAAGACAAGGAAGGGATAGAATCAGGAGTCACCTTATGTTTAGCTCCTCTTTTGTTTATTACTTTGTCAGATTCCACCGAAGATTGTGCTTCTGGGTACACTGATGAAAGGTTAAATGTGCTATTTTCTTACCTTCCCCTGCTGAATGCACAATATCAGAGGCACATGTAAAATCGCAGAGTGAAATTACGGAGAGCCAAGTAGAAAACAGGTCTCTCTCCTTTGGTTTCGTGGGGATGAGTGGATGTTGTCATGGTTGCAGGGCTCTGTCCTAATCAACGCAGCTCAAGCCTCACCGCCCTCTTGTGAAACTAAATCTATTTTCCATCCTGAGGATATGACGTACAAGCTAAGGGGCCACTGAACCCTAGACGAGCAGAAGCCTCGTGACTGTTGACTGCCACGTGCACCAGCTCCAGAGGAAATGGACAGGTACAATGAAAAAAAAAAATGAACAAGGTGATGGACTGGTATTGTGCTGTTTGCCCAGGGCATGGATAGACTCCCAGCCCATGTAACACCCAACGGGAACGAGTGGATATGGACAGTGAATGAATTGGTGTATCTGAGCAAGCACAAACTCACAGATGGCAGCACAAAGCACCCGAGGGCTGTACCAAGAAGCAAGTTCAACAGAACCAGGCTTTCTTAGCTTGGCAAACCCTAAACTCACAACTGGAGATAACAGGTATCACGACAGTGGTTTTCAACTGTCTTTGTTAACCTAGGCTTTGTGCTGCCAGCTCTGTGTGCCTTCCTATAGAGCTTTTATGTATCGTTTTATTGATTATTCAAAGAGTTTTATTGTATTGTGGTCTGACACTGCCTCATAATGACAGATGTGGAAATCCCTTTTGTTTTTGGCCAAATCAAACTGAAATAAATCTTATTGATTGAATATTATCTGTGATAAATACCAATAGGCAAATCAATTTTCTAATCAGTGGAGCTGCAGTACTTTGTAGCTATTGAGGAACAAACATAAAAGCATAATCCACAGACTTTAGCTGCTGAGGCTTAGTGTGATCTGCTGTGGAACATCTGACAGTGTGTGTTAAGAATGAAAAGTTGTAAATATTGTGTCGACCTCAAGAGTAAGTGTACTAATAACAATAATTATATAAGCTGAGAAAACCTTGTTTTCTAAATAGTCTTTGACCAATTATGTAAAGAAATATTAAAAACATTATAACACTGCAATAGATGATTTCCACTTTTTCTTTTCCTATACTATTATATTTTTATTAGAAACACTGGTTACACCACCTGACTATATTGCTTCTATATCCCCTACTGAATTCACATAGTTTCTTCTAAAGACACCATGCTGCAGTTTGCACCACTGTAACTGCACGGCTTCTTTCAGTGACATTACTATAACGTATGACTCTACATGTTTGCATCGTGATTTGCATACACAGTATAAGGTCTTCCCTCTACTTCGCCCAAGTTATTACCACACAAACCATGTAGGTACAGTTTATACAGATACAGGTCACTCCTATATGTAGCAAACACAATGGCAAGTGGTACATAGTACAGCACAGTACATGAGTGCATGATATAAAAATTATTTTAAAAAAACATAAAATCTAAAAAATAAAAAAAATCATAATATCACATTGATGATAGATTGATGAATTAATGGATATTTGCCCGTACTTGCGAAATATCACATTTATTGACTGTTTATGCAACAACTAGGGATGCATCAACCCAACATCAATATAATTTTACCATCTATTAAATGCAGTCAGTCTGCTTCTAATTCTTTAATATGTTGCAAATATATTGATTGTTAATCAAATATAACACAATTAATAAAATACAAAAGATTAACACATTTTCCCTCAGTCAGAAGACAAAAGGGTGCATATCAAGCCTGTCGACTGATACTGTGAAGTGTTCAAAGGTTGGAAATGAATTACTATGAGTGAGACATGACTTTTCTACAATATCACTGTGTTCAAAGGTTTCCATAGAGTGTCATGTGTTAGCGGTGAAAAACACCTCCACTGGCAGCAGGAGGGGAAAAAAGACACATCTTCAAAGAATTTCCTGCGTTTGCTAGCAGCGCTGTCAGAAGCACTTTTCAAAACATTCCCCGGTGCACAGATCACTTCTAGTTTCAATCTTTCTATCGCTGTATGCCATAGAATTTTAGAGATGCTCATTAAGTTGAAAACAGTTACAAGAATCTTGCGAACAACTTTTTCCAACAACTTGCGCTTTTAATGACTTTCTTCAATACATTAAGCATGAAACGGTGCAACATTTGGTGTTGGTGAAGTCACTGCAGAACACAGCCTGACTGAGAATAACAAACTCTGCACTGGCTGCTGGCTCGTCTTTAATGGGAACCATCACTAACAAACCCTAATGCACAATGCTGAGCACAGCAGAAACAGCAGGCCCGGCACGAGCACACCACTGTGCCAAGTGGAACCCGCCCACACTGCAGGTATGACATTCAGCAACAATCGCAAAATAGAACCCAAACCAGCAGGAGCAATGGTAAAATTTGGTTGTCGTTTTTTTCTCCTTACTGCCGTCCAGTATATTTTACTGCTCCTTTGTGGATCGGCTCTGACCAATGAAAACAAGTCTGTCCCCGGTCAGCAAGTTCAACGGTTTGCTCCTTCACCTCAAACAGCTGCTTCCCGTCTTCCATCCATCCCTTCTTTTCCTCCCTCTTTGTTGGCCTGTCCACATCCACAAAGAGGCTGAGGCACAAGGCAATGTTATGTCAGTGGAAGCGACAAAAACATGACGCCAAAACAAACAGTGTACGTTCACACTACATCGTTGACCCAGAGGTTCAGAAGTTAATAAGTTAGGTCTTCTTCCCACACGGATAGACATTCAAACATGTTTCTTTAGCCTAGGCTGCATTTGTATGTCTTCATTATTTAGAAATTCGGTTGAATCCTTTACTAATTTTAAGTTCTGCTGAGTGACACTGTGTCTCCAGCTGGTTTGGAACAACTATGTTTTCACAAGAATTGAATTTAAAAAAAGCTAAAATACAGCATCAAATATGTCAATAGTCTTCTCCTCGCAGTCAGGTTGCCAGCTTTGCACACTGCCCTACCTCTAATCAAAACCCATTTGACGGATGGTTGTATTGGTGCCCGGATTGCTGGCTAATAGTTAATACAACATGTTAGTATCTGTCTTCATTTTTTGGACTTTTGACAATGGCTAAGTGTTCCTTTTGCTTTCAGTATGAGTCAGGCTAAGCTATCAAATACACCACATATACCTCCATGCTGTGCTCACTACTGCACAGATAAAAAAACTGATATTAATCTTCTTCTCTGACTGTGAGTAAGACAGCAAACAAGCATATTTCCCAAAATGTCAGCGTCGCTTTGATATGAAGTCTGTATCTTATTTTTATCTCACCTGAAAAAAAAAAAAAACACAGATACGAGTTTCATTCTTTGTAAGAGGGGCCATGGCAGAGCAGAGAAATTATCTTCATCTCTATTTCTTATTCATGGCCATTATCTCACACTCCAGAAATAGTTCTCTGATCCTCCCTGCTCGGTCCTCACAGGGAGGAACCAAGTGTAAAGTGGCATCCTACCAGCTCACACAGAGAACAGCAAATAAGGGTGGCTACACGTAGGGAGGGGGTCATTGTCATTGCACGCTCACCCGGGTCTTTCGGTAAGCTTGTTCTGATAAATAAACTAATCTGGCCAACACTGCAGTTGGCAAAAGCTCAGCCACAAAGACAAACTAACAACATGGTGACTCCATGATTGAAGAATGGAGCTTTACCTCACATCTCCTCCAGGAAGTGTAATTCCAAACACACTCAGAGCAGCCTGCATTATTCAGTGGAACACAGAGGCAGCGTAGCAAAGGCGGAGGTACCACTTGCACTCTGATCCGCCCAGACCTTAGATTAAGGATACATGGCTTTGGACATGTTTTACAGATGTTAACCATTCAATGTGTTGACATGGAGCCAATGTTACAGAAAGTCTTTTTTCCAATTCAGGTGGACTGAGTTTCCCCTCTTCACTTTTTCCCTGAAATAAGGATCCTGAATTCAGCTGCAACAACTGCATATGGGCTCTGAACAAGCTAATGAGAACCTTTGCCTGTGGACAAACAAAACTAAAAATGGGTCTATATTAAAAGTTTTTTAATTTTAAGAGAGAAAACTAATTTTTCTAATGACAGTGAAACAAAGCTTCATGTACAACAGCTTATGATCAACTGAAATCTTCTTTAAGCCTAACATATACCAGAGTATATAGCAAAACGAGAAAGCCATCGGCACTTTACGGCCTTGACAAGAGCATTTCCTCGCTTGTAGTTGCCAACTGCATGGCCTTGGTCATGCAGGATGTCATTTTCAAGGTGAAGTCTCCCAAGTGCTCCATGGATATTTCACTCAAAAGCCATTAAAAACAACAGCATAGGTCTACAGACATCAGATCGTTGAATTTGAATTACTTTCTTCAGGTTAAGCTATCAACGCAAATAGGAATACCAGAGAAGGAAGCATTTAGATGTAAAGCAGTAGTATTACAGCACAGTATTTTACTGAACTGCAGCTCCCAACTGTGGTACTATGATTAATGCTGCAGGACTATTCGAACAACATTTGAACTATAACATACTTTCAAAAGCCCACAGTCAAGTACTCTTTGTTTTGCTCACATTTAATGTGATGAAACAACACATTTGCAGCTTTGAGGTGAGGTAGCCAAAATGCTCTTTCACTGAGAGATAAATGCAGCAGCTTCTGTTATTCTTTCCATTAACAACATATTGTGATGTGATCTTTGGCACAATATTAGCAGAATCTGACAATATGAAGCAGTATGTCAGATGGCCCTGATGATGGGTACGGGGTGCTAGTTAGCATAATAAAAAGTATGGCTGAAGTGATCGACAATGAGTCTTAAGGATGCGTGTATACATTTGAGATATTCCTGTAAACTTTAAGGGAATATGAAGTTAAAAAAAAATGTGTCAACTTAAGACAAAAAATCAATAGGGATAATCACATGACATGGCATCAAAGTGAACTGACACACACACAAAAAAAAGATGTTGAATAAACAGCATCATGAGAATAAAGCATAATGCATAATTGAGGTGCTTGCTAACTGACAGATTGGAAGTCACTTTGGCAATATGAATACCTGGAAGCACTCATTACCCACTAACCGAAAGAAGCACATAGTTCATACGAGGGTTAGATGCATGTGTGCCCACAAGTTCCCACACACTCACAAATCAAGTCTCTAAGACCGTCTGGGGGCTTATTTGCTCATTCTGTAAAAATGCCAGACCTACTTTTCAGGAAAAACATAACCCGGTAGTCATAGTGACTACTAGTAGTCATAGTGACTTTTGATTGTGACTATGCTAAATTGTTGCACAGGAACACAAACAAATAAGTGTTTACTGAAATACTGCTATTGCATGTCTGCATGTGGTAAGCTTAAAAGTGTTTGTGCTTAAATGTGCACATCTACATCCATATTATTCATGACCATATTATTTGTAAGACAGCATGTTTTTGAGGACTACTTCCTGGCAACGGATGGTATTTCGTCCTGTGGGTATTTGGTAATGGTAATATGAGAACAGTCTAACTGATAGATACTGATATGTATTGACATGTATGGCTGCAAAAGCACTGTCACATTTGGGTTTGTGCCAGGACTAAGGGAAAAACAAGAGGGGCCATGATCTGTACTCACTGGAGGCATGACATCGCCTTTTGGCTTTATGTGGAATAGAATGGATTACACTGATCTAATCAAGATGATATAAAAGCATTTACAACCTTCTTATATTTATCATCTCATCTTTTCTTTTGCCCTGACAAAAGAAAAGAGCAGATTTCTGAGATGCTCATCGGTTGATAAAAACATGACTGAATGACTTCTGTAAGTTATTTTTGAAATGAAGGATCTCTGTTTAATATCAAACCTGAGTTTCTGGCTGCAAATTGGACAAAAAACACGCTTGAAGCCCCAGCGTCTCGGACAACAGAACATCAAACATCAAGCTGGAGGCTTAATAGAGGAAACCGTGTTTTTGTTTTTTAGTTGGAATATGTATCTAAAAAATACGAGAGCTCCAATTAAGTGGCAGACCACAGCAGCAACTTGTGAGTGGCCACTGGCCAAAGGCTTGTAAATCGTGGAGGCAGCTGGGGTGCCTGCCAAACTTATTGGTCTGACTGGCTGATAGATTTGAGATATCCATCAGTCACTTTGCATTACTGGCCAACAAATATCTGGTGCTGCGCACACAACCAAACACCCAAACACAAATGGACATATGAAAATCAAAACAGCTGACGTTAGAGCTGGTTGACCTTGAACAAGTAAGTGAGAGCTCCAGTATTTCGAGCTGTCCTTATTTCATTCTGGCTGCCTATGTGCTTCACCATCTATAGAAGTCAAAGCCCACTGGCCGGCGTCCATGAGCTATTTTAAGCAACCCTTCACTCTTAGCCTCAGCAACGCTGTTCCCTCAAAGTATGCTTTGCATAGGGGTCTGCCAGGGGGTACAAACTGTAGAGGGACAATCATTTTACAAATTTATCCATAATAAAAAATCTAAGGAATCTACGCCCCTGTTCATAGCCTATGAGACATGTTACTGTACAACATAAACAAAACAGTATTTTACATTTCTGTGAGTTGGCATCAACAATTTCTTTTATTGAAACTCCACACAGCCATACCAAATGACACTGATATAGTATGGTGAGCATCAGTAGTTTCTTTATTTCAGGCTGAAAAGTGTTGCCACATGAGTCACCCATTAATTGAACTACTTTCCATCCGTGAGCAGTTTAACATCGACAGGAAAGTGAAGCACATTTTCAGGGAGCTTGCTTCGCTGATATAAATCAATTAAAACTGGTGCAAATGATGTGTATATCATTCTGCTCTCTCAAGTCAATAATAGTATTGATGTATATTGTATCAAAATACAACACCATGCAAGACCTGCAAGAAACTGCTGGTCACCAAAGCCTGAGGTTGACAGAGCTGACAAACAGAGTTGAAGCAGCTGCACTGTTCACTTCCTCCCCCACAAAAGCAAAGTACGACAGTTCTATTTTGAGCTACTCTCTGAAACAAAGTGCATTTACAATAACAAGAAAATATTCACCAAAATTATTCATAATGAGAAGAGAATGCAATAATGATGTCATTGACAAGTACTCTTCCCGCTGCTTCTGTAAACTATGACCAAGGAATGGGTCAAAGCAAGTATTGTCTTCTCACTTTAGTCAGTGAATGCAAATACAGACGTCGAATCATCTATTTGCATCTATTTTCATCCACTGTATTTTATTTCCTGTGGAGCGTATTGCTTCACTGCCTCGGTGTGCAAGCAATGAGAATTATTCAAATGCCATGTAAATGCCTTTCACTAAAACAGCTAGCACTAACCTGAGTGTGGCTCATAAATCCTGCTCTCGTCTTTCCAGCCCAAGAAAACCAAGGTTTAAGACCAAAAGCACTAAGAATCTACACCACAAAATCAACTTCATTTTGCCATTAGATTACGTCAGCACCTGGCCAGATAGCTATATAGTGTCAAGCTGTGAGACACTATGATCAACGTTTGCTTGAGACAGGGAGAGCATACGTTGAAAATAAATGTGTTCTATTTGGAACTGGGAAGTCGGAATTTCCAAGTTCCCAGTCAGAAATTTCTACTGGAAAGCCCCCTAAGGTCATATTTCCAACTAATCAAGGGCCTCATTAGTTGCATCAGGGGTGCTTGAGACACCATCTGATTTGCAAATGAGTGCTCTATGAGGGATTTAATCAAAGAAGAAGAAGAATTTTGAGACTGCAATAGTCATTGAAAGTGGCATATCGTGTTGAATTTAGAGAATCCACTTGTAATACTAGTTGTGTTGAGTTATTTAAATTGTTCTTTGCGCAAGTTGTTCATTGAGCACAGCTGAAAGATGGCAAATTTTGCATAAAATGGCACGATGTCTTACTCTTCTATGTTTTTATTATCTCTTTTTTATCTCTATGCAAACCAGAAAAAGGTACAAACCAAACTGTGAACTGGGTCACTCCTACCTCTGACATAACAGGTGATGCTATTTCAGGCCTGTTTTTCCAAATCAAATCGAAGTATTCGTGACAAAATGCCACGGTAATTTGTCCTGACGGTTTTCCTGCGGCACATCCAAGACGACCAAAAACACAGGCGTCCTCTCGCATAAACATGAGGTGCCTACTGCCATGTCATACCCCAGAGCCTGTCACAGCACACTTATTTTTGGAGTGACATTCTGTAATTTTTCTCCCAACCTTTCTTGACTTAATCTAACTGTTCATGCTATGCATTTTTTTCAGCCTTCAAATATTTGCCTATCCATTTTTTTCTATCGTACTATAATCTCTGTAAATCCTTTCAAGTCCCAAAGCCAAAGCAGCTTCGCCCTGAATGCAAATAATGCCAGACAGTCAATTAAACATGTTTTTTTTTTCCTTCGCTGTTTTTAAGTCTCGCAGAACACAATTTTCTTTCCCAGGCAATAGGGACATGAACAGTCAGTGTGTAGTCTGCTAGTAAACACTGCAGGGTCACATTTTTTCACAGGCTGTGGTATGTGGCTCCTAAATGGGCAGGATGTTGTGCAGTATGGGAGACATTTCCTTGTTTTGCTAGAGGAAGGGCTTTTCTTTTTTTAACCTGACTATGGTGGTCTGGACACCAACAGAGGCTGGAATTAGCTTGAAATGCACTGAACTCAATTCTGCTTTGTTAAAAATTGTCAAAAATGTCTTCGTTTGTACTCACCTATAGTACCGAGACTGGAGGTACGTGGAGCACACCGCCTTGGACACGTGACTGGCTGAGCCAAAGTCTATCACCTTCACCCTGTAGGGTTGCCTCACTGGGTCCACCAGCATTATGTTCTCCGGCTTGAGATCTGCATGAATCAGACCCATGTTCTTCAGCTTTTTCAGAGCTGTAGCTACCTGCTGTAGTACAGGTCTGATCACTTTCAGGGGCAGCGGGCTGAACTTATTCTGCTTCAGAAAATCATACAGGTTCTGCTCAAGCATCTCAAATACCAGGCAGGTGTGGCTGCGGTGCTGGAAGCATTCAAAGGCTCGCACCAGGTTGTGCTCATCTGCATTCTCCCCACTCAGACGAGCAAGGATGCCAACTTCAATTTGACCCTGCCGTGCATATGAAGGGTGGTTCTTCAGGATCTTCACAGCCACTACCTCGCCCGTGCCCCTCTTCCAGCACTTAACAACCTGGCCAAATGTGCCACGTCCCAAGAAATCCAGCACTTCATAAGTATTCTTCATGGAACACAGGACTTCATGCTGTACTACCTGATAGTCTCCATCCCCTCCTCCCGTCCCCCCTGCTGCACCCACACCCCCAGGCCCTACACCCTGTTTAGAGGGGCCCCCTCCTGCCCCCGTGGGCACAGGCGCAGTCATGGTTGCATTCCCCACATTCGTCGTTTGCAACATGGCAGGCAACATTGACAGTTCCTCCACAATCTGCATGGTGCTCCCTCGGTTATCCAGCTCCTCACTCTTACGTTTCAGCCCACATCGCTGAGAGCTGTCAGCTGAGTTCAAACCTCCACAGTTCACTTCTCTATCACCCTCGTCCTCTCCACCTCCCTCACCTTCTCCCCTGCAGCCCTCTCCCCTTCCCCCTCCTCCTGCCCCTGTTGCTCCACTGCTGCCCCCACTTGCTGTGTCTGTCTGCTGCTGCTCCTTGCCCTGCGAGTGGACAACCCCTGCGTCCTGTCGCTGCTGGGCCGCAGCTGAGCCTGGTCCTCCTCCTCCTCTTTTACCGGGCTGCTGTCTCTGTACACCACGCACCACCACCGTCTGCACCGGGTACTCTTGTCCTCCACGCACTTTCACACCCACTGCCAAGTCTCGGCTCGCAAATGAGTGGGCTTGTTTTGTTGGTTGCACTATGCCAAGGGTTCTGCTGTTCAGATAAGTCCGCGGGTGTGCCCTCTCATGGTACACACAGCTGCTGGGCTCAACTTTGAGTTTCTTCACACTGCTAAAGGCACTTGTCTGGGTTTGATAAATGTGTGGTGGGTAGACCAAGACTTGTGAGGCCATACCTGCAGAGAAAGAGAATAAAGCAATAGGTCATTAGTTTGGAACCTCAACAAACAACCGTGTCAGCATGCAGGGTTTTCCCTGCCTAGCTAAATCAAAGGTGGGCTGACAAAAAAACGCCAAAGTTATTGTGCTTTTTATCAGCCACTGCTAGAGTTACACTCAACATAGTGTCCCTGGCACACCCTTAAAGATGACATCATCAATTTTATTGCGTGCATGGTGCTGCACAATATTTGGGACTCAGTGCCCACTGTTCTCACAGGACTTTTCATTTCAGGGTGCAAGGGAGCAAATTCAAAGGGTTCAAACAGGCATCTGTAGAACATGACATTTGTTCATAACACAACTGTGAAAATTACAAGAAAGTAATGTAAAGTAAAGAACTGTTTTTTTAAAATATATTAATTTGTCTTGTCTGATTTAAAAAAATGTTTTTAAATGCTTTAAAACCAGGAGGCATAACACAAACAAACTAAGCGACTGAGGCAGCGGTAGACCAGCAACTCATACCCCTCGAGGTAAAATTACTGGTTTTGTAAACGGTCTTTGAAGACCGCCATGTAACAACTGTTTCTGGTTAAACAAAAAGGATCTTACAGGTCTATCTTTCCAGGGTTTCTCTCAGTAATGTTGTCAGACACTTCCAATAACAATCTGAGCCTGTCAGTGGCAAAAACAAGCACTTTTAGTGGAGATACTTTGACAGGAGCTGTTGCCCCAAAAGGATTACATTACAGCTATTGTAGCACATTTGCATCCGTTTACAGCTGCCGGCTGAGGGAATCTGTTGGGCCAGTTCCAACGGTTTTGTACCTACCAGGGGGGCTCAGGTTTAAAAAGACCCAAGCTATCCTAAGGTTGAGGGTGAGTTTAAGTCACTATGAGTCCAAAACAGTGGACAGATTCCATTATATTGTTTGTATTACTACTATATGATGACATCACAAGTAATAGTGTCCCACTACCATCCCCGACCACATATGCTAAATGTTTCAGGGTAAGATAACATGTTGTAGTGGAGTGCTTGAGAACACCTTCACCATTCTGCCCTATCCACTGCAATCCCACTAACACCTCCACACAGTAGATGACTAACTTCTCAAAGGTTTGCCTGACCTTTTGCTGCCATTTCCATGCATCCTACTGCAGGTCTCTAGGCAACCGATGGAGACAGAAAAGGGAGAAAAATAAAGTCACAAAGCATCATAACACCCATGTTCCAATTACCCTTTTAAGACATGGTTTATTTCCCCCCTCTTCTCCCACCATGTGTGTGTGTTTGAGGGAGGATAAAGCATTTAATGCTCTTGGAGAGACCATCATATCTTACTGAAATATTCTGAAACTCAATAAAGCGTAAAGGAAGAAGAGTAGTGAGGTAAAACAACAAGTTTCATGATTCTGCCCAGCTTCAAAATCAAATTGAAAACTGGCACACTGACCTTATCAGACTGCGTCTGTGTGCCATACTGGAGTCTATGACCTACTTTCATTCCAGGGCACATTCACCGAGATACAAGCAGCTAGTCCCCAAAGGTTTCCACACTTTAATCAACAGTGCATTTACAGAACCATGATCACCTACATAGAAAACAAATCAAACAAATCTTAATCAATGTCCCCAGAGCTGTGCATTAACAAGCTTATCTTAGTCGTACCACAATCACATTAATGCTTCATTTACCCAACTCATTCAAAATCTTTCAGTTTCTAAAAATCTAAACGAAAAGGACACACAAGTAACACAGGTTTGGGCCGTTAATGCCCCTGTGGAGTCTCCTAAAATAGAAATCCTTGATGGAAAACACACACTTGAATTGTGATAACACTGACGCTGTGAGCCACCCCTTTGACTCTATTCTGAGCAGCAAGATAAGGTCAACCTATTCCCTTGACAGCTCTTTGTAAAATCACACCCTGTGTTACTGTTTGGTGGCACTGTTTACCATCTTCTCTGTTAGAGACAATTTATCAAATTATCCCAAGCAGGGCTCAAAAGGGCAGCCATTTTGGTCGTGAATGGAAACAAAATTGGAAGGGCTCCCTGGGGAAATTGAAATTGGCGCACCTACAAATAAGTGTCCTAGCTGTCCAGTCTGAGGCCTGCCAGTGTCAGGAAACGTTTTCATTCTCAGCCCCATACAGCTAAAATGACTTCTACTGGTGTTAACTAGGCTGGAAGTTAAAATGTTTTCAGTATCTTGGCAGCTAGTTTGGATTTTTCTGTGTAGGGTTTTGCATATTCTGTGCCAGCATGGGTTTCCACAGTCCAGAGACGAGCAGGTTGGATGAATTACCTGTAGGTGTGTGAGCGAATATTTTGCCTGTCTTTATGTGCCAGCCCTGAATTAGACAGTACTCCACCTCTGGCTCAGTGTATGCTGGGATTTGCTTAATTTTTGTTGGGGTTGCTAACCCAACCTGTGTTTATTGTGTGTTGCCTGTAATTTAAAGCCATGTGATGTGCAGAATTTGAGATTGTCAGACTTTGGCAATGTTGGGAGAAAAAAAAAAAAAAAGATTATGCTGCATCAGCAGTTTGAGAAGTTTTTATGTGATTTCACATTTTGGCACTTTTAGAGGCAATTGTAACTCTGGATGAAACATTTAGGGCAGAGAAAATGCATACCTTAAATACAATCCAACCTTCTGGCCAATACCACACACTGAGGTTGTGATTAAATATTCAGTTAGCTTTAAAGGAGTGGATTTCCCGCTTTGATTTGATAGTTCACAAAGAGGGTGGGGTGACATTTTTCCCCTCATCAGGCTCCGTAAATGCACATTCAACAGCAGCTGATGTGCAGATCCGTCATGTGCCTCACTAAATTCACTGAATAAATGCTCAGTGATCTCTGATGTTTTGTGATGTAACAAAGCCAAGTATTTTTCATGACTTCCACATCTCATCTTGGTGCCTGGGGATTGGAGATGTTAACTGACTGGTCTGGAGATGGAGAGCATGCTGTCTGGTGCCTCCACTTGGACCACTCTCTCTACTAAGCCATCAAGATGTCGTGATATGAACAGACCCTAATTTCAGTGCAGTGACAAAGGCAGAGTTGATTGTATTAATAAAAAGGCAGGCTGTGTTAACTATTGATCAATAAGAAAGATTGCCAGCTCAGTTGTGGTTTGGCTGCGCAACAGTTTGCACACGTCCTTTGTGCTGTAAATCAAGCCCACATTTTTCCCGGAGATCGCACCTGGTGGCAAACAGTAGGCTTAGCTCAACGTAAACATTTTCAAACCAGTTTGATATTTATTTTAACTTTCCTTCTTCTAAAATTTAACATCAAGGTAAAAATGATGGAAAACTTTAGAAAGGCCTAAGAATTAGGCCCACAGGAGGCGAACAGCAGGGTCATAGTGAAAGTTATCAGCTGGTCCACCCCGCTGATCTTTATTTTTAGCCGTCTGTCTAGGCAGACAGTGTCCGGTAACTTGTACTTTCATCATGACAGATCACGGTCAGTTAATTTATTCGAACACTAGTGGCTCCGTTTAGAGCATAAAGCTATAATATTATGTTGATCATGTTGTCATATCGCTTAATGCTAATGTAATACAAGTTGGATTTAGCCATGTCTGCACAGGTTGCTAATACAGGCTAATTTTAATTTGCCAGAACGTCTCATATTCACAAGTGCCGGTTCAGTCAATGCACATAAAAACAAACCAAGTTAAGCTTGTACACCGGACCATACAGGCAAACCAGAAGCCGACCCAATCCTAGCAGACAGATTTGCTAAGTGACAGCAAGGCTTATGGGGAACCAATCCAAAGGCCGATGGTATCATTACCCTATAACCACTACACTGTGCAATCAACGTTAACTTTCTGCTTAAAAGCATAATAAGTTGTCTACTTCCACTTTCATTTCCCTAACAACATAAATTAATAAATAGTCAGATGAATTCTGAGAGGGATGTGAAGCAGACAGCCTTTGTTGTTTCAAAGCCAAAATAATGGCAGCTGCTGCTATTATTACCATCTGAAGCTAGATACTCCCATGGCCAGCCATGAGGCGCCTTTTGTGGCATCACATTACCTTTAAAGCTGTACAACCTCCTCAGCAACCTTGAGCTGCTAAGTAATTGCTCACAGTTGAACTTTTGACCCAGTCCTGCTGAAAATTAAATAGTGAAGAAAATAAACACTAGACAGCTGTCCGTGATGAACAAATGGTAGGCTATTGATTGACATAACAGAAGTGCCTAAAGACACAGAGACAATAGTAATAGGTGAGAGGACAGGTGAGGACAGTCACAACATGTTGTGAGGGGGGGAAATAAGTAATCTTTCCACCCCATTTTCTACCCCAATGGGGAAAAACAAATAAAAGGCATTAATCTAATCTGCGGTCAATTTAAAAGACAGAGTCAAGTCAATATGAGAACCATCTTGATATGGCACCTCAACATCACGGCTTATCCAAAAAAACTTCTCTCTTTTAGTAACAATCCTAGGTGAGAGGCAATAAGTCTCCAAACCAGGCCTGTGTTCTGTAGACACACGTCCTTGCCGCTCAGGACATGTAGAAACTATTCATGGCTATGGGGCTTGACTCCACAAATAAAAGCAAAACACAGTGTTGCTGTGATCAGTGCAGCTTGGACTCTGGAACATGTGAGCTCTAAATGTTTGCCATCCTACACCACATCAAAACAGACGCATAAAGCACTCACACTTTTATCAAACACCAGATGATCATGAAATCAGTTAGGGTGATAACATCAGCTAGCATTGTGCGTTCTGTTAGGGTAGCTTCACTTTCTGTACAAAAAGCAAACAAGTGAATACAATACAGGAGATAGCCCACTACAATTGTATCATGTCCCAAGTGAAGTGAAATTACTGAAATGGTCATTATAATCTTATTATGCTACTGGAGCGCAGCATAGCATCAAACATAAGCATTAGCCCAATCAGTTCTGTCAGGCTCATGTATGACTCCATAAATGATCAGAAATGTGCTGTGACCTCAAAAATATGCAGTTTCGCATTCCTGACTTGACTGCGGCTTGATATTTACTTCTAGTGTAACAGGAAGGCTTTGTGTAGCATTTGTGTTGCAAAGCAATAATCCTTGAAAAAGTGACCAGAGCCATCACTGACTAACTTACTGACTAAGGCAGTAACTTAAGTCATGGTCGTCATAGTCTTTTTAAGGTTAGCTGTGGATGTTTGAGTGGCCACGGGGATTTTCCCAAGTTTTCCCTCATGTTTTTGAGGCATTTCAGACCACACATTCATGGTTTTGCATTTGCTCGCAAATCATCATGGTCTTACCACACAGCTTTTTTTTTTTTTTTTTTTAATGGTACAAACAGAGCATTTTTGTCAGAGCTTGGGATGTATAACTTAATTTGTTGTTACTCACCATCCCCAATGTCATGCAAAATATTATTTGTCGTTCCTCAGATATCGTTCTTTCATTTTACTCCACCGTATCTCTTAGAATGAACAGGCAGAATGCTGCATATTGCACTGTTGTCACAATATTCATGAGTGGATGAGGAATATAATGCAAAAGGAAGTGTGTATTAGACTTCTTCCTCTTCTCCCTTACATGTACAGGGCTATCTTAGACACAAACAAGTGGTGAGGACATATGAACCCAATTTATTATCAGTTTTTATCCAATGGCATTTTGTTCCTCTGCTCTCTAGTTGACTGCCAACATTAATACACATGCATATTGATTAAGTTATCCATTTTGCTGGGCAATATAAGCAAATAAATAGTAAATAGCGATTATTGTGTTATATATGGTACTACATAACAGTTTGAATAATTTATTCATAAACTGGCTAAATATGTTTTGATGCAGCTACAAATGCATTAACGGATATATAGATCTTCATGCATCACTGTATCACCGCTTTTCATGCAATAAAATAAGTGCTGTGCACAGAATGGTTGCTTGGTATGCTTGAGACGTTTCTAAATGCTTATTTTGTGTTTCTTGAGGTCTCTGGATGCTTCAGCCAAACTAGGTTGTATGACGTGTTGTAGGGTTGGGGTCTGGGGACTGGGTAGACGCTCTGACATATTGCTTTCTCATGGTTTAAAGGAGCAAACTCACTTTGGCTGCTCGTGTTTTTAATTATATTTGACCCAGAACATGTTTGGTTATTTATGAAATTATGCAGCGAGGTCTTCTTGGCCTCTGCTGAGCTCAGATGATGATACCAACGGCAGACTGTTATAGTGGAAATGAAAGCAGCTACAAAAGTCCCTCTCTGGTTCCTGCTGTTGCTGTCCCTTGAGCATTAAACAGTGGTGCCTGTCTTAACTCACAGCCCCACAACACACTGTGGTACTTTTCCTGTGTCTCGTGAACATGATCTTCTATGCTCAGTAGATAAAAGGCCCTCTATTTCCTAAAGCATGTGACCACATGGTATTTCGACTGTGAACTTATGACTATCATTTAGAAGTATTCTCCTTGCCGGATTAGCTCCTGTTTACAGGCAATACACTGCAGAGTTGACTAATGTGCTGAGGGGACGGTGAATGATTTTTATAAGGACCACAAGAGTTATTTTACTTGTACAATTTGATTTCACATGGCACACAATGTGAGCATTTGTGTTTCCGAAATTAGCATTTACCTCCACTCAATCTTATCTTATAAATGCCTAAACTGATTGTGTAGGCACAAGGAACATGTTGATATAACTCCACTGTTGGAGCATTAACCCTTTTGTACATGCTGTAAATGAAAATTTAAAAATCAAGCTCAAATGGGCACAGTGAGAAAACATAACATATAACAAATGCTAGATGTAGCCGATATTGGCTATGGGCAAGAACAGGCAAATGTTTAAATATAGAAATTAAAAAGTAAAACAATTTATCAGCATCAGGGAATAGTCATAAAAAAGAACATACACACCTGTCAATCACTGGCTGTTTGTGCTGTCTATTTTTTTTTTTTTATTTCTACCTCAAAAATAAGAAATAAATGCATTTTGCTCCCACAACCATCAGTTTATCACCTCCAGAGCCTCTTAACAGCCATCACCAAGTCACTCACACTGAAATACTACACGCCCCCACAAGCACTTATATTGATCAGCAAAGCATTGATCATAGAGCCACTCCAGCTGTTACACTTCTCATTAAACCAGCCCAAAACACAGAAGCATCGAGAGCTGTTTCACTTTAAACAAGTATTTCTTCCTCACCAGTTTAGAGACAAAAGCATCTACTGTGTTATTAAAATCCAGGCCTCTGACCAGATCACTGACTGCGTAAAGGTAATTACGTACTGTGTGCTGGAGCAGATGTTTACTTCTTGGGATATTGGACATTTTCTACCCATCACTTTTGTGAGTCATGCAAGTTACCGCGCAACATCTTCTTGGCATTGCACTCTCCATCATTCTGTTTTGTTTACTGCCTCAAGTCTGTACGCACGTCTCAATATGACATCACTCAGAAACCCGTGTTTAAGTCAGCCACAAGGCAATACAGACAACAAGCTGTCCCACGCCATTGCAGATCCGCGCGGCATGACATCGCATGACATCACATGACAACTCGGTCCCACGTCCTACTGCCTCCCCACCCCCGTAACAACCAGCATTACTCACTAATACCTAACAGTAATAAATTACTGTTGGGGAAAACACTTCACACATTTATTTACTGCCCACATTGTGCTGAATTTCTTCTGGCAGTAAAAGTATCATTAGCACCCACAAACCTTGCTTTTGTGCCACTGATAATCTGAGGAATGTGACACACGTACAGCAGACAGAAGTGTGTATGCAAAGGGGAAATCACACAAACATAGCAGTACAGTGCTCCAGTGTACTCGTGCTGTTTCATAAGGTTCATCGTATTCACAGATGGTAACTGGTGGTAGCCTCACTACCATAAATGTGTTTAGATAGAGTTGGCAGTGAAATAGGAATACCAGCTCATCTCTATTCCCAAGAATGGATGTTTACAGTATTAAGTAATTTGGATCAAATCTGAATAAACATTAGCAGATAGCCTCATTGGTACTCAAGCCGTATTAGAGAAATGTTCTCTACAATCAAATTACAAGGAAAAACAACAGTGATCTTTGGTCCAGCAACAAGAACTGTAACTTCAAAACAGGTCTGCATATGTCTGCATGAGCCAAAGTCAGAAAAGCTAGGAAAAAAAAAAAACACAATATGCTATTCCTTTATTGCAGGACAACAAAAGAATAAGTGCTGCTATCATACAGATGGGGGAGGTACATAAACTTCTAGGTGTACAGGCCACAGCGTACTATCTCCTTCCAGTTTCATCATTTAACAGAAAAAGCCCCCATGAGTCTCAGAAGGGACAGGAACTCCAAGTGATGGCTCCCTGCCATAGAAATATTGCTGGCTGAGCAAACAACCCAGCCTGCTATTAAATAATAATATACTTTTAGTTTGGTGGTGGTGAAATTTCATATAGGAGCTGTGCTGTCATTCCCCATCTCATGAATACAAAACAATCACCTTCATTATAGTAAAACACCAAGTAGATAACAGCCATGTTTAAGATAGCATGATTAACATTAATCCTTTATGCCTCTTGTTTTCCCCTGTGGGTTCATACCTGCTACGCTGACTAAGGATGAGATGACAAGTGAGGGAAGTTGTGATCCACGACTACAACTTAAGCCTCTGAACGGGAAATCGGCCACAATGACAAAAATACTCGACTTGACATTTAACCAGGATAAAGCCTGGGGCGGTTTTCCAAACTTTAAGAGAATCAGCTAGCTTGATTTAGCACGCAGTTTTCATATAAATCCAGGAGACACACTGAGGTCCCCAAACGCTGTTTAACAAGTGCGTTTACTGAACAGTTTTTAAGTAAACGGTGACATTAGCAGACATCTTGAATCCAACATGTACGAATCTGTAAATTCTGGGTTTTGTTAGCCATGACTGATCGAGAGGTTGGAGTTAATATTAACCGAGCACCTCGCAGTGTTTTTGCTGTGTTAACTGAGTCACTTAGGGAGCCCGGTGTTAGCTAACACAAGAGCAGTAACACCGCACTCACAAGTGAAATGGCTCGGTCCTTTTAGGGCAGGTTTATCGTAGAAGAACCGACGAACTAAACGCCATGTTAGTGAACACAGCTGATGATCTGAGCAACATGCTGAAAAACATCAACTGGTCGCTGTGACAACACTGGAGAGGACAGTCACGTCCATGATTACCAGCAACGTCGTTTGCTGTGGCTAGTTGGCAGGATAATAAAAAAATAATTCACTAATAAATTAATTAACTCTAATAAATTATTTACCTCAAAGTGCTGACAGGGCTGGCTGAGTACGAGGCTAATATTGACATCTTCTACAGCCAGAAGCTCGCTAGCTAAGTTTGGGGCTAAGTTATTATGACTTTGTATTACGTCACATTTAGTATCGTTTCAATTGTTAAATTAGGAAAATGTCACCACCGGCAGCCTTCTCTGCAACACTTACCTTCACATAGAGTCACTATAAGTATAATCCAGGGCTTCTCTGAACATGTTATGGACTTATGAATCCATACCATGCACAGTTCGCCTGCATTGCTGCCATCTTGTCCTAGACGACAGGAAGGGAGAGCTCGCTCTCGGTAACGACACCATCTCCCACATTTTAAACATTAAATAACTCCTGCATATGAGCGTCCAGGCACACCACGACGAGCCCGGGTTGTAGCTACACACTTCAAATTCGTCTCCGTCCTCTTTGGGCGAAGTAGCCCATCTCTGAAAGGGTGTCCGTAGCCCAGTCTAGACGTGCGGTTCCTCGGCCTCGCCACCCTCTAACATGTCCCTTTTCTCCAGCAACTGCAAGCAAATGTTTGTGAACTGACGGCATCGGGCAGACCTGAGCAATCGATCGGCGAGCGCACACGTTCACAAAGCCTGGTGGAGGGAGAGAGGGAGGGAGGGTGGGAGGGTGCTCATGTCACAGTCAGCTTTACTGACCAAAGGCGTGCACACAAAAGGAATCTGCCTTGTTTATTTCGTTGATCTCAGTGTCAGGACGATAAAGCTGGCTCTGCACAAATATAATTCTATATTACAAGTATATGTAGAACAAATGTGAATATTGCAAACAAGAACACAATAATACAATGGTACAAGCAAAGGCACTGGAATAATAGTGGAGTGATTAAAGTAACAGGTTATATTCAGTGGATGTGAAAGTATTCGTACAATGTACGCTATAAACAGTGTGCTTTAATTTATATTTGACAATGTTTGACATGTAAAATTAGATTAAGCAACACAATACATCATTTAGACTGTGGATACTTGGTGTTAGTTAGTGTCGCTGTCATCAGATGGGTTACAATGTGCTTTTGACTTGTAAATAAAACATATCTAAGTTAGAGGTATAGGCTATAAGTCAAACCTGCAAGTTGATTTTAAAAAAAACATTGATAATAAGACGATCACAACCTCCAGTTATTCTCCGTAATGACCTGAAAGTTCTGCATTTGAATATGAGGTTGAGAAGGTTTTATGGGTGATAACAATTAGTGGTTAGGGATCAGCTGATTTGTTACTATATTTTACAGGCATGCATATTTTAAAATAGCTTCTAATGATAAGTGTGGCTAAGTGGTTGCTGAAAGGTGAGCAAAAATCTAATAAACCTCTGATCAGTTTCTGACTTTTGCCCCATATCTGATCTTTGAAAATGCCAGTGGAAGAATATGATAATAACTAATAATCATTCCTCGTGTTACAAAGTGCTAACAGCAGAGTGTTCTTGAGGAAATTAGTGGGGGAGGACAAGCCAACGTCTGCTGCTCAGACAGTCAGGAGGCACCCAGCTGACAAAGTAAGCTGCTCATAAGCCCCCAGTGTCTGAGAGGACCAGCTGTAATTTAATCCACCAAAAGGCATTTGTCTTCTCCAGTCCTCCCCAGCCCCCACTCCAATTACAGACAACAAACCACCAGGCCCAGTCAGCTGGAAAACAGGTGTGAACACCTATTGTCTAACCTGCTGCATCATGAGTAAACACAGCTGGGGTTTTAAAGGGGGAAGCAGAGTAGCCCACAGGTCTACGTTCCTTTAGCTTCTCATGGAAGACAGCAGAGTGCTTCTTGGGGAGCCCGGATGTGTTGGCCTACCCAGTTTTGTCACTGTCAGTTGTGCATAGTTTACTAGACAAACATATATTTCATCACTGTGACATCATTAACAGTATCCTTCAAAAGCACACTAATGTCACACCATCCGACTATATCGTTAAGCCATGATTTTCTCAAATTTAACTGAAAAACCTTAGATTTTCTCTTTTTTCCCTTCTCCACAAATGTTTGCTCCACCAAGACTCAATCACAGTCAGGCTCCTGATGCTGTAAAAACATCTGATGTTTAGTCAGTGTCATTAATCCAGCTCATATGATCCAGCTACTGGAGGATCCTCTGGGTGATAATACACAAGTGTTCTTCTCTGTGGGTGGTGAGGAAGCTGCTCTGCGGTCTTCTGCTCTGGTCTGTTCGGGGTTGTTGGCGCTCACGGTGGCTGTCATTTGTCTCCCCCTTCTGCCAAGCAAGGCGATCAGCAGTGTGCAGGACAAAACGGGCTTTTGTTGTGTTATGGCTGAGAGGTATTTTTGAGATCTTAGTCACCGTAACAAAATAGTGACCAGTCCTGCATACAAATGGCTTGAGGTTCATCAAATCAGACGATAGAGGAATATAAAGGTCTGTATTTGTCTGAAGGCCACTGCGAGAAGCCGCCTATGGGCCACACTTAGAAAACTTGGTTTGCAGTTGCGTATGAGTCATCTGAATGCACGTGCTTGTCATGCTTAACATATACACACTATAGGTAGACGCAATTATTCTACACAGCACGTGTATGTTTACACATTATACATGTATATATTATAATCTAATGAAATGCAAAAGGCACATCCTACTCCCCATAATTAAAAAAAAATCCCCATTTCTAAGAGTCTCAGTCTTATTCCAGTCAAATGCAAAAGTGTAACCCTCAACACATAGAATCTATATCTGTTTCCTTCTGGTTACACTAGTTATTATGAGGATATATTGTATCGCATTGCAGCATGGAATTTGCACAGTGACAGCACACACATGAACATGTTTTAGTCACATTGGGAGATTGCTGTTTTATTTTGAAGGGCTAGAGCCGGAAGTGTTGTTGTCGCTGCTGCTGGCGGAGCGGAACACAGTTTTCACGCCATTTTGAGGTACTGGCCAGCCATTGAGCAGTTAGTTGCTCGATGGCAATGTGATCGACCCTTTTGAAGCTATGCCAATTACTTAGACGTTTTTTTAAAGTTGCCATCACGTTCTTATTGAAGCGTCAATCCGAGTGGTGTAACGTTTCTAACCTAGATTGCTCTTCCAGCCATGTCCGCCGAGGGAGCAGCCGACCAGGTAGCTAACTGTTACATGCAGCTCTGCGGAGGGGCAAGCTAGCCCTCACTGAAACTAGCATACTTTAGCATGGGTGTTATTCTTCGATAATGTGAGCTCTGGTGCAGCATATGCGCTGTATTTATGACCTCTTACGCGGCAGTACTAGCTAGTATTACACAATTATGCAGGCTGTTTTTGACTTTAACGTGTTTGTTGTAAGTTTAGCATGTCGTGCGCCGCTTTGACTTGGCTAGCTGTAGCTAGCATCGACGCTAACGTTACTTGTCCAGCGTTTACGCGTTAAGCTAACTTAACATCACCTCTAAGTTGAATCTATATTAACGTATTATCATTTCTAGTTAGTTAACTTTACTGCCTCCACTTTTCACGACGATGTATTCCCCCGAGGTAGTTAACGTAGTGCTTAAGACGGTCTTTGTAACTTGCTTTTCCTATCTATTAGCCGGAAGGCCGATAGTTTTACCCCATACTGCAGAGGAGGAGCCATGTATTCAGCGCCCCATTAATCAATATTTAACCCATTTCACCATGCTGAGCCTGTAGCTTGCGTTATGTTGGCCCTCTCCCGCCACGGGCCCCTTACAGTCGCCACCACAGTGTCTTTTCTGCAGCATAACCCTTTTGTCCTGTGCCCTGTGTTGTCTTGCAGGCAGCGGCAGAGTACATCCCAGAGAAGGTGAAGAAGGCAGAGAAGAAGTTGGAAGAAAACCCATATGACCTTGACGCTTGGAGCATTCTGATTCGAGAAGCACAGGTTTAGTGACACAGAGTTGCATTCCTGGGGTTAAGCAAACTGGGAGTACTGGCGGGCGGGATAGTGGGTTAAGGGTTGTAGACTGTTATAATACAAAGCACTTTAATCTTTCCTCCCTCCCCCTTCACGATTGTTTCTTCTTATGTTAAATGGTGTGGAATGTAAATGCATTCTCCTCCTTTAGAACCAACCCATAGATAAAGCAAGGAGGACATATGAGCGACTTGTCACGCAGTTCCCAAGTTCTGGCAGATTCTGGAAACTATTCATTGAAGCAGAGGTTAAAATTTCTCTTTTTTTTCCTTTAGTGTGCATGGCTGGGAATTTTTCTAACATGATCAACAATGTGATTTTCACACAAACAAAATGTCTCCTACTTCTCTGACGTTTAAAGTCACAATTTTTGTTTTGTATCAATGGGCCTGGCTACGTTGTTTGCAATCCTCAGCTCAAACCTATACAGTCTTCATCCCAAGTTTATTATCCATGGTTAAGGGTAATGAATAAAGACATTTTTATGGTTGAAAGCATCCACCTGACCAAGAATATCCTACATAATGATGGACTTTTAATTTGTCAGGCTCTAGCTGGACTCATTAATAATTGTGCCTTTAAACACAAACAAAGGGGAAATTAGCTCTAACCATTTCTTTTTCAGAAAATTCTTATGTTCCCAGGATTTAGAAATACAGATTCTCTGCGTCATATTTAAATGGGGTAAAGTGCAATTGTTGCATGTTTGGTCTGCAACAGTATTAAAACTATTTTAATGGTATTGGAGTGCATTAGCCTTTTATTCACTTGTCGTGTCAATTTATTGCCTCCTGTGTCATTTCTTTCGGGTAATTTTATAAACAAATATTTTGATTGTGTGACCCATTCTTTCCTTGAGACATTTCTCCCCATTCCTCCCGAATATATGACCAGTGATCCATTTGTCTTGATGCCGTCAACATGCTTTGCTGTTATACAGTTAGCTACTGATGGGGTGATTCATTTTTCCCTCACACATAATCATGTTTGCTAACCTAGTGAAGTGCATTTTCTGATGCCCTCCACCCCTGCAGATGACTATTGCAATTGGAGTTAAACGCATTGCTTACACAAAGTTCCACAGTATTATAAACCATGACAATTTAGCTTCTAGGTTAAAGTCCAGCATGTAGTTCTGGCAAATGATTACCTCTTTGCTATCAGTTGACTGTTGCTGTATGTTGTGGTTTGTTGTTGTGGGGCTGCTCCCCTAGGCTGAGCTACCCCCACCTATACCCTCAACCTCAGTCTTCATCTACTAGTAAAACCCCAGTGCAACAAAAGGCCAGGTGTGATATTTCATCAATCGGACGTTTGGCAAAAGAACACGTTGGTGCCTTTTCTAGATGGACTATGCTCCTCAGGAATAGTCCTTTTGAAATAATTCACTGTAGCCCATAGATGGCGCTAACTCTACTTGTATCAGTCTCCACATTACTGACAGGCAGCAACAACATAAAAATGCCAGAGCAGATAGTACAGCTGATAGAGACGTTTAATGTGTGGTCCTCAAGAGGGGGGATCAGATAGAAGGAATTGGAGTAAAACATGTTAACGTCACTGAAGCTTCAGATTCAAGTACATTTTTCTGAAAGGTGACTTAGATTCAATACATTGATTAGTTTTAAACAAGCTGCTTATTGCTGCTGATATATATTTTAAAATCAAAATATGCACAATATCCCCCAACAGAGTAATTGGATTTAGATTTTAAATGTTTAAAAGTTTGTACAGACTTAGCTTTTGACTGTGATTGTTGGCAGATGGACAATTACCTAAAGTTAAACTGAAGAGTGCATTTATAGGAAGAACATGTTCTGACCATATTAGATATTTTCACCCAGTTTATTTATAATGTTAATGTGAACAACTAAGTGAGCAACAAAATGAAAGAAAAAGTAATTGGGCTAATGTCCTACTGTTTATGGTTTTAACATTTTATTGTTGGGGATTAGGCTAATGTATTGATGTGAATCTGAGAAGTTGTGACTGAATTTAGACTTTATGGCCAGTGGGTTGTTTTTTTTTTTAAATAGTTTTTAGGTCTCCACCAAATAGAAATACTCAGGTTACGCTTTTGATAGAATAGAAACACAAGGGGGAAGTAAGCACAAAGAAGAGCCCCTTAAGATAAAATGAAGAAATACTTGTAGTTTGTATTAATTGTTCTCCCCACTAAACTCCAAACCACAAGTCAGCTGGAGGTACTACTTTGGCATATTTGCATAGAGGTTTCTGTTTGCCAAAACAAGAGACTGGACATTTGAATTAACACGACGTTTTTCTTTTTTTAGAAGTGAAAGCAGACAGTCCTAAAATTAGTTGTAACCCAAAGCATGTGTTGGCACTATAGTGTAGTCATTTACAACTCAAATCATAGCATAAAGACACCTACCTTATTTGGTAAGTATATGGATGAGCTGTTTTCTGCCCTTAATTAGAACTACATGTAGGTTAAAACTATTAATTCACTAACCCAATTAGGAAACCCTCATGGCCCGAAAAGCCAACTTATTTTGCTCTTTTTTTTGCCATTGAATACAAAGCATTTTCACTAAAGCGTATGCAGTAGTGTACCCCTGTGCTTGTGTGAGAGTCTGCTTCTCTGGAGATTTTACATAGACCTCATTTGTAAAATTTGCACACCATTGTTCACATCTGTGTTATTCCCTCTTTCAGAGAGTCCAGCTCAATCAGAGCACTTCACACACTGCATTCACCTTAATGCCCAGTGAAGAAAATGTGCCCATGAGTGAAGTTTGTCAGCCAGCGTTGTCTGGCACGATGCTGCAGTTTATCTTTGAGTTATACTTTTCAAACCTTTGGTTTGAAAATGTGGTGAAGATGTCACATGCGGAGTGTGAGAAGGGCATATTGAGGCCAGCTTCCCCAGTCAGTCAGTCAGTCAGTCTTTGAGACTATTTCAGGATACTTTTTGTCGTGCTTTTTTCAAATCCTCTAATCATTTTTAAAGGTTACAGCATGAGCAGTGAGGAAATGTATTGTTTATCTTGAGGGAGAAACCAGCATGGACTAATAAATAACCCTGTGTAGCCAAAATCAGCTTAGAGTCTACTCTAATTCCTGCTGCATAAATTATCTAAAAGCGGTAACCAAACTCTGTGGAGTTTCAGTGTATTCACCGCTGGATTGTAGAACCAGAGCACAGTTACACACTTGGTAACTGTAGAAAGTAGAAAGATATTGACATCAGTCAGTGCTGTGCTTTTACTGGGCGGTAGACCTTACACAACTGGATGACTGTATTCAGTGTGATCAGACTTCATCACAATTTGGTTACAGTATTGTTTCCGCTATGTTTTTAAGAAATCGAGTTGAGGTCAAGGGAACAAATAGCGACGTCGTGATTCATTATGGCAATCATGGCTCCTACCTGCCCCTCTTTGTAAGTCCATGTGTGCTTCAGGAATTATATCGGTGTGTTGTACATCTTTTGGCAGTGCTCTGGCAAGTCAAGTTTGTTGTTTATGCGGCTGTTATGTAACCAGGCACAAAAGACTCAACCGTAAAGCAGTCGGTCGCTTCGTAGTAAACATTCCCCTCCAGCAGCAGCATCTAGAAAGATCTGTAACCATCCACACGCCATATTACACCATCAGTGTAGTCCTGCTCATATGCATTATCTAACTGATCTTTTTCATCAGTTGCAAAGGCTAACATATATTTTACAACTTGAGAGGTTTAGAAAATCTTTTAGTCATGCCCAATGTTGGTTATTCCAAGAAAGCCTGACATACATATGCCTAACATATCCATATCGGTGGCATTATATTAGATTTTGCATGTGAATTAACTGATTTCTTGGTTAAAAATAAACATTTTCATCAGTAGATGCTCTCCCTAAACACCACACCTCTTGTCTCTCTCTTACTAGATATTCACTGTTGCTTTTTATGTTTTTTAATGAAGGGGAAGCTTAATGTGTCAGATGTGCTTTTTCAGTGCCTAGAATGTAGGTCAGTCTTTTTGTTTTTTTGGGATGTTACCCTAAAGGTAGTCTGAACTGTATTTGGCGCTTACTGCACTGTTTTACAACGATCGAGCTTTAGGAAATTAATTTCTTAGAAAATATGCTGTTGTAGGGATCCAGTGTAGAAGTTGTACCAAATTTGAAAGTTGTTTCTTTGTGTGTGTTGTACAGCAGATTAATTTTTGCACTTTTTAATTGCATAAATTAACTAAAGGATTAAAAAAAAAAAAAAAAAAGGCGAGTTGTTAAACGTTGCTTTGTACGTACCAATGTAGATGCAGATAAATGTATGTTTTTGGGCCATTTATCATTAGTGGACAGTTGAGTGGACAGGACACCAGGGGGGAGAGAGGGGATTGTAACAGGAACATTGCAGTCACAGTATATGGAATACATCTCATTTAACAAGCCACAGGACGCCCCCACATAAATGTATGTTTAGATTTAGTCACAGCATGTCACTCAATCAAGTTCATAGGGTGGAATTGAGTCGTTAGTGTTGCATAAATACCAACACAATTATGCCATCATGTTTTTAATCATTTATTCAACAGTTTCACTCTAATTTTGTATTCATCAAAACCCCAGCAAAACAGTGGTCTAACAGCAGGTCACTGTTCTTTCTCGGTCTCGTGGAGACATTTTATATCACACCAAGACTAGTTTAATTCAGTTTTTCCGACCTTGTAGAGCACATTAATGTGAACACAGTGGAAAAGGATAGGTCTACCCATGTGGGCCTGGGGTCTTAATACTACAGAGGCAACAACCCCCCCCCCGTCTGTATCGGAGGTGCTGTGTGACTGCTGCTTCAACTCAGCGGCAGTAGGCCAGATACAATTCCCTGCTGCAACAGTGTTTACCCAGAGAACACCTAAGGCTATGACAGGAAGAGATGCTCAACATGCCAAATACTGTATCTGTCAAAGTTGGAGCACTTTTTCAGCATTTTCCTTAAGATTAGTGTTTTTTCTGTAACACATGGTCCCTGGTGTTTTTTTTTCTGGGTCATGTGGCACAATCTAAAAAGAAAATAAACCCCTTTATTTGAAAGTGAATTGTCATTCTTGTGTGAATTTCACTTTGTTGATCTGTAGAGTCCCGTGTGTGTGTGTGTGTGTGTGTGTGTGTGTGAGAGGTCACATTTGCATGAATGCATGTTTCCTGTAAGCCGTTAAATTAGAGTAGACCTTTGAATTAACGTTGCATTTACACTCTTATTTGCAGATCAAGGCTAAAAACTATGACAAAGTAGAAAAGGTAAGTGTCCATCACACTCATGACAGCTGACTAGTGTGTCATTTTGATACCTGGGTGGGTTTGATTGTTTTCTAGTTTGTCTAGCTCTTTTATACTGTCACGATTTTTGTGATTTGCAGTAGAAGGTGCACACACATGATTACAGTGTCCATTAAAATCATCGTTGTATTACAAAGCATCTAAAACACAAATGTGAGAGATGTGTCATTTTGCTCCCAACAATAGCAAAGTGCGTTTATGGGAGAAAATGTCTTCTTAGAAAATAAATGGAAGTCCTTAGAAGTGGAAGCATGTGACCATTATTTTGGTACTACTGTTGCCTCTGCATTGGTGTGGGATATAGATGTGTTGTTTCTCACTGGGTTTCCCCTCCTAATAAATGATGTGAGCGTATCCTGTTCAGTTTTTCAGTCATGTCAACACCTCAAGACATTTGTATCCCTCAAACGAGCTTCAAAACTGCGGTGTGCTCATTTGAGTTTGGAGGAGCAGACTGAAAAGTAGGCCACATCTGAGGTCTGTCTAATGAAGCAGAATAAGTGAAGTGCACTGCATAACTGTGCTGTGTAAAACCTGGAACCCTCCCCAAATCTGGCATATGGCTGAAGTAAAACCGCTTTTCTGGGTTTTCCTCTGAGCGTCGGTAATCCTCCTACATGGGATATGCCACCAATAATCTTCATGCTAGTTTGAACATGGCTTTGTAAAACCAGATCAATGGAACACTGCAGATGGGGCTGGTTGTCTTGTTGAATGTGTACAGCACATATAAAATATGTATTTGTGTCTCCATTCTGGTTATTTTATTTTTCTGTATTTTTGCACGTGTAGCTGTTTCAGAGATGCCTAATGAAAGTTTTGCACATCGACCTGTGGAAATGCTACCTCTCATACGTGCGAGAGACCAAAGGGAAGCTGCCCAGCTACAAGTAAGAGAATGTGCTGCACAGTGGGGTTAACTTTGCTGACATACTGTCGTACCGGGAAATACACATTTTTTGACATTTTCTTATCCCTAGAGAGAAGATGGCCCAGGCGTATGACTTTGCCCTGGATAAAATTGGCATGGAAATCATGTCCTATCAGGTACACAGATCATTTATTTGTGCCGGTGTGCATGGGTTTCTGTCAACTACTGTCACCTAATAGCTATTCTTTCCTCAATCAGATTTGGGTGGACTACATCAACTTCCTCAAAGGAGTGTAAGTGTTCTTCCGTAATGCTCTGAGACTTCATAAACTGCGTTAGCCAAGTCATAAATGTTGACGTTGTTGTTCTGCGTTTCGTTAGTGAGGCTGTGGGCTCATACGCAGAGAACCAACGGATCACTGCAGTACGGAGGGTGTACCAGAGAGGCTGTGTGAACCCCATGATCAACATTGAGCAGCTCTGGAGAGATTATAGTAAATATGAGGAGGTGAGTGACCCACCAAGGCCTCTGGCCTTTATCTGCCTGTCTACATATGTTTGCACATGCAGCTGTTTAAAGACTGACTTGTCTATTTCTTTACCAGGGAATCAATGTACACTTGGCCAAAAAGATGATTGAGGATCGAAGTAGGGACTACATGAACGCCAGGAGAGTGGCAAAGGTGAGACGTTGAACCACGCAGAGTGCGAAAAGACAGACACAGACCTGTTTTGAATTCTTGTGCTGTACATTGAGAAGCCAGGCGGTAAACTATTGCCGATTGTTGTATGTACTGTGCGATTCCAGGAGTATGAGACTGTGATGAAGGGTTTGGACAGGAATGCACCCTCAGTTCCTCCCCAGAACTCCCCTCAGGAAGCTCAGCAAGTGGAAATGTGGAAGAAATACATCCAGTGGGAGAAAAGCAATCCATTACGCACAGAAGACCAGACACTCATCACAAAGAGAGGTAACTATATTCAGGAAGTATTGTCTGTATTAGAACTAGTAAATCTATGCCTCTCAGTGGAGATACGTGATGTATGACAGGTTTTCTCCTGTAGCATTGCGGGAAGGGTGCAGATAGTTTATGAACTGTAGTTAATTGCATTGTGTTGCGTGTTGCAGTGATGTTTGCCTATGAGCAGTGCCTGCTGGTGCTGGGCCACCATCCTGACGTATGGTATGAGGCAGCACAGTACCTGGAGCAGTCCAGCAAACTGCTGGCGGAGAAAGGGGTAAGAGATAAAACCTTCCGGACTCTCAGAGAAGTCAAACTTCAGCTCAAAGCTCTCCTGTAATTCTTTAAATGGTTCCGTCTCTCAGGATATGAACAACTCCAAGCTGTTCAGCGACGAGGCAGCTAACATCTATGAACGTGCCATCGGGACTCTCCTGAAGAAGAACATGCTGCTATACTTTTCGTTTGCTGACTATGAAGAGGTGAGTGTCCAGCTGCTTACTGAACAGACACAGCAGCAGCAGCAGCAGCAGGAGACACAGGGGGACTCATCAGTGTACATGTTCTGCTTTCCTCGCAGAGTCGCATGAAGTACGAGAAGGTCCACAGCATCTACAACAAGCTGCTGGCCATTGAGGACATCGACCCGACGCTGGTCTACATTCAGTACATGAAGTTTGCCAGGAGGGCAGAGGGCATCAAATCGGGTCGCACCATCTTCAAAAAGGCCAGAGAGGATCTACGCACACGTCACCATGTGTATGTGACGGCGGCACTGATGGAGTACTACTGCAGCAAGGTAAGCACACGCCATCACACGTTTAGCATGTGGTCGGTAAAGTCACGTTTTTTTACTAAATTCTGTGCATCTTTCTCCATAGGATAAATCAGTGGCCTTCAAGATTTTTGAGCTTGGTTTGAAGAAATATGGCGACATTCCAGAGTACATACTGGCATACATCGATTACCTCTCACATCTCAATGGTAGGTTTTAGGAAATATGTTCTGTACTGCTAATCCATTAATGTAAGAGAAGTTGTCTCGATGTTGTTGCTGGTGGTGAGGAGGCTGTCAGCTGCTCCATGATTGTCAATATACTAGAAGATGAATGAGTAACTGTTCCGTCTCATTTTCCTCTCCAGAGGACAACAACACCAGAGTTCTGTTTGAGCGTGTCCTCACCTCAGGAAGCTTGTCACCAGAAAAGTCTGGGTAATGTCAAGTACTGATTAAGTTCTGTGCGCGTGTGTAAATTATTTAATCGCCGCTATCTCCGATCATGTTTGCTGATTTGTGCTTCTTCTTTTTTTTTTTCATTCTTCAGTGAGATCTGGGCTCGGTTCCTGGCTTTTGAGAGCAACATAGGAGACCTGGCCAGTATTCTGAAAGTGGAACGCAGGCGATTCACGGCCTTCAAGGACGAGTATGAGGGCAAAGAAACAGCCTTGCTTGTAGACAGATACAAGTTCATGGACCTGTACCCCTGCTCTACAAGTGAACTCAAAGCCCTTGGATACAAGGTGTGTATGCGGCCATTTATAAATGACGTGTCCTGGTGCCAAATCACATACACACACACACACACACACACACACACACACACAGGCTGTTTCTTTTAACAAATATATTTAAACTGTGTTTGTAGGATGTTTCTCGTGCCAAACTGGCAGCACTGCTCCCTGAGACCGTGGTGACGCCGTCTGCACCAACACTAAAGGATGAAGCTGACCGCAAACCCGAGTACCCCAAACCTGACACCAATCAGATGATCCCCTTCCAGCCACGTCACCTTGCCCGTACGTAGTCCTCAGCACTAAGCAGTCCTTACATCTTCACTCAGCTCAGTCTAAGAATTATCCATATATAATATACATATATGATAATATAATATATATAATAACAAAAGATATGCAGATGTGTTGTTGCCATCTCTCTGCACCACTGTCTCTTGTACATGTACCTGATGGATAAAAGGATCCATCTTTGACGTAGCCTCTTCCTCTCCACAGCTCCAGGTCTACACCCTGTCCCTGGTGGAGTTTTCCCAGTCCCACCAGCTGCTGTTGTCCTAATGAAGCTGCTCCCTCCGCCTACGTGCTTCACTGTGAGTAGCAACAGCTTAATAGCATTAAGCTCATATTTACTGGTAATGAAGTAAAGACTTTTTCCCCTACCACAATGCAAAGAGTGTCTGGTTGTGTCTCGCTGCAGGGTCCCTTTGTTCAAGTGGATGAGCTCATGGAAAGTTTCAGGAGATGCACACTTCCTGAGAGTAAGTCGCAGTTGTCAGATCTTTAAATGAATCCAGACAATGTCTATTTTTAGAAAATGTCAGTCAGACAGTTGGTCAGTCACCCTATGATCAAATGGTGTGTTATAGTGTGTCAAAATGTTCTTCATCCCCATGTCTTCCACGTTTACTGATGTATTTTCTGTCTCTCCAGCTGTTGATGCTGCTGTAGAACTGATCACTGGTAGACAGCCCGATGCAGGAGGGGAGGGCAATGGATCCATGGAGAACCATGCCACTGCCAAGTCACTCAAGAGGCCTAATGCAGACTCCGATGAGGAGGATGACAAAGGAGCTGTGGCTCCGCCCATACATGACATCTACCGTTCACGCCAACAGAAGAGGATTCGATAAACTAACTATAACACACACTGAACCCTACGAGAATGTAATCTTAACAGGTGGTGCCGTGCGGTAAACGTACACGTCCACATGTTCGAGTGCGTCTGACAGATTATACATCCGTTGATCTCTGTACAGAAGACATACACATGCACACACACACTCACACAGACAAGCATACAGTATGCACACCTGAGTGTTCTTGTGGCTTTCCTTTTCGTTAACAGTTTTTATTTTTAAAGACTGACCATTATACTGTACAAAATTTTTAATTCAACCATTGATTTTGGCACACAGCTCTGTTTTGGCCTTGTGATGTTCCAGTGATGGCTTTTTTTTTTTTTTTTTTTTTTAGATAACTGGAGGAAAAACAATTCCTTTCAATAAAAGTGGAAACAAATTCAACCAGATTTGCCTTTTTATTTGACTTCACTGATTAATTTTTTCCCCAAGACTTCTCATTGAGCGCAGCCGTCCTGGGCCTCACCACTAAGGGGCAGCATACAGCTGCAACGGATCTCAAATGTTCAAATAACCAGAGGCCTTCTGTGGAGAGCAGCAGCAGTTCATTGGCCTAGATTGACCCAAACTACATGAGTGCCACATGGCTTTATTTGGGGTTTTTTTCCCAACTTAAAACTTCTCATTTGTGGCTATTTGTATTTTAACTCTAGTTTAACATTGAAAATCCAAATTAAAAATGTTCATTTAAGCCTTTGGGCTTAAATTATTTTGACCTGCAGTCATTGTATCAAGACAGTGCATTAGTTGTGACAACAGTGAGCATTTTTCAATGTAGACCAGCTGCTTATTTTCACATTGGATCTGATTACATCATTATTTGTCTGTCCAGCACAGCCTTTGTTCTGAGCACGTGGCAGCTAGTATCAGCCTGGAGCCTATTCACAGGTAGCACTGTGGCATAAAGCAGTTTCTGCAGAATACGTCCCTACTGCCACATAATGAACGCTGGTTTCTGCTTTTAGCAAACTCTGCCAATTGCTCTTAGAAACTAAAATAACTTCTGAATGATAAACGCTGGAGAATAATTTGTTTCCCTCTAAGTGTTCAAGTAGAGCTTCAATCAAGCAAAGAAAATGGGTTTTGTGTCTTGCTCATTTTCCTGTTAGTTGTCAATTTCAAGTCGCTGATTACAGCAAGAGAACAGTCAAGGCATATTAAGAGTTCTTTGATTTTCTTTAGAGCAGAAGGCGAATCTAATGTCAGCCACCGAAACCAAAAACCAGTTTCTGAAGGGAAAGTACAGCTCCTTTTCTTATTTGAATTGATAAGCGACTGTTTGCATTTTAAAGTGGACTACCGAGATATTGCGATGAGAGCATGTTTTTTGGCTGGAAATGTTAATGTAAGCAATGACCGAATACGACAAACAGTTCTGAGCTTTCCTAAAGAGAAAGAACTCTGTGTCACAGTACTTCCAGACTACTTTAATTATTTTACAGACAGACAGTATGAGTGAATAACAGTTTCACATGTTTTGTTTGACTGGGAACGTCAGTAACATAAAACAGCCTTAGATTTCACAATTATGTCACTCTGTTGGGAAAGGAGGGGGATTGTGAATTTGTTTTTAACAGAGAAAGCTCAAGTAAGAACGGACGCAGAGAACTACTTAACTCGAAACTGAATATTATTTGTGTTGTGTGGATAAATAACCTCACATACCAGATGTCACTCTTTTCAACAGAATATGCACATTTTAAGCCTGCAATGAAAAAGGTTAGACACAACTCCAGGTGAATTTTATTTAGACATGCCAGAATACAATGAAGATTTTGTGTGGTTTGAAACCCAGTCTGGGAATGCTTTTGTTACCTGGAAATGTGGATGCAATTTCCGTATTTTAAAGCAGAACCCTGGAGGTGCCATTAAAACGCGGGTAACGTTTTCAGTCAGAGAAACACAACAAGAAAAACACAAAAAAAAAACAAAACAAGAAGTTACAAACATCTGTTTTGCTGATTCCCAGAGGGCTGATTCTCATGAATGCCTCTGACTGTTAACTACAGCACAACATCAGACTTCCAAATGTCCAAGTTCAAATTTCCGTTTGGAGGTTCCTCAGACATAGCTCTACTGTGCGTCACATTGTATATGAGAAACCACATGAACGGACACATTTTTATTGCTAACACTGTTTCTGTTGCACGCGCATAAAGAATACATCCATTGAAAAGCCATATGCAGACAGAATGCCATCGAGACGCATTGCAGCGCGAAAACATTTAAAAAAAAGAACAATTGGTTCACTTTTTCATCCTGGGAAAACAACAGTCTCATATATAACTGACAAGAACTTTTCATGTTAGTGTCCCGCACCAAAGAAAATATCTCATAAGTTTCAGATAAGTAAATATGTCCTTAAATATTGCAGCTTATTACGAGTCTCTTCAAATCAAAATTCACATTCTTGTTCAGTAATCTAAACTACTTCTCGTACAAGCAAATAAAATCCACTTACTGCACCGAAAATCATTTACATCACATTAGCTTTTGGCCTCACGTCTGCCCCTTTTTACATTATAATACATGAATTGTTAAACTAATAAATATCACTGTAACAACATGTTGATGCTGGACAGTCTATTTCCAAAGTACTGGACAAAAATCTCTGGGTGGCCTTTATAAAACTGTCCCAGCAGGCGTCTCTTCTCCTTGTTGGAGAGTTTAGGGTTCTCGTGGATTGTCCGGAGCAAGGACCAAAGTTCCTCTTTAGTGGTTTTTTGTGCATTTTCCGAATAGGCCTTAGCACTCACTCTCGTGCAGTAGGTCGATCCTGCGGTGAAGAGAGGTGGACAAATTAAATTAAATGATGGAGGAGTTCTTCCAAAGAGCTCACACAGACAGCAGTTAAAATAACTGAATGTATACGATGAATAGACACAAAGGGAAATCTGTAAACCTGTTATTGTATCTGGATCCTTCCCTTTCACTATATTCGTTATTCTGTCACTGACCATCTTGTGCAACGAAACAGGAATCTGGGGGAAAAGAGAGCAAAATAAGACTAGAAATCGAATATGGATTATGTTATGATGAATTATTATGTTTAGTTCATTTGTAGCATCTTAAACAGTCGAGCACATTTGATTTGGACATTCTCTTTCAAGTAATATCTGATGTCAGGGTTGCAATCCTGCCTCTAAAGAGCCTGTGTAAACATCCACCCAAGACAAGAAGGTCTCTGGCAGAGATGTTGTTACATCCGTCCTACCACACCGGACACACACACACACACACACACATTAGGACATTAGGAGTGCTCACTTTGAAGAGATCGCAGTGGTTATCCATCATGAACAGGACCATCAGATCCACCTTTCCTTTGGAGAGTCTACTGCTGTAGACGATGGCATTCGCGAAAGACCTTTTCACCGCCATCCTGTTCTCGATCTAGACAGGGGATTATTTCGAGTTAACAAAGATCAAACGCACACACGTGCAGACTCACACAAGGTGCTCACAAAAGCGCTCACCTCTTTGTGGAGTTTGACCTGCTGTGATTTGGCTGCGATGGACATGAATCTCAGGAGCCTGCGCAGCTCCTCCCTGCTGCGAGAGTCCTGCAGTTTCAGGCTCAGCTGCAGGGCCTCCAGAGCTTGCTCCTGCTTGCCGTTCACTGACATTAGACCACAGAAAATATATGGATGAAAACATGAAAATGTATATAAAACCAGCCCCATCGCCCCTCCTGAAAACTACACGACACCAAAGATTCCTCCTCTCCCTCCTGATTCCTCCTCTTACCGAGTAACTCCGAGATGCCGGAGTGGATGTCGAACACGTGGTTACTGAGGAGAGGTGGCTGTTGTGGGTGTCCGTAGTACTGAGCCAGGACCTCGTGGAGCAGTCTCTTAGACTGGAGCAGGTCGTCGGCGCAGCCAGATAAGCCGCGGCTGACCTCCACCACCACTTCATCAGGCAGAAACTCCAGGCAGTCCACCGCCCCTGACATCCATTCGTCCGCCCTGAGGAAGAGGGAAGTGTAACGACTTTAAACACAGCTAGCAGATTGGCCAAAGATGGTCAGATAAGTTCTTGATCTTTGGTGATTAGCGAGAACTCAGCTGCTTCCAGTAAAAGTGTGGATTTGGTCATTTGCAGATGCAAACACATCTCGTACCAGTGTCCTCTTTTTAAGACCCACCTTTACTATTTAGCTTTTTCTTGAATGTTGGTGTTTGTTGTGCTTTTATGGGTACATGTATATATTCATATATGTACACTGTTGCCCATAAAGTTGGAATAAAATGTTTTTTACCTCTTCTCATGAAATGATTGTGACAATGTGATTTATTCTTGATAAATAAAGTGTATATCTTCTCAACTTTATTGATCAAACTCTTCCAAACATATCACAGTGAAACTTAAACCACAATTAACCTTTGCAAACTGTGTATTCAGGCTTTAACAAAATTGGGGGTATTGAACAATTATTCCAACTTTATGGGCAACAGTGTATAAATATATATATATGCACATACATATATATAAAGTACTTTGCCCTCTTTTTTTGGAAAGGTGCTATAAAAACACAGTTATTGTTATTATTATTATCTAGGTTAAAACCAAGCTAATTACTGATTACTATATATAATACACATGATTTATACATTAATCAATACTTTAACAGCTGATCACATGTTTTGTTATTCAGTGTAAGTAGTAACTCTTGGTTTCATAGAAATGTTGACGAGATAAAAGTAGAAAAGGTCCCTTTGAAATGCAGTGGAACAGAAGTAGCAGCATAAAACAGAAATTCTCAGGTATTTAAATACTGTACTTGAGTACATGTTATTTTCCACTACTGTATGTAATATTTGTTTCGGCACCATTTCAATGACCAACCATCATTTACCACCATTCATCACCAGTGTATCAGTTAAAGAGCATTACAAAGCAAAACATATCCTATTTATGGCTTTATTAGACCTTTCTCTGTAAAACTGTAGGAGCTTTTGAGGGCTTACTGTGCTTCACTGAAGGCCTTGAGAACCTCTCTGTCCAGGTAGCTTGATGTATACAACAGGTCCGGGTCACTGTCCATGCCGTGCAGGGGGGGCCGCGACCTGTGTTTACCCTCTAGCAAGTTCTCCAACAGGGGGAGCTCTATCAGCTGCAGCAGTCTGAACACCGCCTGCTGGTGCCACACCTCATCCACAACTGTGAAAACACAGAGTCAAAAGCCATGAGGGTCATATGTTCACTGGCACACTGTCACCAAGCATTTGCTGCATGAAAACATTGCCGCCTGTTTTGCATCACTCTCCCGTGTCTCGGCACACGGGAGACGACTTACTCTCTTGTGAGAGGCCGAGGTTGATCATCTGAGGGGTGATGGTGGAGCTCAGGTTGAGGTTTCCCAGCACGTCCTCCAGTGATTTGTCTGTTTTTACCGGGGAGTGGGTGGAGTAGCTCAGCACCTCTTGTCTGAAGAGTCACATAATAACAGCAATCAGTGGAAATGATTGGGAAAAAAACAGACGTAACCTATTACAGGAACAAATGTGTGCACACGTTTTCTAGTTGCTGTGATTCAGCCACAGTTTGGTGCAGTTTTGATTCTGGTCATTTCATATTCAACAGACAAAATAAATGCTCAATTTCTAGCAGTGAACAGTTTCTGATTAGCATTAAATAGGCCACGGGAAACTTTTATATTCAATTTACATTATTCCCTTGAAAACCTGACGCTGAAAATAGCATGTTGTGAATAACAAAAACCTCATTTAAACTATTAGAGCAATCTTTCATCTCCCATCAGAGACAACAGGGCTGTCAGTCCCTCCACAGCACTCAGCGCTGAGGCCATGTGTTAGCACCTCATGGCCGATGCATCCTGCCTGTCTTTGCAACAGGCTGGACTGCCTCTGTAGGAGTCACCTCAAACAAAAGGAGAATCTGCTTTAGTTTAAGGTTAAATAGCTTGACATTTTGGATAATACGCTCATTCTCTTTCCTGCTGAGAGTTAGATGAGATGTTAGATATGACTGTCATGTCTGTGTGGCAAATAGGAAGCTAGCAGCCAGTTCAGCACTAAAACCCGACAGCGTAAAAAAAAAAAGAAACGACACATTGTGGCTTTAAATGGAATTATGTGGAGAGTTGTAAATAAACGACAATAAACATGTTAATAAGTGATCTTTAGAGGTGCTGGTCGGTGCTTTTTCTAAATTAGCCGGCTGCTGGCAACAGGTTGATATTGACCATACAAACATGAAGGTGCCGTTGATCTTCTCATGTAACTCACAACTTTGCAAGAAAGAGAATGAAATGTGTTGGAGTAAGTACCTCCGTGGGTCCGTGTCTTTAAATCTAATGGGTTTTTTTTATTTTGTATTTTGCATTTTATGGAGCTACTAAGGCAAATATTTTTATGTTCTCTCAACAAACTTTTGCAAAAGGTAAAAAAATATATATTTTGGCATTGGTGTCAAATATAAAAAGATTAAATCAGTTCTTGGCAGTGGACGTGGTTTTTATGTAGGTGAGAATACCGCTTTTCCATGGCCCAGTGGGAGCACACAGCCCTATAGCATTGTATATTTATCTACTGCATTAATGCTTAACAAATGCTCTTATTTGTGGCAATCATCTTTAGAATCAATCATTGTTGATGATGCCTATAAAAATGAAGGAAGCACTCTAAGTAGAGTTCCAATTCATTTTCTCCAAAGAGAAAAAAAAACGTTTAGATCCAGAAATCCACGTTGTCCATGGCTTTAGACCCTGTTCTACACCAGACATATATATTCTATACATCAACATCAAAAAGAAGCCATTTCATTACTTTCAATGTTGCCTTATAATCTTGCCTTCTATATCTTGTCATGCTCTATCAAGTGAGTATACATTTTTTTCCACAATTATAATCAGATTACTACTTTATTTACTACTGAAAGATGAGACTATTTTACATGCACTACAAGCCAAACAATATTATTAAAAGATAGAAGCAACAAGGAGTCTGGGGGCCCTAGTGGTAGCTCATGCTCACACCCAGGAGCCTTGTGGTCTGTGCGCACTGAGGGCCCTGGCTTGGAGGCCCCCGTGGCACTGACCCCACGGGGGGGGGGGGGGTGTTCATAATCCTGCCTAGGCAAGGGAACACTCTCATCATGGAGTGGACTCTACCTTGTGGTTCAGGTTGAATTTATTAGCAACTCAACTGTACTCGGGACGGCTTGACGGGCACTGCTGGGTATACTCTAAAAATCCAGAGAACGTGGACTATGTGTGAAGAAAGAGGACGGAACTACTTCTCACAAAGGGCCGAACTTCATCTGGCACCATGGGGGTTAACTTTTTTTCCACCCATGTCCTCTTAGGGGCTCTGTAGTATTTCAACTCATTGTCACATACTGATAATTAGGAGTATCAAGACGTGACTGCATGATGGGACTTCAAGGGTCTCAGGTCATGCGTCACTAGTTTTCAGAGGCACCCAGTGTAAAGCTATACTGGACTTGGGATTAGCTCTGGAGGAAGGAGAACAAAGCGAATCAAAAATGAGATCTGAGGACGTTATGACACGAGTCTGTACCTTTCACGTGACGGACTGTAGCTGTTCTTGTTCCTGTTCATGCTCGGTGAGTCATAGCCGCTCTCGATGGTGCTAGTGGAGAGAGAGTTGGCATTGGTCAACGATGAGGATGAGGAGCTGGTCGTTGGGCTCAGGAACCTGTACAAACTGCAACTACTGTCCTCAAATGTAGCTCGCTTCTTCTCCTTCCCAAATACTTTAGCGCCCACTGGCTCAAACACCCTCGAGTCCATCAGGGCCTGACAGAGGCGGACGGCCTTGTAGCGGGGCACCGCCTCGTCACCGAAGAAACGGTTGAGCGTGATGTGTGCCAACACCACGTCCACGGCCTCCGAGCCCAGGAAGCAGTCGTGGTAGGACTTCAGGTTGTGACGCCGACGTTTGACCTCCACATGACTGTGGAGATTGGAGATGATGCTGCCCCAGATGTAGGTGGCCCGGAAAGGCTTCCCAGCCATGCCTCGCTCTGACGGAGAAGGGGAAGGAGAGAATCAGTGGATGGTAAAGAGGAGAAGTTTACATCATCATTGTGGATCAGTTGGTAGACCTCCACCTCTGGCTCTGGGAAGCTGTGCTGGCCATTTTTCCACTTTTTTTCTGACATTTTATGAGTGAGCAATTAAATGCTAGAAACCCTCTAAACTACTTACTCAACTTTCCTAAACACAATGCGTTTTGGTGACTCACTCGTTATTCTGGCATCCTCAGCCTTGTCCGTTATCTGAGCACCACAGGAAATTGTGCTGTCTGTTTCGACCAAACATACACTCCCTCTCCTCCGTGTAATTTCACATAATCACAATCTGATCCTAAAAGTTAGTGTGTGTGGGTGGAACAGCACATGGTCCAGAATCAGTGCATCTCAAGGGGGGAGGTTGCCAAACCCAAATCCTCTTTTGAGGCATGCTTGCATACAGCACAGCAGTTCAGAGGCTTCATTTTATTTATTTCACTTGACTGATGATTAACAGCTAAGAATCAAATACAGCCGGTTAAAAACATTAAGAAAAACCAAGAGCATCATGTGTGCCTGATTTTCTTACCAGAACAGAAGCCTGATGCAATCTATCTCTGCAGCCCGCTACACTCAATCACACACGCACAAGGAAACGGAGACAATGATCATATTGTGAGCCTCCTCTCACAAGAGATATCCTGATATGTTCCTGTTGTATTTTCCACTGGACGGGCTGCATTGCTACTAATACAAGCACACAAATCAGAAGATTCATGCAATGAAATACTAACACGTTCAACAGTCCATCTCATCTCATCAGACCTTTTCTTTTCTTATGGAAAACTAGCAGTTTGGATCATCCATAGCAAGCCAGACTGAGGAGAGGCATCTGAGCTGCACTTAGCGAAGATGTCAGCGGGTCTCTCATCTCACAACAGGAAACATTTAAAGCCTGTCGAGCAAATGTTTGGGGAGGATCTGAGAGACTGACTGAGGCCAGGGCCCATAAATCAGGTGTCGTCAGCAGCAGCCAGGCTCCATGTTATGATAACACAACAAGACAAATCCTATTACTGACCCATCTGTAAAACTTGAAAACACTCTGGAACAATACGGCAGCGAACAGATGTTTGCCCATTCCTGAAAAAAGAAAACCGCAAGAGCACATGGAGAGCAGAGGTGTGTGGCAGACATCTGTGTGATCTGCTGATTAATGAGACACATCTACGTCAAACTGCGTCTCCCTCTGGGGAAGAGGAAACTGGGGATTTGCTAATCAGGGAAGGACAACTGGGGCTGCAGCCGCTGGTCAAGGAAGAACGCTTTCAACAGCTTGCGATCATGATAGGAATCATGAGAAAATATAACAGTCTGATGATGCGTTGAATTTAAACATTTCTTTCATTGTTTTGAGACTCTCAAGATTGATATTGTGTATATATTGTGCAAATATGAACTCTATCACAGGAGTAGCACACGTTTTGGTAGTAGTAGAAAGAAACTGCATTATCAGAATTAAATCAGGACCATCTGGAGAATCCCGTCAGGGGTCCCTGGATTACCAGTCACACCATAAATCCGGATCTTATCAATACCCATTAATGCTTGTTAAAAAAGAAGACAAATAATGTGGGGGGCAGGTGGAACCTGGCTGTGTGTGTGTGTGTGTGTGTGTGTGTGTGTGTGTGTGTGTGTGTGTGTGTGTGTGTGTGTGTGTGTGTGACAGCAGTGCATAGTGTTTGCACACACCAGTGCAGGTAAATAATCGCAGGGGGAGCACTCATGGGGATCTCCCCCCTGTGAACACCACTGTCATCACCAGAGCTGCGCTGGTAATGTAAAGCAAAAGCACAGGAAGACTGTAAGGACCGTACCTGGCACATGACTAATGATTTTAGGCATGGAAAATACCATCAGCCCGAGCAGCAGGTTGTTAATAGCCTGTGGCAGATACCTTCATTCCTGCAGCATGCTGGGACTGGTGAGATTAACTGATCCAGACCACGCTGAGCCTCGGCAGGCTATTGGCCCGTATGGATTTGAACCAGCATATCCTGTGTGATATATATGTTGGTTTATACACACACACACACACACACACACACACACACACGCACGCACACACGGATTTGCCCTGCTACACCTGTGTTTTGACACAAACACTGCACAGCTGGCTGCTGAGTCGGCACTGATTCCAAATGTCAAAGAAGACAAACGTTGTTTTAACAGCTGATCTACACCGTGTTTGATGACTTATACCACTTTAGTGAAGCATCATTCATACAAGGGACCTGTTTTTTTTCATACACTTTGGATACTACAATAGTTTAAGAAAGCAGTGAATTTTAATGAGAAATAACATCCAGTGTTTAGTGGAGGGAAATGGATTCGCTGTAAATAGTCCCAAACACGCAGCGTGCGTAAAACACATGATTGAAATATGGCACATTACATTTCAATAGTTTTCAGTCAAATCTGACTTCTATCTATATCAAAATGCAGCTTCTTAGAAGATCCCATCTGAACACAGCAGGACTGAATAAGCCGAACTCTTCAGGTCACAAACTTATTTCAAACACGACAAGAAGGGAACATCTATTCTATGTTTTATCACAGCAGAGTAGTGATTGAAGGTCCATTACCTGGTGCTCGGTGCATGGACGCGTCCTCCAGTGACTGTACAGACAGCCATTCACCCATTCACACCCCGTCCCTGGTCCTCAGCTCACAGCGTCACGCACGCAACTGACTACAGTAGAGCCCGAAACTGCCCCCTCCCACCTCAGCACATTATTCATGCCCCCTCCCTCCCCTCCCCTCCCCACCCCGCCCCGCCGGGACATTAACGTGGTAATGAGGCTCCTACTGTTTCCCACAAGTTTAACAAAAGGCGCACTCAAAAGTCACTCCTCACATTTGGGCACTTTTTTTTTTCCTGAGCTGAGAGCGAAGAGAGAGGGAGGAGGACCGGTCAGCCTCCCCACAGGTGCTGCCACGGTGGAACCAAAGCTGCTCTGGTGAACCACTCATTTACAGCAGGTCCAGATTAGTCTCTTTTCACCCCTGAAAGCATCATCAGACATTACAAAAAAATCATTGTAGCCAAAGACAATATGCATATTAACAACGTTTCCCTTTATTAAAAACATTCTTATTGGTCTTATACATTATGTTGGTCTACTATAAGACTTTTAGTTTAAAGGAAATGCTAAACAGACACCAACTTGGGATGGAATCACACTGTGTGGTGCACTGGAGCACTTGATATTAGAAAAGTGAGTCTGGTACAACGGATGAACTGTGCCAGATTAAATTTAACATGTCCAACCACCTTGGCATGGATGGGGATATCCAAGTAAATGTTTAACGCCTTAAATAGTATGTTTTATTCATTAAAACGCTCACAGATGTCTGCTGTGTTAGTACATTATGTGAGATGTGTCCAGCTGTTAGTAGGTTTCTGAATGCAGGTTCACATCGTCATGTAGAATCTAGATTGGGTCAGATCAGTGGACGGGAGTGATTGATTGAAACTGGGGATGAACCTGCCACTTATGGTCCATTCCTACCCCCCCCTACTTCCAGTGCACTTGCTCAGACCACACCCAGTCTCACATACGCACCTGTGAAGTTTCCTGATTATAAAGTTTATTCCACGGTCATGATGTTGTCGCCTCAGGCCACAAACTGACAGACAGTCACAAAGTACTCAACATGGTTTCTCCAGGACCACCTTTTGCCTTGACCACACACACACACACACACACACACACACTTGTGTGATAATCACAATTCCAGCCCCACGCTGTCGCGGCTGATAGGAATCCAGGAAGTTTTAACACAACCTTTCACTCACCAAGTCACACCCTTAAAGCCTACAGTGGAAGCAGAATCTGATCTGATAAAGACCTGCAGTGTTTAAAAGCAGCTACCACGTGAGACAGATGTGGGTCGTCCCAAGAAGAGAGGAGAGGAAGAGGAAGTTTGAAAGATTTGGGATTTAAAGGATAAAAACACAGAAACACTGAGAATGTGGATGTTATGGAAAAACAATTTCCTCTGCCCTTCGGTCAAAACAATGCACTTCGCTGGAGACACAGTACTGAAACATGTGACTGCAGGCGCCTCGGGTGTCAGAGTGGCCTAATGCTTGTCTGGGATCATCTACACAGGCACATTGTCACTGGACTTAAATGTCTCCAGAGAGCCTTGATAAACAAACACACACACACACCCCAGAGTGAACACACCTGAGCTGCAGCAGGGACAGATTTCACGCGCTCAGGCTCTAACCTGGTGGCCTCTTTCTTCAGGTGTAATCTGACTGTGGAAAAGCAGTAAGCTGACACTGTAAACCCAATGTTGGTCACTCGCTGAAAGAGAGACTGAAAGGAAGACAGCAATTATCATCACGAGGTGTGCAGCAGGTGCAAACCGGTTTGATTACTGTCCTTCTTTTACTTCCTTTAGAGAGAAAAATGCTCTTTTACACCAGGTGAAGTGGCAGCGTATGAGCATGTAAGAGAATTCTGTTAACCTCCGCCCTCATATACTGCTGAGCCGCTCTCGGTGCTCTAAGGAAACTGCAGGTGTGTTTATGTGTAACTTTAAAGGGGTATTCCACTGATTTTACACATGATGCTCAGCTTACTCGTCAAAAGGAGTTCTAGTTAGCCCATGAGAAACTGTTGTGTAATATTGTTTGCAGGTCTGGATGAAGCTTTTGACATGTTAAAAATTGGGTTGGGTTTAAGACGTGCCTGTGTAAACAAACTGGAGGTATTATGGGAAATGTATTGGATTTGGATTGGATAATGGATTGACCCCTACTTGGAAATAAAAGTCAGGATATCTTGACAATTCGTCCAGCTATGGAACCGCAACACATGGAGTACCCCAGTGGCTTAGAGGCAAAGATTCTGTTGGTGTGGCTCCATCTAATTCTCGAAAGAGTCTGAGCATTTAGCTGATGTGTGCTTCAGTGTTGTCCGTATTCTTGGTTCAACTGTTTACTGAAACTTTCTGATTTAAAATATAAAACAGAAAACGGCAAATATGGTCACAGACTAGTCCCAAGGCTCCATAGCTTCCATTAATGATCTCAGGAGCACATGTAGCATGTATTTACACTTCAACCATTCAGAAGGCAGGGCTGACCGCAATCATTATTGGTCCTAATTTTAAGCATAACAAAATGAGACCATGGAGCTAATTATCCTTAGCTGGTCAAACACAGCAAAGCTATTACAACTATTACAAATGACGCCTATGTTTCTATCATACAAATGGCTCTAATGCTGGCTGTGAATCTGTGTGAGTCTGGCTGGACACCTTTGTTGTATCTCTCTTCTTGAGTAATCTAATAAGGCTATTAAATGCCCCTAAAAGTAGCACATTAAAAAAGGAGAAAAGATCAATTATTACTTATCAGAACCATTTCCTTGGATGGCTAAACACGGGGACAAGAATAATGGATGGAGTACTACAACAAGCCGTTACAATAAGGGCTATAAAGCTGTGATGACTTTAATGATGTCAGTCAAAAGCTGCTAAAGCAAAACCTCTTTTCCCTGATACAAAAATCTCATCACCCCTGAGTGCACTCAGTCACAAAAGTAAACCCAAGTCTTGAACAATTGGCATTGTCCGCACAATGAAGTATGAATCATAAGCACTATGCTCCCAAGCAATGAATTCATAGAAGCTCGGGGGACTTGTCTGTAGCTGTGACATGCTGTGTGTGTATAGAAACTCACCTTTTCCTCTGCTGTAGATGGTGTGTTTTTACATCTATACAGGCATCATGTCCATATGGAGGCAATCAAAGGAAATGACAGGAGACAAAGGAGATCCGTACCCTGAAGGAGAATCAGCTCTGTGCCTTCAGTGAGAGAGAGAAACCTTTGGCTGAGGGCGAAACTGGTTTTACAACTCCTCAAGTGAATGCATTGAAGCCTGATGTGCTGGTATTTTGTAAACTCGCCTCAATGCTGACTTCAGCGTCGAGGAGTGAGAAATGTTTTACACCGACACAGAAAATCAAAGAGAGAGAGAGAGAGAGAGAGGAGAGGAGAGGGGGGCGAGCACACTGGTTCACACAATCAGAAATTCTAGTCCACAAGGTCAAAGCAATATTTACTCTCCTGTTTCTCCGCATGTGCCCGGGAGGCCCTGCACGCTTCCTTCTCTTTCTCCTTCACGCTTATCGGTCATGTAATGTTGGTGACGTAGTAGTTATGATGACAAATATCCAGGAGATGGTTTGCATAGTGAGAAGAGAGGAACCTACTATGTGAGTTTCTGTTATGCGACATGGAAAAAATGAAGGAAATGTTGAGCGAACAGGTGGCAGGCACAGTGTGAAGCGCTGCTGCTACTGTGGAAGTCGATGATTTAGATCCATTGATAAAACTGGGGGATGCAAGAAGATGAGAACTCTTGAGCAAATCCCAAAAATGCCAGTGGTGGATGATGCAGCTTCTACCCTTCTTTTATATACTTTTTATACTTTTTTATGGCACTTAAAGTGGATTGCACTTTCAATTTCGTTGTACCTGTACAAACAACAATAAAGACAATAGAGACATTCTATTCTATTCTATGATGCCTCAACTAAGTAAAAATACCAATACCACAATGTAAAAATACTATTACAAGTAACAGTCGTGCACTTAAAGTCTTAAAATACAGAAGCATCAACAGCAAATTATACAGAACACATACTGATGTGTGACGTTATTAGGTCACTAATACCTGTGCGGCCTTGTGTAAGTAGCATTTTATTGTTGTTGGTTGAGGTTGAGCTAGTTTTAACTTCTTTGCGTGCACTTTAGTCCAGTTGTTCCCAAACTACAGGTCAGGCCCAATCCTTCACATAATACATACATACACCTAGACACTGCTTTTTTTCTAAGGGTCACAAGCCAGAAATTTTATTAACTTTAGTTTTTTTTTTTATAGATCTACATTTATTTTATTTTCAATATTTTGCTCTTAATTGAAGCAGAGTAGGAGTGTGAAGGAGCGTAAAACGATACAACCAGATAAAGTAAAGGAACCTAAAAAACGTACTTAAAAGTGTCATCTGAGTAAAGTTAGTTGCTTTCCACCACTGCCAGATGTTCAGTTGTTTGTAGTAAATCTGAAATCCTCCCTTCTACAGATTTCGATTGCACGTCCCTAAAGTGTGTATGTCAGTGGTTAAGACAGCTTTGAAACATCACCGGTATCACACAGTAGATCAGGTTTAACCACGTCCCATTTCCAAACCCAACAGGCAGTCGATGTTTCGCAGTCTTATATAACATCATCCGTCCAGTTACTGTGCTCTGCTGCCTCAAGGGTGCTCTCAGTCTGTCTCCCACATACGGAACAATGCAGTGCATTAAAATTCATACGCTTTTCATCTGGAGAGCAGACATCCAGTATTTGTATCCACCAGTGGTGCCCGTACTGGAATCCCAAACGCTTGCCTAACGGGCCGTCCTCCGCAGCTCCAAAGGACAGAGGACAGTGGCTTTCCTCACAGAGCCGATGCTGCAGCACAGAGGAACTTTTGTTTTTTGGGCGCCTGCAGTAATTTTGCTTTGTGGCTCGACAATCATATTTTATTCAAAAGGCTCTAGACCCTCTCAGACGACACAAAGTCAGCCACCCATTCTCAGTGAATAGTTTAGTCATGAGAGCATGGTGGGCGAGCATTGCAGCAAGTTTCTCGCCCTGCAGTGGCCCCCCCCTCAGAATATGAACTACACACTCCATCAAGCAGGTGGAGTTTAACTCTACCCGACCTGTCTGAGCTCAGAGGTGGGACATGAGTTTTGAGTTGGGGGGGGGGGTGCACAGTCGAGACCAGTAGCAAAGTTGTAATTAGTATTAGCGTGTCGTGGACCACGTTGACCCCCTCACACGAAACATACAAAGGCAAACATCTAATACATGCGACACTTTATTTACAAACTGCATCTGTAAAGAACAAGATTTTCTTTGATAGCATAAAATTGGTAACTGACTTATAAAGAGTCTGTTTAGGAAAACTGTGAAAAAACAATGAAAAAGTGTCTCAGAAATTGTAATGAACAAGAGAACATAACAATATTTACTTCTGTGAAAAATATATATCTATCTGTCATAAAATGTGGGCTATGTCTGTAAAGGAGTATAAAGACAACTTTTATTTGTTTCATTTTACCCTCAGATAAGTCAAGGTAATAATATCTGATTAACAAAATTCACAAAAAGCAGTGCTGGAATGGCACTGGCTTGTATCTTATAAGCAAAGGGGTGTCTGAAGCTCTAAAATTAAACCACAATATAGATACAGTATATAGTTACTAAATTCCTCCTTAAGAGAATTGCTGCAGTTCCCACCTCCCAGTTCTTTTATACAAAATGTACATTATATATAAGTTGGCGCTCCATTATAAAATGGATGTTTTACAAACAGTATATAGCTACGGTTATATATAATATAGAGGCATTTTTTTCTTTTTTCTTTTTCTTTTTTTTTTTTACAATAAATCAATTTCTCTGTATGTGAGCCTACTTATGAGATGATTGATGAAGGCTTGTTATAAGTGTACGTAATCAGATTTCTGCATTTTCATTTGCCGTGCTCTAATTCCTATGCCGATTGCTTTCTATCTAGTGCATACTCACGGGTTATGATCTGGCATTTAAAAAGAAGAAAAAAAAAAAAAAAAAAGAAGAAAAAAAAACCAAAATAAATCTACGAAAAGGCCCATAAAAGTGGGCTTGTAACTACAAAAACCTACAAAGACTAGGAGGAGCATTGCAGCGAGTGGAAGTCTTCCAAAAACAAAGTCCTTGTCCTCTGATGATCAAGCAGTAACTCTCTGCCCCACCGTTCCACCGTTCACCTGCTGCCACTTTTAGGCCACAGGCCCCGAATGTGTTCCAGGTAAGTCGGGTGACAGCTCTCTGATTCGAATCTCTCTGTGGCTGGAAGGAGACACTCTCTTCCTCCTTCTCTGCTGCCATTTCGAGCTGGAGGCATCTTCTTTTTTTTCTAAGTGTCTGACTGTTGTTTTAAGCTTTCTTTTTCTCCTTTTTTAAACCAAGCCAGTGGAGGCTGGCTCATCGGCAGACCTGCTGCACTTGATTAATTAGCTCTCCAAAGCGATCAAAGAGCCCCTCTACCCAAGCTCCGTTCTGCAGACACTTCTGTACCGTCTCCTCCTGCCCCAGGTCCTCGGCCTGCACCCGCATGGATGCGATCTGGAAGCCAGAACCACAAACAGTTCGAAAAAGAGCTAATACAGAATAATAAGCATCTGAAGATAAACCTGCATATTATGACATGTCAGAGAGTAAAATCTACACCGACTTAGCACCTATGTAGAAAACAGTTCATTACAGCAAGCATACATGTGTACAACAGTGTCTCACCTCGTCCTTGCACATGAGGTACGTGTGGTACTTGTAATGCTGCAAAGAGTGGTACAGAGAGAACCATTGAGTTTTCTGCTGGTCCACTGTGTATTCCTAGAAACAGAAAAGAAATGTCTCAAAAAGCTTTTCTTGGACATTTGAAATTCCAAATATTAGTCTAATAAGAGACATGCATGATGGGAAAGCCAGCAGTGGCATCAGAGCTCAAAAGAATAAAGGACTGAGAGAGAAACACAAACAATGACACTGTGCCCCCTGCTGGTAATATATTGAAAGCACAGGGACATTTACCAAAACATGACCTTATCTTACCTGGGGCACTTTGTTAGGCATCTTGTGGGGCTTCATGGTTTTCTTGTTGTATGCCTTCCCACTGAGACGCACTTTAAAGGCCGGGGTTTCACCATCCTTCTTCAGTTCAGTCACCACCGAGATCTCCGGGAAGCTGTCTAGAGCCGTCTGAAGACGTGAAACAAGAGAGTTACATACACCGCAGTCAAGGTCCTGTGCTTTAGCTTTGCCTTCAAAACAAAACAACTTATGTTTTTTAAGCTCGCCTGTTACAGTGACAATAATTCCCTTGAAACAAATGACTTAGCTGGGCATCACCTCAATATTGAAATAAAGAAAACTCCATCATCACATTTAATGAATTAATATGCTGTTTTTAAGATGCACCCACCTTTAGGACCTGCCCTATGTGCAGTTTGTGAAGCAGGCGTTTCCTGTTGTCAGTGATCATCCCATCCACTCTTTTCATGTGTGGCAGCAGCAGCTCATCTGAAGCAAGACAAGTTAACAAATCAATATAGATTAAGTCTACTACATGACTCACGTGACCCCTGATTCTACGTTTTCATTCAGTTTTACTATCGAGTCAAAACTCCATAAAAAAAACAAACAAAAAAAAGATCAATGGGTCGATTCACTCACCGTTTGCTCTCTCAAGTGCCGTGATCACATCTTCGTCTAAGGCGATGCTGATGAGCAGTTCCACAAAGCTCTTGAATGTCTCCTTCATGGTTCGTGTGTTGAGGAACCGTGAGGTAAACGGCACCGGAGGGTTTAACTCTGAGAGAGTGTGTGTGTCAGAGATCAAAGATCAGGAGGGCATCAACATACAGTGAGAGAGTGGGGAGAGACTTCGACTAGAAATAATATCAGCTTATATACAAACTAGATTTAATGAGAGAAGTCAAAAGGCTTTCTCACCATCATCCTCGCCACCTTCTTCTGCAGAGGATCCCGAGGCAGTAGGTGAAAACTCCTCCTTCCACTTCCTCCTCTTCTTAGGCGGGGGCTCTGCCCTGGACTTGGGTTGCTTGGGTCGAGGCTTTTGGCTTTGGGAAACCGCAGAAGGGGCGGCTGTTAAGCCGAGCAAAGTCTTCACCTGAACACCCCTGGGTGGCAGAATAACAAAGTTACACCACTGAAGAGTCATGTTTAAAAACACCTAGTCATTGAATTACATCAGTCAATGCTGTGAGCGTACCTTAGGGAGTTCATAGGCTTGCAGCGTGGCTTCCTACTACAGACTCGCACGTACTCCCTTTTGTTAACCGTGTCCAAGAACTTCACATATACCCTCTGGTACAAGGTCTTGGCATCGCCAAAGTATCCAAGATACTACGCACACAAAAAACAACAGAATTAAGAAAAATCATTTAAATTATAGTGACTGCATAGCAGTGAGCAGTGGCTGAGCATGTTGAGGAGGAAGACGATGAAGGATAAGATGAAAAATGGGAAGAGAGGGAAGAAATGAGAAATACACAAAAAGGTTCATCACCAGGGACTCAAACTCACATCCTTAGACATCACCAGCAAATCATGATCTTTTTGAGCTACCAGTCAATTCACTTGACTTAGGGCAATCACCAGAGATTCATTTATAACCGTTACGTATGCAAAGAACAGGGGGCTGAAAGAGGCGAACACCACTTCCATGAAAAAGTTGGGATCTATAAAAACCAAGCTGACAAGAGAACGTGCACATCAGAGCTGCTGAGGAATTCAAGATGACGTCAATTAGCATGAAATAATTGCAAAACAGAGCATCACTAGTTTTTAACAATATCTTCTAATACAGAATATATATAGTCACCAGTTTAAGTTTTCATATAGTTTTTGTGTGAAAAAAAAATCGCTGCTCTGCCTTCTGCAGTCACATCACCTGACACATTAGGCAACATTGCCAGCATGTGTGTGTACACACAGTTTTGACCATGGTATTTTCAGCTTTCAGCTTTCAGCTGTCAAAGATATTTTTATCAAGACAAAATTCTGAGAGTTTCTGTATTTCATCTAGACAACATAGAGGTGTCTGTAATTTATTTTTACAAAGAGTCATTACTCGATAAGTGACAAACTAATGTTTAAAGATGAGCTACACTGACTGCAATAGTTTAAATGAGGAAATCTAAAATTCACCTCACTACATTTACCATGACATCAAAACATTTTAATGCACCATGGGCTCAGTTCTTTACAATTCAATAATCTGGCTGGATCATTTTTGGAGGACAGTCTGGACATGCAGTGTAGCAGGTTTATAGTCAATAGAGCAAAAAATGTTTTACTGTTTTTGAGAAATAGAGTGATGGACCAGCACACTGGTGAAAGTTGCAAATTGGTGGCATGTACAACTGATTTGTTATCAATTAAAGTTATCAATAATGAAATAATAACAATAATGATATAAGTTAATAATAATGATAATAAGAGCAGAGCTACCTGCCCCCTAATGACTAAGTACTCCTACATGCACACATGGGTATTGGCGTGTCTGCTTTTACTTACGCTGTTGGTGGCTGAGAAGACCCTCTTTCCATCCCTCAACTCAGGCACAAATTTCTGCAGTAGAGCCTTCTGGACTTTCCAGATGGCTGGAGGCTCACTGCCTGCTCTCATTGTCACCTGGATGCATGCACATGACACCATGAAGAACAGGCTTTAGTTTGTAGTCACAGTTGCAGTCTAAGAATATAAACCAATGAACGTTCAGCTATGAGTGTACACACAAGCATTCATTTTCCATCCACATTTTTCCAGGCTGTACCTTCAAATTCTCGATGTCCTCATTCCTGACGACAAACTCATCTCTTTCTCGGTACATTCCCTCCCCTCCGCTGTCCGACAGCTCCTCGTCAGTCAGTCCCTCGATGGCCACACTCATCAGCTGCACAGCCAGCTGACCTGAAGGGGTCTCTTTGGACTCCTCTTTGGCCACAAACACACTCCCTCCAGAGGCTGCACTTGTTGCCTGTGTAGGAGTGGCGACTTGCAACAAACAGGTCTCAATGACAGAGTGGGGCATGGTGGCAACTTGGTTTGGCTTCATCATCGAACCAGGGATGTGGTTATCTGGAGAAAGGTTGCACATGTTGAGGAAAAATGACAGCTAGTCTCTATATACATAATAAATCAGTCAGCGTTTATCAAAGAGGAAAAGAACACAGACAATGCATATCGCATCACAAGACTAAAGAAGATGTAAGAGCATTATTGAGGTTTCAAGCATGATCAAGTTTTGAAGAGACTTTGTTGATTTGTTTTACATTTTTGCATGACATCACACAAGGAAGCATAACAGCAAAGACTGCAGAGACAACATGTGACGAAGGTTAGTGAACCAGCTTAATACCAGCAACTATTCTTTCATTAGCTGAGGACTAACTGGATAATGTCAGCTTGCCAACAAATTTCCTGCTTTGCTCTTCAATGGAGCTTCGTGAGACATTTCTGGTTGAGGTCTGGGCAAACTCTTCTCTGTTAACTTGATTCATGTGCTTCCACAGTGCATTGACAGTATGGCTGGATATCTAATCTCAATACTGCTTTATACTGTATCTGTACTGCAAGACAGTCAAGTACCGAAAACGGGTGTTGAACGCCTGGTGAGCTCTTCTGTCCTGTTTATTCAAATCATAAATTATCTGATCAAAAAATAAGCAAACATTTTCAACTTTACGATGTAGGCCGCCTTTCTTTACTGAATGAAAAGATGGCTACAATACCCAGCCACAACTGAATGAATATTATTCAGGCATACTTTTGATTACAAACACTTTTGAAGCTTATCGGGTAAAATACCTTTTGCAGGTTACTTTTATATTCTTGTAAATGTATTTTATATACATTTGGGTCTCTGAATGTTGGACAGAAGAAGCAATTTGAAGACACTAGTCTGAATCTACAGCAACTTATGGGGGTTTCGTTATTATTTTCAAAATTGTCTAAAATACATTATAATCAAAAACACAATCAATAGATGAACAATTCTAACATAATATATTGCACATTGATGCTCTGGTAACAATATTCGTAGCTCTTAACAGGCTTGAGAGGGGCATCTTTACCTGTCCTGTTTTTCCGATCTGAAGACTCATCCAGAGCCGAGAGCGCTGAGCTGATGCTGTTCCTCAGGGCCTGGTTCTTCCCAGTGTTCTCCTCTTCATCCGAGCTGAACGATGGCAGAGTCTCCAAGTTCTTTTGCAGATCCTCGTCCAGACGTTTCTGCTGAGAGTTCACTCCTTGACTCTCCTGGGGAATCAAGGGCCCAGGCAGAGTTTCAGAGCAGAGAGCCAGCTTGGGAGGCAAAGGGGGCAAAGTACATGGCAGTGGTTTGGACGCAGTACAGGGCTTTCTCGGCCGACTAATAGTCCGTGTGGGACTTGGAGAGTATTGCTGTTTGGGGCCAGATTTGATGAAGTCGAGGAAGGAGCCAATGAAGCCAGTTTTGACCTCTGGCTGTTTCTCTTCCACTTCACGGATCTTCTGCCTCATTCTCTCCTGCTGCGGACAACCATCAAATACACTGTGTGAGGACGACGGAGAGCTGACGTCACTACCCCTGGAGTTTTGCCGCTTTGCCTGCCCACTGCGCTTGGCCAGTCTGGCCTGTCCACCGTCCTCCTCAGGTCCACACGGCTTGCTTAAGTACTTAGAGCGAGCCTTCTTTTTAGGAAAGTCTTCACCACCTGGGGATTCCATGAGACTATCCTCTGTTTTAATACACTTCACATTCCCTTTGACTCTGTTCTGGAGACCTGAGGGGTCATACACCTGCCCAGCTAAGTGATAATCATTCTCAGAGCTCCCTCCATCTCCATTTGTGTCCAGCTCAGAACTGTTGTTGTGGTGAACAGACTGACCCTGACAGTCTGTGGCCATCTGAGCTCCATTTAGTGTCATGGTCATGGTGTGGGAGTTAGTGTTGGCGATGATTGGATGTTGTGCTGTAGAGAAACTTGGTGACATGTGCCTTATATCGACTGTCTGGAAGTGACCTTTAGAATCAACTGGGCTTGCCATCACTGCCAGTTCAGCCTCAGCAGAGGATGTAGCTTTGACAAAGTCTTGTGGTGTGACTCCACAGGCCGCCACAGTGGCAGCCAGGATATCGTCAACATTTGACAAGATATTTCTGTCATCTGCGAGTAGCATGGAGTCAGGGAAGCAAATGGAGTTGAGAGCGAAGTGGTTCTTAGCATCGTTTGATTGCTGGTTTGCCGCCTGGCTGCAGTGGTGTTTAGAGGAATCAGGGCACCCTGAGCTCTGTTCACACACTGCTGTGCCCTGCTGACTCTGGGTTTCAGTGACACTGGGACCCATCAGCTCTCGATCCATCTGAAGATACTGGACATGAACATGGCCCAGATCTTGTGCTGGTTGAATACCTTGAACTGATACCACCTTTGAGGTGTTTTGACCATGGTGGACAAGGGGCTGCTGGAGCAGAATCATCTGGTTATGCTCGAGGAGAACCTGAGTGCTGGGGACGGTGATAAATTGGGTGTGGGCGGCCGAAGCCTGGCTCTGGGACTGACAGTGATTCTGGTGGTTTTGTTGATGCGGCTCAGATTTGAGTTTGAGTGGGTGCTGCTTAGGGTGCTCTGAGCTAAGGGGCACATGTGAAGATACAATACTGGAGTTTGTAGTTTTCGTGTTGGCAGTTTCCTGACCATTGGCACTACTTAGATGAATGTGCTGTTGGCTCAGAGAGCCCATCCTTTCCCCCTTTAGCTGTGCTGTGTTTGTATGACCTAATCCCATGAGCTGGTCATCAGAGCGTGAATTGCTTCGGATAACACTTTGTGTTTTGTGATGATCGTCCATTTTTGAAACAACATAGATGACATTGTTGTGAGCAGACATATTGCTAGCGGCAGCAGAGGCCTCCATAGATGCCTGCTGGAGAGCATCTAGGTCCTGGATAGGAAGCTCTTCAAGTTTTTGTTTGCCATATGTTGGCTTTATGTCCTGTACTGAGGATCTGACGTTATTCTGTAAGGCTTGAGCAGTTGAAGAGTAGGTAGGCAACGATGCAGACAAAACATATTTATTGGGCTGCGTTTGCTGCTGGGAAAGACTGTCATGAGTTTTAGCTCCCACTGAGGCCTGCATGAGGGTGTAGTCCTGTGTAGAATTTGATGTGGGTAGACTCCGCACGCATGTGGGTGGGTAAGAGGAGTTAAGGGATTGGCTAAGAGATTGTCCTGAGGCATAGCTCTGAGACTGAGTCACTGAAGCTTGCCCCTGTGACTGAGATGTGAAAGTCACATTTGGGGCACCCTGAGAGTGCGTTGTGGGGTAGCTCTCGGAGAGATTCCCCTGACACAAGCCCTGGACCTGGGTTCCGTACTGGATCCCCTGCTCCTGGCTCAGCCCCGGACTGGAGGAGTAAACAAGAGTCTGACTTACAGATGCCACATTGTCAGACTGGCTGGAGAGGGAAGGCAGAGTCTTGTAAAGGGAAGAAAGTTTCTCTGGGGTGGAATGGGAGGGCTGTGACTGGGTGTGGGGGGTGATATAGGTTTGAGGCAGACCACTCGACATGAGGCTGGAAAGCTGGACTGTCTGCTGATTAGCTATCACTGAGTTCTGTTTCTGTGCAGGGGAAGAATAATGCTCAGGAGACCCACCTGTCAGGTTCTGGGAGTGCTCATGGCTCTCTTCATCCCCACCAGGGTGTGGAGCTAGTTTGGAAGAGCAGTCTTTAGCTTTCAGCAAAGAAGTGGACGAATAAGCTTGAGTTACGGAGTCCGTTTTGGGTTGTGGATCTCGACTGACCCCTTCAGAGGCATCTGCTCCTGTGGAAGGGCTGCAGGAAACTGGGGTCTGCTGGTAGGAAACATCCGTCTCACTGCCAGAACCAAAGTACCCCTGTAGGGAGTGCTCTGAATTGGGCAATTGCTCTGGAACTACATGGCTGCTGGAAGGCCTCTGGTGGTGTTTGATCACACTACATTCACGCTGAAGAGCTCTTTCAATAGAGCCTGAGAAAACTGTGGCCCCGTAGGGCTGTGAGGCACCATGAGGGGTGGGCAGGGCAGAAGGTAGCAGGCTGAACTGGGGTTGCAGGAGGTGGGGGGCTGACTCCTGGGCTGAGCGATAAGTGGAGGATTGGACAGGCAGAGTCGAACCCAAAGCAGGGGTAGAGAGGTGATTGAAGGCCAGCGCAGTGGGAAGCACGGTCTGGCTTGGTTTTAGATGGAGGAGGGGGTCATGGTGAGAGAACAGGCCATTGGTGGAAGTGCTGAAGGCAGGGTCCTGGAGAGCCAAGGAAGGGTTGGTGGCATAACTCCTAGAGGGGTAGGCACCTGTGTGCTGATAAGACGACAGAGCAGCAGGAGAGGGGAAAGTGGCAGTAGAAGGCAGGGCACCAGTCAAATACAGCTCTGTGGTGGAGGAGTTGGTACCTGCATTGAACAGAATAGACAATATAAGGACAGTGTGGAAAACACGAGAGGTATAATAATAATACAACAATAACAATAACAATGTCATAAATTAAACCTGTATACTCAATAGATAAACCAAAATATTGGAAATAATTACATTTTTTATCTTTCTTATCATTTTTTATATCTTTGAAGGTCAGTAAAAGTCTTCTCCAAGTTCTTTTAAGCAGAGGTTGACTGCTAGCAGATTTTTAAAGGCCAATATAATAACAATAGCTTCGAGCTGGAAAAAGCTGACTGCGAATATATCCCACGGAGCAAAGTTCCACCAAAGAGGATAGCTTGTAAAATGTCCTATCTGACTCATTTAATCAGCCAAATTGATCATATGAGTTATGTCCTAGTTCCGGTTTCAGACAGATTTTGCCTTTATTTTTTATCTTAATTCAAACCATATTCGCACGCAACATGCTAACTGCTTGAATAGTTTAAAATATTTACAATAATCTGACAATTGCCAGCGAGCAGGTAGTTTTATAAGTTATTTGAATCCTTTTTGTATTTGTAGTCCCTTCTCTATAATATATAGATTAGGTGACTGAATTCTTGGACAACACTAGTGTTTTATCAATGAATATGTTTCTCTCAAATACACATCAACACAACATACCACTAAAGAAATGGGATCGTGTTTTCACAACTCAGTGTCACATATAAAATCAGTACCTGCTGTAGGTAGATCTGTACCACAATAAGTGATGTTTAATTAAAACACTAAACAAATGTATGCACTCTCACCAGCAGGCCATGATGGGGGTCTAAACGGAGGAAGCAGTGAGGCACTAACAGGACCAGCCTGAAGGCTTCTAGACTCCATGGCTGACAGGAAGCTCATGATTGAAGTCTCAGACGTACCACTGCTTGAGTCAAGTGCTCCTGACAGACAAAAGAAAAGAATAGAAATCACCACAGGAATGGGCAACAAAATAACTAAAATTTCACGTTCCAATCGAACAAGAGCCTTAAAGGCTTTAGTTAACCCAAACTGCGGAAAAACACAACAAAACAAAACAAAATAAAAACTCTCACTCACCCCTTGTAATATCTGCAAGAGGTCGATATTAGACCAGTGCATATAGCATGTGTATTGGCATTGTAAGCGGATGAATTACAAACAATTGAAGAAAAAAAATGCCAAAAATATATTCTGAGACAGTTTCACTTTTCTCTAGTTTGTTCACCAAAGTAATGACAACTTTATAAATCAAGTTAATTACTTAAACTTTAGGGCAACGTTTATTTATATTATAGGTTGTATAAAGATTAAAATCAATACAGATATATTATTGCCTGATTTTCTAAACTCTTAAATATCAATATTAGTATAAACCTTCAAAATCCTATGTAGGTCAATCTATAACATCTACTCATGTACTCAAACAACCAAATCATATTAAACCAAAAATATCCGTACAACTAGATGTCACTGGGGTTAAGTGGCAATGTACATTTATTGTAATCTGAGTGATCCGGCCCTTTAAAAACACTGTATATGGCATTTATAACTCACCTGCTGCAGCAGGAAGGTGTGATGTAGTGAAGGTGGGAAGCTGGTGGGTGGAAGTGTAGCTTTGCCGCTGGAGAAGCTCTGCATCAAGGTGTGCTGCACCATAACTGGAACTGCACAAACAGACAAGCACATGCATTAAAGATCTCATCTTTGGAAGAGGTAATAAATCAGCCAACAACGTATGACCCATGTAAATGGCTTCTCTTGACACACACAGCGGGCAAGTGTTCATTCTGTAAAGTCTTGGCTGTCTATTCCATCACAAACTCAGTAGATCCACACCCGATTTGCAGAAAATGCAATAATAGTTCAAGGAAGCTTGCTTTAAAAAAAAAACTGTTCATATTCTATGTCAAACTTCACAAGTGCTGCTGTTAATGCTCAAAAATGAAAATGGATTTCTCTATTTGGTGTGAGTTACTATGATGATACTTTTAATAGCCAATTGTAGAAAAAAATCATAGGAAAAAGAAATAAAATCAGAAGTAATCAGATGCAGACAGTCTGATCCAATGTGTTCCCTTTTTGCCAGAAGGTAAACATCTGTGGAAGAACACAGAGGGGAGAAGGAATCATCTGGCTCTTTCTCTGGTCCCTTCAACACACAAACACACCAGCAATTCTGCTGCTTGACTGTAAAGCCAAGAAAAACTAACAGAACACACAGCCAAGCCCAACATACACTCCCTGGCCACTTTAATAGGTACACCTACCTATACCATTTAATACAATCCAACACAGCAGATCAGCCACAGATCATTAAGTTTAGGTTTTGTTGACTCTGTCACAGAGATGCTAATTTAACCGTATGTTTATTACTCTGGCCGTAGTTAGTGGGGCTGTTGTACTGAGCTACATTTTACGGAAATGCGGTTCTCATATTCTGCCCCTTTGCGTATGTGCAAACGGAGGAGGAAACATTAGAAACACCTCTTGATGCAAACTACACCCTACAATAATAAACATATGGTTTAATTATTACCTCTCTGATAGCACCCATCTGTACAGAAGACTACTGTCTTTGTAAGAGGTAGAATTTGAGCTGTTGCTATTGGATTTAACTAGATCTTTCGAGGTATATCTAATAAAGTAGCCACTAGGTGTTTATCAGCTAATCAGTCTCTCAGGCAATAATAGCAAATGCGTGGATCATTTTATCAGTGTCTAATCTAGTCTAATCAACAGCAGCACAAGCCCCTGCTATTCAGGTCACACAGATATGACACAAGGAAAAAGTCTGAGCATTCCTGAACCTGTGATCAGCACATTTATGGTGTATTTTGCTTGATTAATCATCATGGCCAACTGATTATAAATACTGTAGCATGCTTCGATTATAGCTATTAATCAAATGGATTGTCTAATGTAGTGGGCTGCCTTTCACTTCATGTTGTAGGAGGGTTTAAAGAACATAAACTCAAGTGCTGCTTGTGCTACAGTTTTGTCCCTCTCCATTATTAGCACGTCTAATACAACATAATACACCAGTTTTGAGTTTGTCTAAGTTAGAGCGCCACAACTTTGTCAGGTTACTCTATTTTACAAAGCACGTAAGTAAGTTATAATAATATTAAAAGGTAGCAATGGCTGTCTACGTCTCCTAACTAAGAAAATGTCTTGAATATGCACAGATTTGGACACGTCGCCCCAGTAGCTGTGAGCCACTAATGAGAAGTGCCATAACTGACATGATTAGCATTTCTAGCTAGTTACCTATGTTGTTCTGGCGTTAGCGAGCACCTGTGGGTCAACAAAACAGGCCCATAAAATGCAGTTTATGCTGCCTAGCTGGTCAACTTGGTAGTGCTGAAAAATAAATGCCTTCCTAGTTTGTGCTAACTGTGTACATGGCCATGCTGGGGAGACGGTGTGCTAGCAAAAAGTAGCAAGGTGGGAGACAGTAATTAACGCACGGCTAAGAAACCACTGACGACTCAACGCATTTACAACTCTGAACACATTTCTCCAATTCCTCCAGTGCTCCCGATAACAACCAGGACCCCCGCACTTTTCTCCCAAAGCAAAGCTAGGCCCTCCATCACCGACATTTCCTCCGGAAGGTGCCCTCTCCTTCATCCTTTACCTTGGCTTGACACTAGCTGTGCTGCGGTCATAGGCCCACGAAGCTACGGTCTGTGCTGGTGGAGCCAGCGCGTCCGCAAAGCTGGAGGTCGGGTAGTTCCTGTCCATCATCCGGTGAAAGATTCACTTCCCCGACGGAGCTTCGTGGAGCAGCGGACACACATCGTAGCAGCCCGGGTCCGACCCTCCGACCCACCGACCAGGGTAGGCAGTCCCGTCAGAGCGCCTCACAGCCCGCCAAGCCGCCGCGGAGCTCTGCTAGATCCTCGATAAAAGTGTACCGTGAGCCTTCTGACGGTGGTATCGTTATTTTTTGTTCATCTCCCGTCATAGAGAGCCGTGCAAACACTGCATGGTTTCACGTACCCATGTTAGTTTATTTCCCAGGATGCACCGCAGACTTTGGCTGGAAGTTTTGTAGTTTTTCTTCCTTCCACCCCAAAAGTTCAGCTCCGTGTGTCCCACCTGCATGGTTCCTGGATCAGTTCACATGCCAAAAGGTTTATTTCCTCTGATGTCACAGAACCCACAAACACCCATGTGAAGCGATAATTGGGTAAAGAGTTCAAATTATTAGAATAATGCCATGATCTCAAATAGTTTTGTGAATATGGTTATTTAACTACTAGTGAATTGGATAATAACAATAATAATAATAATTGAAGTACGTTTGTTTAAACAATTTGAAAACTTTAAAGTAAGTGTGAGGTTGTGTTCTGAATCCCCTTTTTTGGAATAACTTATTTTATCGGCATTTAATTTTAAGATAAGATAAGATGGACTTTATTGATCCTCCATTGGGGGAAATGTACATGTTACAACAGCAACAAAGGCAGGGGCAAGGTAAGCAATAATAGAAAAAAATAAGCAATAGTAGAAAAGTTATGCAGGATACTGAAGACTGATACAATACTATAACAATATTAATAACAATAATTATCTTTTACACTATGTACCCCTTTAAAACAAGAGGACATTACTACAAAAAGACAGAATAAGAAAAATACAGTAGTAAGTAGTAGTAGTACTAATAATAAAGGCAATAGACAATAGACAATAAAGGCTATTCTATTCTTCTTCTATTCTAATAAATATTTACACTATGTACACCTTTCACTCTTAGTGGAAACACACGGTGTGCAGCATATTGATATGGTTGTTGTTGATGAGTAAGGTGAAATGTAAAAATACATAAATAATTATTGCACATGAAAAATTAAACATAAATGTACAGTATGGATGAGGTATTTTGAAATTATGAATTAAAAACAGTTGGATACATCTCTCAGAAATATAATACATTTACAGATAGCAGCCCAGCTTCTCGGTGTTCAAACTGTACATTAATTAAAATGCTGTATAAATTAGACAGGCTTGTGTTTTGTTTCAAATCTTAATATGAAGTGTAATCCCCTACACCTTATGCTCTGTACTTTGTGTTGGCACAAGGTATTTGTTCTGGTTTATTTCATTAAAGAAGAAGACAAAAAAACAATGGGGTCTCTGTATTACTATTGTAAAATAAGGGAACTTCATCATACACACACACACACACACACACACTTACACAACCTCACACACGGTTGAAAGATGAGACAAAAAATTAATCAAAATATCCATTTTATTTAAAACATCTATCAAAGAATTTAATTTCAAGTAGTTATGCATCCAATCATCCTTCAACTTTCCAAATGTCCTGATGAAACTTTGGTATTATAATTTGCTCTTTAACTCCTCTGCAGCATCGAAGGAGACACCAGCGTCCAACAGCTAAGTGAGTTTTGGACGAACTGCTGTGCTACGCCCTTTACAACTGAACTTTTTATTACCCGTCATATTCACCACAGCTATAATTTTCTTGTATGACAGCTAAATAGCCTTGTGTTTAAGTGTAAACCCTTGTAAAACTGCCTTTGAGGAGCGTCCACCTCCATCCATTTATGATACATTTAAGAATTAACCACAATGTAGCTACAGAACATAAAAATGACTTCACATATTAGAAGAATATTCTCATTAGTTGATAGGTTAAACACACATAAGACAATCTGCACTTAAAAAAAAAGGTAAAAGATGATGTACAGCTGAAAGTACAAAAGCACTTTCTTTATGACAATACTAACCATCATTTTGCTGTTACTATTTTTCCTTCTGATGGAGACAGGAAGCTGCATCTCTTCAACTGCAAGTAATACTTAATGTGTAATGAAACGTAGTCGTTATCTTGCTCTCGGTCCTTATATACATGTTGTATGTAAAGAAACAGCTGTATTCCAGTATTCCAACAATTTAAAGCTCTCATGTCCGTCACATTACTGATTCTTCATTTTCATTTAGATAAAAGCAGCAAACCGAGTACAGTGTATTATAAAGCTTATTCGGCACAGGGTCGGGGTTATATTACAAAGCATAATCACACCTGTGAAAAAACTCAATAGGGGTTACTGGAAAACTGTGTTTTGGCACAAGCAGAAGATAACAGAGCTAAAAACGGAGAGGATTATTCTCCTATGGAAACAGTACATCAACACAACGATTAGAAAAATACGAGTGGAAAAATCAGTGTTTTAAACCTTATGGTGATGAAAAAAGGTATACAATGTTGAGTAGAGCAGCACAGTGTAAATGTTAGTCAGACACAGACATGCAGAAATGTTGTGAAATGTCTTGACGACACTACCGCCGAATAGTTCCAGGTCGTGAGCTAAAACAGAAAAAACAAAAGAAAAGATGTTGTTATAAAGACGTGCATGAATCACCTGTCTAACCTCCTGTAGCCTGTAACAGCATTGTGGAGAAAAACCTGAAGTGAGCTGTAAACATGAATGCAAATGCATATTCAAATACCCAGGATAGGGAGGAGGTGGGGCGTCGTGCTGTCCACTTTTAGCGATCGCCTGCTCATAGGAAGGCAGCCCAGGGGGGTCTATTTCCTCCATAGGGGGTGGGGGTGGTGGAAGCACGGGTAAGGACACCTCGTCTAGTCGCCGCATTATCAGAGAAGCATTAGTCCTCCTCGGTCTCGCCCGCATGGAGCTGTGAGAAGAGTGCAGACTTATATATCATTCATATGTGACCTTCTTGATCCCTTCAAGTATTAAGATGAACTTTATTCTGTTTATACAATTGTGTGCAGCAAATTGCAATTGCAATTATTTTGATTTTAGTCAATGTTTGAGCGAAAATACAGAAAACTCACTGGTTCCTGCTTCTCAATTGTGCTCAGTTGATGCTTTTCTTTGTCATGTGTGACAGAAATCTTTGGGGTTTTTTGGACACAAAAATGCTTAACTGACTAAGTTAACGTGGGCTTTGGGAAATTGTGACAGGCATTGTCCACTATTTGATAGAAAATATGATTAATCAAGAAAATCATCTGGTGATTTATTGATAGTAAAATAATGGTAGTCGCAGCCCTAAGCAGGAAACGATAATAGTTGATGAGAGCAACATCAAATTAAACAGTAAAAACCTGAGATGCAGTTGTCAGTAAATGAGAATAATCTGAAATAGTAAGTGTTTATTTACATGGTGTTTGTTCAAGTACCCGAGTTTATAGAGCAAAAGAGATGTAAAGAGTTCCTAAAAGGTGGTGGTAGTGGTTCTATACTTAAATCAAAGTGTAGGAACAATGTAGCTGCCAGTGACTGTAACACAGACCCTCTCACTCACCCTGCACGGCTGAAGTCGTCCTTGCATTTGCCTTGACAGAAATACCACACCAGGAGACCAAAAACAACGACGGCCACTCCAGCAGCGATGACTCCCACCAGAAGAGATGTCACATCAACTCGTGAGGGCCGCTTGTCCTTATCTGTAGATCACCGCAGGCCACAGTGAGTAACTGGACGCCAACTGAGCTTGTTTGGTAATGGCGGTGGCTTTTTGTTACGTTATTTCACACATTTTACGACCGAGCGACATGTTGGGCTGTACACTTGTAGACCTTTGATGAAAATTCAGAGCCACTGCGTGCTGCTGAACAAGTGGAGAAACAGGTTTCGAAAACCACCAGTAACATAATTGCCTTCGCTGCAGGCTCCTAAACAAACCATACACTACTCAGGTCTTCATATTTGATCACATGCATTTAAAATGAATAAAAGGAACAAAGTGAGGTATTTAACCCTACCTGAAGTGTATTCCTTCCAAAAAACGTCCTGCAAAATAAAACATCATTAGTATGGTGACCTGTGCTGTGTGTCCTCCTCTGCCTCACTCCCACTGAAGCTCCCCCAGCCCACTGAACAGCCCCACTTAACTGTAGCCGGGATGTTCTCAAACACCTCCCTCGCCTCCTCGTAGTTGCAGACCTCTTCATAACACTCCCTTTCCAGATTTCCAGGAACGAAAATCTCAAAGTCAAATCGGTTGAACAGCAGATGGCGACCCAGGAACGAATTTGCGTCCCCTTCATCTACAAAGACTGGGAGCGGATGGAAAGATCACCGGGAGAGTTGACAGATGTTGGGTGCGTAAAGTGGACACACCTTTACGCAGCGAGTTAAAATATACATCTCACCTTGTTGGCCTTGTGACGCGTCCTCTTTGGAGAGTAACCTCCTCGTACAGGCCAGATCTCCGCATGACAGGAGGTGAAGGAGTATGAACAGATGAAACAACATGGCCATGCGTGCACCTGCGCGCAGACAGCGGGTGGGGCATTAATTGGCGGCGCAGAGGGCAGAGTACCACGAACGGCGCACCCAGCCTCTCCAAACTAGTACAAGTACACTTTACTTTTAACCAACCACGACCAGACTCCTTTACTCTACATTACCTACGACGAAAAGTGGCACATAATGCTGGACAGAGCTCCGCGCCGACAAAATGAAACCAATCTAAGCAATCGGAGGCTACGTGTCCCAGAGTCGGCGTCGATTAGACGAGTCAGGAAACGTTCAGAGATCCTCAAAAACTTCAAAAAGTTTATCCAGGCGCATCATTTGCAGGCAAAACACAGTAATCTGCAGCCGTGGCGGTCCGTGAACAACCCAGGAAAGTTCGGGCAGGTTTAACAAAGCCTTTGTTTACTCCCAACAGATGTGGCCTCAGCTCTTCCTGAACTACCTGCGCAGACTCGACCAATCGATCGCGTTTACCTGGATAGTGTGATAAAGTTATGGAAGCCAAAGCGGACGCTAGATGGCAGCTGGATCCGCGAAAGTGAAAGTACCCTTCAGCAAGTCTTTTCTCACATCTATGTATGAAATAGAATCACACATGCATCATCTGATCATCTGACTCTGAGTCACATACCACAGCTGTACTCCTCCCAGAGCTCAAATATTTCAAGCTGGAATCACATGCAGCTTATTTGATTTCTGCAATAATACAGAAATTTGCTGTGAAAAAAAAGGGCTAGCAGCTAAATATCTAAGAGGGAAAAACATGAAATTGGAAACAAATAGTCTCACATTTTTTTCATTTTTTAAATGAATATTTATTACCATTCAAGCTTCAACAGCTCTCATAATGCATGTGGACTGTGTGTAGTGTATGAGCGTTTTCACATTTTAAAACTTTAAAAAAGTGTTGCTATACAATAGATGTTGGCCCTTAACTATTCCATGCAGATAACTTGCATTTTTCCCCATTTTAGATTCTAACATAATGTTTTCGTGACGCATGTTCTGTCGTGTAACCTCTGGTTGATCTTGCCAACTGAGCCTTAGTGAGATTTAAAGGCCTTTTTACTTTAATGACCCTTTAAAAAGCCAAACGGTTCAGCTGAACAGGTAATATCTTTTTTTCACGTTTACAATGTTGTCTCTTCACTTCTAATGGGTGGGCACAAATTACTGCTGTAACACGATGCTATCTTTTGGGATCAGGACTCTTTTATAAACCTCCTCTCTCCAGACCTCTCAGTAGCTGAGGAGCTGGTGACTACACCACCATGCGCAGGCCATGTATGGGAAAAGGGTGTGTAATGGGCTCCAGTGTCATTTTGACAGGATGGAGTCATCTGTGATAAAATACACTTAGAGTGGCCTTTTCCACCACAAAGAATGGTGACTATAGCAACTTCACAGACGCCACAAACAGCTAGACATGCAACACAGCAACGCAGTCAAGATAAAGTTCCCATTCTGCCCGGCAAACTATCCTGCGTAATAGTGTTTATGCTTCACACTCTCCATGTAAATACATGTATCTATCTCTGAGCCCCCGGGCCTCTGGGCCAGTGTTTATGTAAAGCAGAGATAGGATGCAATTGAACATTATCAAGCTGACTACTGCATGGTGCTAATTGAAAGGCAGTGAGAGCCCTTCTCTCGGACTTGGCTACATCTCTGGATACTGTCAGAGTCTTAGATTTGCCCAAAGGAATGTTGATACGAAGAAAAAGGGGTGAAGAAAATGAGAATTTCTGGACTTTATCTGGTGAATGATGTCAGGTGATATTGCCACCTTACACCACATACTGCCATATCAATGTTATAATGATTAATAGTGTCTCAGTGCTGGGGAATTCATGCGGTTATACATGAGCTCACACAGTGCTGTTTGCACTTTTGCACTGGTGAATTTTCACCAGTGGTGGAAGAAGTATTCAAATCCTTTGTGTGACTAAAAGTACAACATTGTAAAAATATGCGATTACAACAAAAGTCTTACATTCAAAATCCGACTTAAGTAAAGCACAAAATGTCCAACAGCAAAATGCCATAAGTAAAAGTTTAAGTATTCATTGTGGAGAGAAAACTACTTTTTTCTGACGTATTATTATAAACTATGAATTTACATTTAGGTAGTTTAGTCCAGTGCTTTCCAACCAGCCTCTCTACATTGTCGCAAAGTAAACCTGGGGGGTCATGAGATGATTAGTGGTGAATGAAAGAAGAAAAAAAAGTTCTTCTGCTCCCTAATCTTTGCTTTCTTGAGTGGAATGTGGATAATTCTATAATAACAATAATAATGCATTTTATTTGTAGTGCTCTTTATATTAGCAAATCTCAAAGTGCTACATAAAACACCAATAGGCAAATCAACAATTGAAAAATCAGTTTTTAAACAAATCTGTGAATGTGACCACCTGAGGAAATCTGCAGTGGAACCTGCTAACAACTCAAAAACACATGAAATGTGACAACGAACCCCAGCTAGTCACTGCTTCTTCGTAAGGAGTCACAAGCCAAAAAGATTGGACACCGCCAGTTAAATCTTGAGCAAGGCATTTTATAAGCTTAATAATATGTGTTATGTACAATCTTAATCTGAAAAGCTATAAAACAAATGTAGAGGAGTTACAAATCTATGATAAATGTAGCCGAGCACACATATTAATTATTAAATTAAAGACAATGGAAATACAATTAACTCAAAATTCTAATGAAAGTACTGGAGTAAATGTACTTGGTTACTCTCCACATTTGCTGATAATCAGAGCTGCTTGTGCAAAAGGGGCCAGTTAAGCAGCTCAGCTTCCAAGTGGGATATCAGCTCATTTGCTTTTCATCACCAAACAGTGCAGAACTACTTCTATCTGACGATGATAAGAGGAGGCCGTGACATTTGCACCAGATAAACCCACCACGGCACACAGTCTTTACATCTGGGACATCTCACATGACGGGCCATTCATAAAAACCTTACTTAAAGCCAGTGAGACAAATTAGAGACAAGAGGAGGGAGCGATCATTGTTCAGGGTGAGACAAGCAAGCAGCCGAGCAGCTCTTCTTCATGCAGAGAGAAGGCGCTCACGCTGAGAGATGGATACCAAGATGTTTGGCTTTGCAAACATTCTGTTAGTCACATTGGTTTCTATCTGCTCTGCGCTCCAACTTGCGGGTGGCAGTGATGAGGTTATGCTTCTGAGAATGTGTTTTGTGATTTACACCCGCTGATAAGAGTCTGAGATGCTGCTCCCTGAGGACAACTGGACAGGGGTGAGCGGTGAGCCTCTGCAGACCTCTGGCATGATAGGGAAAAGAACACACAGCAGCAATAAATGTATACCTCTAATGCCCATTTCATCTGAGTGAAAATATTTCAGTGGCAGGGCTGAAATGATCAGATTACTCGGTGCAGAATGAGGAGTGGCACGCTGCTAAAGAAAAAGAAGAGGTTAGCAGGTTTAGCTGTGGCTTTATAAGTCAAAGAGAAGGCACTGTGTATTTGTGGTGGGGGGTGGGGATTCAGAGAGTGCAATGTCAGTAGTCTGCACTTTGTCAGTTTGTGCTGATTTCATCACAGTCCCAGAGGGAGAGAACTCCAACAGACCCCTTTTACACCTAATGTAAGGGCCATATATCTTTAGAGTTCACATCCTAATGCACTGGACCGATGCCTGAGAGCAGATTTCTGCGTGGGATAAAGGGCACTTTACAACAATGGGCAAAGGCAAGGTGAACTAAAAACTCACCGTCCTTGTTTTTCCACTTTTCAGACACATCTGGGGACAGTGAGTCATGCTGACTACGGCTTAACAGTATCTACTACCTTGGTGGACTGTTTCAGACTGGTAGCGGCAGTGATTCAGCTGATGCCACAAGTGTTGATGGTACAGTAATACATCTCTGACCTCAGCAGACAGGGTCATCTTAAGTTTACTTCCCTATTGTCACCTCCCATGCGGTCCCAAACAATGACCCTCTCACTGCAGGCGTTTCTTCACTCCAAGTCACAGCTCATCTAATACTGGCGTGCTGTCCTTTAAGTGGAACCAGATGTTAAGAGCCGTTAGAGGACGGGTCTCCATTAAAATCACTTTATGGCTTTCTGAAAAGATAAGGCAGGTAGTTGTCTGAAAAGACTGATAATCTGTGTATTATCCATTAGTGGCGCTGGCATTGTAAAGCTTTTGGCTGTTTCACAAAATTTGAGATCGTCATATTCAAGTTAAACAACTTACTGTGGGTGTTACTTAACTTAAACAAAAACAAACTATTAATAATTCAAAAAGACGCAATCACATGTTATCTCCACTGTTCTTTTATTGGATGAATATAAAAACTGATCATTTCAGTCTGGGGATTTGGAGAGCAGAAAAGAGTAGAGGGTCAGGCAGTCTAGACAGTCGGGTTAAGGTGGAATTAAGCAGAAGGTGACAGGGCTTGCAGGCTTGTCTTGACGGCTGCTAGGTTGGCCTTCCAGGAGCTGAGGCTGTCGTGCAGCTGCTGCCACTGCTGCTTGCCAAAGGTGCGGTGTGTGCTGTGGCTGATTGAGTGGAGACAGAAAAGCAAGGACGTTCATTTGACAAAATAAATGTGGGCCAAGGTGGGTTCTTCCAACGCTGACGAAATAATATGTAGCTCTAAAGTAAACGCAACTGTGAAGAAAGACGGACTTGGACTCTGTATTAAAACCTAAAAGGAAAAGATTTACAAACAATAATTTTTCTAGCTTCTGCACGGATGACGTGTTCCTCTGCAAACAACAGCGCAATAAACTCATCAGCATCCTTGAACACACAGACCACACTGCTTTGACCACATTCAGGAATACAAACTAATCCTAATTAATTCGTTAATGTTTGCAGTCTTGTTTTAGCCTTGTAACGACAAGGAAAAAGATCAAATGAAAATCTCCATGAAGACAAAGAAAAAAAACACACATCATCTGAAAGTGAATCTCAAGATGTTTTTAACATGAACAGATTTCCAGACCCTTTTATGCAAATCTTGCTTTCAAGATTTCTCGTTCGAATGCCAGTGAGACGTTAATTCGAGTTATGAAAAAGTCAGAAACAAAATCTGACGCACACACGTCGAAGTATTATTTATAATATTATAATTCCTCTGCGCAAATCGCTGAATGTTTTCTCAACAAGAAAAAAAAGTACTGATCACATGCTGCTCCTGCAGTCGGGAGGAAAGCGTCGTTATGAGGAGAAATATGAGGAATATTAAAAACTGTTGTTGCAAATAAGGCAAGAGAGGAATTCTTGCAGAGTAAGTTAAAATCAGTGACTCACGTTTATTTCTAACGTAGTAGCTGCACACTGTGGACTGAAATGTTGTCTATGTAATAATGTTTTTTGCTGTTAGCTTTCTCCTCTCTTGCTTTTGGTCAAATTAAAGTGAAATTGATTTCACTGACCAAATGTTATCTGTGATAACTGATCTATTTTCCATTAGCTGTAATACCAGCGGTGTAAAACAAACTTTGTGGTGTCCGCTAGTTGCTGAGCCAACCGTAACTTCACAGCATTCAAGCTTCAAAAGGCATCATGACTCACATTTTATAGTTTACTGCATAACAGTTTCCCTCAGCTGAGAATCTATAACGCTCATAGAGAACGTCATCAGGAAAAGAGGCTTTTTACAGCTGATTTAAGGTGAAACTTGGAACATAACCTGGTACGGACCAGGTTAAGTTTGCAGTGTAAGTTGCCACGGTGATCTAGCCGGGCTAAAAGAGAGCCACCTTCGTGACACAGAAAACCTCGGCTTTAACCTCAACAAACCTTGGTAACTAATCTCACTTTGTAGTAAAGCCCTAAGGCGGCTGCACCATGAGTATTAGGACCGCTTTAGGACCAGTTTTTAGACGATCATCTTGTTTCTCTAAGCACGTGCTCCTTTTCTCTGCAAGCAATTGCTTCTCAGCTCCTTTTCCCAAGTACATCAGGTCTGGATTAGTACCAAGCCTACATTTACCACCACTGCCCCTCCCATGCAGATATTTACTTAGTCCAAATCTAACGCATGACAGTTTGATGACACTGCTTACCTCACAACAACTTTTCGCTGCGTCTGGTCGATTTTGCAGTACACCATCTTGGTACGAACAGCTAGAAAGAAAAAGCAGATAGGACGGGAATAAAGAGACCGCAAATTCCTTTCAGAAATCAATAAACATGCCATTGACACAAGAGTGCTTTAAGAGTGGACGCACCAGAAAATTATATTGGAGAGGACGCTAATCCCAGCTACAAAATACTGAAAATGCTATTCTGGGTTCTAGGCCATCTTTTTGCTGTAAGTTTGTAAAATCCCACCCACGATCGCCGCCGCATTCTTTGTTTAAGTAGGGAGACAGAACTTTTTTTGGCACAAGTGAGTGCTTGTGAGAAACTGCCAGCACACTTAACAAGGGTAGACAGTCAAGATTAATTTGGGGTGAAGTGCTCGTACCGTCAATGACAAAAGCCTCGACGTCATCCGCTCCAATCTGCAGCTCCTGTTGCATGGTGTCAAAGGAGATCTCCTTGAATTCCACTGCCATGCCCATGAATGTCAGCAGACGCATCTTGGCCATGTTTTGCTCGTGAGACAGGCCTGGAGAGCAACACGCAGGGATCATTAAGCACAAAACAGTCACAGTCGATTACTCTTGACTCGGGGAGTTTCCCTGTGATAATTGTTTCTGCATTCAGGAGCATGCAGTCAGGGAATCTACTCATTAACACAAACACCGCTCCACACTGTCTGTTTTGAGAGTCCATCCTACACATGCTAGTAATTACACCTAAGCCTTTAGTAGTGAGAAAGAGACACACTGCTGACACTCACACATTCCTGTTCAGTGTCAACAGAGCACACGCTACACTGGCTCAGAAGAGTTGCCAAAAAAACCCACAATAACATAATGTAACTTACTATAAGCCTGTGTTTAAAAAAAAAAAAAAATGAAACAGTGGAAACGTGGTTTTTAAATGCACTTTAGAAGAGCACAGATGTATTTACACAGAAGAACTTCTTAGAAACAAATTACATTCAACTCCAAAGCTAACTTTCCCTCTCAGAAACAGCAGTATATTTGAGTTTTTACGGTGTTACAATCTTACAGAGTTCTGTTCTTACAGGAAGTTCCTAAAGACAAAGAAAATACTATATGTACACTATACCGTACTGTACTATACTATAAAATACTATATACTAATTCAAAGCTGGTATGTTCTTAAAATGGCAACATTAAAAAGTAGGTTTATTACTAACATTTTAGGTTAGAATACACTTAGACAATGTGACTACCCATTTATAATTCTAAAACTAACTACGGTACAGTTATTTAAACATAGTACGCATGTTTGGGGAGAAATGTTGCAACAAATATCTTAAGTTAATGTTACTCACCGAGAGAATCAATGAAGTCTTTGTTATTCTGGTAAAACTTTACATAAGCTGCTAGTTTGGCACTCACAAAGATGGTTAATAGCTGAAAGAGAGTCAGAAGAGGGAGATATGGCATTATAAGATACTATAAGAAACACAGTCGGATGGTCTTTGTAATCATACGGGCTGAAAGTTTTGAGATTGAGGCAGATAAATAGAATACAAATGGCAGTGGCTACAAGGCAATACCTTTACAAATGTCTGTTGAGCAACTAAATCTGTTTTAAGAAACCTCGCACGCACCCTATTAAAAAATACTTTTACATACATATTCTCAACCTGTTCAGCTGGCAATGTACAACAAAAAATTCCTGCTGCTCAGCTTGAAACTTGTTGGCATTATATTACAATGGGTTGCACCTTAATTATCACTGACATCAAAAATGCTTCCGGGACCCAAGTTAACAGTCAGGAGGCTTTCACGTCAGTGTGTTTTATCACTGTGTTCACATGACCGACGTGGGCATTCTACACATACAAGACTGACAGGGTTGTTTCAGCGGCTCATGGACAATGTTGTTCTGGGGAAAAACAATGGGGATTTGGAGGATTTTGGTGTGCTTTATGGGCTAAGAATGGCATAGCACAATAACTCTAGTTTCTAGCCAGTGATGCCTTTTATACATTTAACGCCACAAAGCATTGTACATCCTTCAGTACTCACGTCATGGATAAGTTCTCCCTCCAGGAAGCGAACAGGTTTCAGGGTGAGCAGGTGGTCAATGAGGAAGGTGTTGGGGTCTTTGAGAGCACGGACGATACATCTAAAACAAAAGAGACACAGATGGATGTTTGTATGAGGGATGTACATCATTTTGGAGGCTCAACGACTAATGTTAAAACCAGCTCTCTTAGTTTACCTGTGGGCATCGACACGTGCTTGTGAAGCGTTGTCTTCTGTGTAACTTCCCAGCAGCTCAACCATCACTTTTGCTGCAGCCTCACTGTGAAATGAGTGCAAACATTGTTGACAACGCTCATGACACACAATCTCACACAGGTCCTATTGATATTTGGCATTGCCACACGTGTTGGGAGGACAGAGCCAAGTACGTCAGTTCACACCTGGCATTTGAATGCATCTCCAGTGATCACTTCCTACTTCCTCTATTTGCAAATATAGTACATCATTTGTACAAACATTCAGAAAAGAGTTTGAACATTTAACAAAAAAAATCTAATAATCTAAAAAATAGCAGAGCTAATCAAATGGTGGCTCAAGTCTGTGTGTTGGTGCCATATTATCACAGCATCATACACTGTGAATTAATGTCTCTGCTTCTATGGATACCAAAACATGAATTTTACACGTCTGACCCTATATGTAGTTACCTTTTTTTACAGTCAACCAATGCTTCATACACCAGCCTCAGGAGTGTGTGTTTCTTCTCTGTGTTCAGGTTCCAGTCGATAATCCACTTGCGCACCTGACCAAAAGCATAAACATACATCAGAAATCAACTGCAGAGAAGAGAAATGCAACCTGTGGAGATGTGAAAGGTGAGGAAATACACAATATCTGACTACTGTATTTCTGGTGATTCCTGTGGTGAACAGATATACCTGATCAAGGTCAGTGGGGATAAAGGCGATGGCATTACAAGTTGCAGCCACCTTGATGAGGCCACAGAAGACAGTGTACCTCACTGGGGTGTTCTCATCCATGCCATGGAACAGGTTACTCAGCCTGTAACATCAAAACGTCAAAGAAATAGATCAGTGTTGGAGCGGAGAGATTCCTTTCCACAATTCCATGTTTTCCCAACACATGTTGTTCATTTTTTAAAGGAAGATGCTCTTAAAGGTGTCCTGATGATACGCTCATAAGGCCAGCAGTGCATGGAAACTAATATATGTAGACCATTGTTTTTGCCTCAACACAATGCTGAATTAGTTTCCATGCATGTGGGCACAATGCGTGGTCAGACTTTTGTAAACAACAATGAAGAGAGGCACTGCTGTGAAGAGGTTTAAGGGAATAAAACAAAAAGCACTCACAGCTGCATCCTGAGGGAGGGTCTCTCTCCTTCGCGGAACTTCACCAGCTTCTCACACAGGCTTTCGATGAGAGCCTCCTGCTTGTCTGTCTCCAGGATCAACAGCAGGGACACGATGCTGTTCATCACACTCTCTACATCTGCAGAGAGGTACACAGGGACAAGCCATGAGCAATGAGACAGTGTTATCTATCCGGGGGCAGTTTCACAGTCAGGTCACATTCAGCATAAATAGGTCATGCTTGGTCACTGGAATAGCTTACTGGGTCACTTAGTGTAACTAAAACTCAATAGATGATATTAATTACATGCATGTTTTCCCTGTAAAACACATCAAAATATCTACTAATATAAAAAAGTCTACTGCTTGTTGTCCAATATCTAAATAACTGATGGGTGTTCTTCATCATTTCCTACCTTTATCATCATCCTTGAGGCACACATCACATGCCTCGATGATCTGAGCCAGATCTACATGAAGTCCACCCTCAGAGTTCTCCTCTGATATATCAGCACCTTTGGACTTGATGTAGGCTCTCAGCTCTGAAGCCTGTAATGTGAGACAGGAAAATAATTTGTATTAGTGGGCATAGAAAACAACACACACACACACACACACAAAGGTGCGTTGTGTCATGTTGTCTTTTCATTTTCAAGGATTTCTGCTGCAGCCATGTGGGAAGTAACAAATGTTTTTTAAAATCTAGGCTAAGTTATCAACTTAATATCAAGCTGTCTATCAAGCAGAGTGCCTCGAGTGGGATGTTACTTTTTCCGGCTTTGTTTATTGAGCTGCCTTGCTAAGCAGCTAGCTAGCATTACAGCTGTGAGAACATTTGTGCTAGCGTTAGTCGCTAGCTAACTAGCTGAAGTCAGCTAATGACAACGGTTCTCAACCAATTTACATACGAACAGCCAAAACAGTAAATTTACCGCTGTAATCACCCATAATGATCGTCCACATGTGTCACATAATCAGTATGTAGCTAGCTAACCACCAGCATGTACCTGTCAGCAGCTAAGAGCGGTTAGCATGTTAGCTAGCGTGCTAAGTTATCTGTTTGGTTAGTGTCCGTTTATCGACTCATCCGCAGGCGGAACAGTGAAAACTGAGTGTTTAACGACATGAATCGTACCTGGTCTTCTTCTGTAATGTCGATAAACGCCGGGACGCTCATCTTGGGTGATTTTGTGAGCCTAGATGATGAAATCCACGCTCCCACCACTGCTGAGACCTGAGCGGAAAAGAAAAGGCTGCAGCACCGGTGACCAAGTCTTCATCTTCCGGGTCATGTTATTAAAGCCACAGGAACCTAAAAACCCCTGTTGTGGAGAGCCCCCTTCCACTAATGTTACAAGGTTGACTTAGGTTAGCTATGTGTGAATTTTAAAATATGGACCACCATTATGCACATGAATTATTGATATACTCAATGAATATCTTTATGGAGGGGAGGAGAACTCCATGCCAGTGCTGCACAGCCTCAGCTTGTGCAACCACCTTTCTGCAGGGGTCAGACAACCTCCTAACTTTTATTTATATCACCCAGCCTTCCACCTCCACATCCTAATATTTCATTCTATCTTATCCAGATACTAACTTCCACTCCGGCAGATTAACCCTGGATGTCTTGGATGAGAGTTACAGAGGTGAACCTGATCCCCAGGAGAGGTTATCTGATGGAGCTGCAGCCCATCTGTGTGGACCACCATGGCAGGCCAGAGCTTTCCAACCCGGAAACACCGTCAGTGTCAGAGGGCAGCACTCTTCCTCCAGACACCCGCTGACCTATGGGTGAGCTTGTTGGGCCTCTGTACTGAGCGGGACCCTGTGCATTGTTACCCTGGCAGGTCACTTGGTGATTGAGGTGAGTGAGGTGAAGAGGGTAAGTGGAGCAGGAGGTCACCCTAAAACTATGTAGTCGGGTTACTAACGTTTGAGGTGTTGCGCTGGCTGTGTCCCAGGGTGAAGACACAGTGGAGTGTTTTCCATTTCGACACAGCTCACAGTTCATCTGTCTCAAGAATATGTGTATTTTAGAGGATGCATGGAGACACATCATGCCACGTCATAATTCCTTAAAAGCCTGCTAGTCACATATTTCTCCTAGCAGTTACTGTTAGAGAAGTGAACTCTGTTGCGCTCAGCAGGATAAATACCGTAAAATGGTGTGCAGAGAGGAAATGGCTGATGGAGTGTTTCACCATAATGCTGGTATGATGCGTCATTCGGTTGGGAAGGAAAGTGCCTGGTACCAAATCCCACCCTCACACTCTCCCTGCCCTGTCATGGCAAAGAATTTATAGCCGCTTCTCCACAAATGTGCTTGTGTAACTTTGAGGCTTTCATTATCTGATTAACAGCTGTTGTCAAGTGCCTGGTGTATTTCACGTCCAGAATAAGAGTTTTGGAGGCTTTGAAGCTCCAGGTGCATGCGAGACATTGTTTTTGTCTTCTTTAAAAGGTCTTTAAAATGCCATAGTGTGTTATGATGCTTAATAGCCTGTATCATATTCAAGGCAGAATGTCCTGAAAATAGCATGGATATTAGACGCAAGTAAACCTTTTAACTCCAAGGAGTCTGTACCTGGTACATGTATTAAACTAGGATTTAGTCTGTTTTATATCAATCTAAATCTAACCTGGCAAGGGCAACAAAGTCTTGCCCAGATGTATACTTCATCTGGCAGCAGACATCACCCATCTTTTCAGAAACTAACGCAGATGAGGATTGGGTGTTCTATGGTGGTGTATATGTGCAGAACTCAGTGGAATAGTATTGGTAATTCTGCGTTTGTCACGCAGTCTGCTTCTTGAGGTCACAAGTTCTCTTGAGGTTGTGAAATCATTACAAATATTGCCAAAGATAATTCATATCATCTTACCTTAACAGGAAAACTTACGTTAAATCTCAGTTTTCTTATTTTCTTTGCCTTGTTGAGACAGATTCTTAGCTGACTCCACAGAATACTGAGCTTTTGTTTTTGTGGCTTGAAAATACATTTCCAAGTAAGTTGATGAAAATTTTATGAAATATTTCAAAATAGCTTTGGATTAATTCCAAAGAAAGCTGGTAAAAAGCTAAACTAACTGTTTTCTTTGATTTTTTTTTTTATCTTGAAGTGTTGAAGCACTAGGTTTTGACCATATGTTCATAGGTACATGTATTGGGTTATGCAAATGTGTGTGTGTGTGTGTGTGTGTGTGTGTGTGTGACGATGTTTAATCCCACCTCTATATTTGGTAGAAGATACAGTAAGATCTAGGAAATATACATATATGATATAAATATAAGACAAAAGGCTACTAACCATAATATAAAATGAATATTTCTGATAATGTGTACGTCTGAAATATTTATGATTTCAGTGTGTGTATATTGACCTCATCCATGTTTGTTTGATTGGACATAGCACATGCTCTTCCTAAACGGCTGGCAAATTGCCTGCTCAGCCTCCTCAAAGATAAATGACTGTGTGCTAAGAGTTCGTTGAGCCCAGGTGTCTGCTTTCTCCCTGTCAGCCAGCCAAGTGGTGAGTATCCATGTAAGCCTTCTCGTGGTCATCATCCAACATGGCCGCCTACCTTCCACCCACTAATTGTCTGGTTCCCACAGTTCTGCCTGCCTTCACAATCTCTGAAAAATCCCCTTGCCCAGGCTCATCTATCAGCCAGTGACCTTGTCAGGGTGCACCGCATGAGTAACTTTCCTGCTTCCCTAGGTGGAGCGAATTGCTTGTTAATTACTTAAAAGCTGAGCCACCCTCCCCACACACATACACACGTATACGAGAGACAAATAAACACACAAAGCCAAAGTATTTAATGGAGGTGAGTCCACAGTTTACAAAGGTCCAAGACATGAAAAACCCCATGACACTCTCAACTTTCTAGATATTATAAAGCCTTTAATACTTTTAAAGGCTTTTAAGGTTTTTCATTTAGTTTGGATATTTTAATATGCTTGGCGGTCAAAATAGTTCATATAGATATTTAAAATAGATTTCACAACACAGATTAGTCTTAAAAACCTCTGATAACTTATCTCAGCTGACATCTCATTTAAATTTGGGCCAGTGAGCCAGTAGACATTTAAATATACGAGTTAGTTAAGCTAAAACAGCGCTGACATGTGAAGCAGTTGTTACATCATGTTAAAAAGGAGCCGTTGAGCCTGTCTGACCACTTACCCATGTTCTCTGCTCATTGAAAGCCGCTGTACTGTACTGCCTCACCTAAGACAGAGTGGGACAAAAATCAACCTAAGGACTCAGAAATATTTCTCAGGACTCGGTGGGGACGGCACTAGAGCTAAATGGAGAGTGAGTATTGTACCTACGGGTGGCCAGAAACGCGACTCCCAATAAATGGTGATGTTGCTCTGTGTCCTCAGTATGTGAGGTATGTAACCAAAAAGGTTAGCCACAATGGCTTCATCAGCTGGTGATATGACATATATGTGTACATATAAGTGTGTTTTTCTGTTTTTCTGCCCCTTACAGCCCAGGGGTTGATTCATTCAGCTTTAACACCACCAAAGCTCATTCCATGTGCATAGAGAAAAATGCCCTATCTGTCTGCTATAGACATGTGGATGCACATAACTCATCTTACTGAGTGCCTGTGGTCTACTGTTAAGTCCCTGTGATCAGTTATCTCCTCTGCCAACAGCTGACCAATCACAGCTTAGTCTAATTGAAATACAATTTCTTTTGTTGGTTCAATTAGAATGTCACTGCCCTTTTATCTGCTGTCTAGATGTTACTGACTTGGCTGTAATTTACTAGCAAATGCAGCAAAACTCACGCAGGACCAGACAAAGAAGGTTGGTACGAGAAATACCGCCGTTATCTTACCATATCACTTAATGACCAGCTTCATATCACACCAAAGACGGCAGCAATCAATCAAAGCGAGTTTGCATTTGTGGTGTGGAGCTATCTGAGGTCATTAATCCCCATACATGGAATGTGTGTGCTCTGTTTCAACCTAATGGCAACAGGGGGAAAAAAAGCAAAAAAAAAAAAAGCGACAGTCTTCCAGGAATTCTGACGTTCTCGTCTGGATACATCGAGTCACTGCAGTAGAACCGGGGCTCTGTTAATGATAGAGTGGTCTCTTGTCATCAGAGTGTGTTTATATTACACACACTCACAGGCTAGGAGGAGCAATGCAAGTTTAAAAGGCACAGTCAAACAAAGAATCAAATTTGTTTCAATTGAGGATACATTGTACAATATTTGGCTTGAAGCTGTACATGCCAGATCTGAGAAAATACTAATTAGAGGCACGTCAAACTGTGTGACCCTTTGCTTTTGAGATACCATTTAGACTGTTTCATTAGTGCTGATAAATATGATACTGATGACGGAAAACAGACAGCCATTAAAACTTTCTCAATAATGAATGCAACTGCTCAATAATGAAGACAAATACATTTTTTTCACACAAAAGCTATGTAGTGTTTTAAAGGAATTATTGAAATATTATTTTATTTAGATTTACAAAGCGATAACAAGCTTACACAATATATAGTAGAGCAATCATCATTTCAATACAAAGATGAATATGATGTCCTTCTGGGATTGAGACAGTTGCAGTAATTCGGTGTTTCCCTACAATCACGTATCTGAGGTCACTTTCTGTGCTGATTGTGGTCATTTTTATATTTTCCCATCATTGTGCACACACCTCAGAGTCATCCCATAAACTTCTGCTTGTCTAGCCTCAGAATGAGGCTCAAGGGTATGACAACAGCCAGTAACCGCTAGAGAGATATCTGAAATGTTTTCTGATGACCTTTTACACCCCGACCACAGCTGCAAGGGTGTGACAGCATGGAAGAGGTTGTAGTTTACTGTAAAGAAGTGATAAAGACTGGCCTTAATTGTGACACATCAGGCACCTGCTGGGGTGAGACATAGGTTGTTCAGCGGCATTTAACAGAATAGCTTTAACATCACTGACATGTGTTTCATTAATAAATGAACAAAAAACAACAGAAGTTCCTCAGAATTCAAAGCTTCTGTTTTTCAAGACAACATTCAGTCACTGTCACAATGTCACTTGATTACAGCTTGTGTTGATTATAACGTCCATGAGTGAGATGTACATCGTAGTTATTAGTAATTTAAGTGTTCCTGGTTGATGCAAGACAAACTATTATCATTTTTATCTTTGGTTTGGAAAAGGTCAACACTGCCTTTAAAAAAAGAAAAAGTCTATACTACTAGCTACATATCCAGGTATGTAAACAGAAAATCTTTGTTGCTTTTGAACGGATAGCTGACAAACATAATGACAGAGACACAAAGCACAAAATGTCCCAACAGTTGTGCTCCCTCAAAATAATTTGGTAGTTAATGTTCTATATTTTATATATATTCTTACTACCATTAAAAAAAACAAAGTCCAACAACGACTCCACCAATAAGTGTTAAAAATGTAACCAAAACCTGCTGTCGGTCACTCCTCTGTGCCATCGAGCTCCATTGTAGTGCAAACACTATAGCATTCATTACAATAAACATGGACAGTGTAGTTTATTTTGAGTCAGTCCCACATACACCATCCTGCTGCTTTTAACACTCCATGGCACACCAGTTGTGTCTTAAGCCGCAGCTGAAAATAGTCCCTAACAAATACACTGTTTACTTCTCTTTTAGTAATCTTTGCCAAAAATTACAGTGCCCAGCTGTTTTAGCAAACTATTTTGCTTTTTAGTTTGTATGATCTGTTTTTGAAAGGTAACAATCTCAGACGGAACCAGTGGGCTTAGAGCTGAGTGCACATTGTTGGTTTTCTTGGTGACAATATAAAAAATGTAGAACATCGCCAGCATCTCCTTTAATGACTGTCAGTATGGAGTAGTTCTTTAGTTTGATCTGACTGTTTATAGTTCTTGGTTTAATGTATTTCCTCGTTTATTTCGCATTTCCAGGAGCATCGTTTTGACCAGGTTTGAATGTATATGAACACAGGAGAGGGAGGAGCCTTAGGTTTGGTGATAGAGGGAAAAGGTGATCATCTAGAAGAAGGAAGAGTGGGTGTGTTGAAGATCACTGGACCAGTGTTGTGTCTAATGCATGAACCATGGAAATGCTCACTCTCCCACACATCTTTCCTCTCTGTTTCTTATCCGCACTCTGATATGCAGCACTTTGAAGAGCACTCAGAGATGATGAGAGAGAATTAAAAACTGAAGATTGTTGTCTTTCATGTGGGTCATAGGGAAGAAAAACAATGTACATGCTGGTTAATGCAGAGTTTCTTTGCAAGAAATTCATTTTAGGCATAATATAAATGTTTCCAAATGTATCTTTAGCGATGAGTGATGACCAGAGCGTTCAGATTTTGTTATCTCAAAGAGCAGAAACTGGGTGCTCTGAGAAAGTAGCAAGAGAAGACAGAGGGATATTGTTCTGCCTGTTTTGTTTTGAATAGTAACCATTTCTTAGAGGCCACGGGCAGATAATGATGAAACATTACAAGGCATTGCTGTTAGGTTTGTTATCAGTTTGTTTCCATGCTCACACAGAGAAGTGAAAGACTGGGTCCTTTTTTATGCCACTCTCAGCACATCAAACTAACACCTGCAGCCCTCTCCTTCAGGCTGTTTTGATGATCATATCACAGCAGATTAATACATTTTTAATCATCTTAACTTAAAAGTCAGCACCCTACAAAACAGTCTGTCTTTAAATGCAGAAATAGCACGAATACTGATGTTTATTAAAATGGAAAAAAAGTAATTTCTTTGTCATATGTCATATGCCAGGTCACATATCTGCGTAGTTTATCATACGTTTCTCCGGCTGAGTTAAACCCTTCTCAGATTTCCCACTTGTGCTGTAGAAAGTTTGAGTCTTGAGTATTTCTTGTTAGGGGTCAGAGGCAGTATTGACCATTTCCCTTCTTCTGCACAGTGATGTTGTTTTAAACCCTGAGTTAACCAGAGATTGATCTGAAGAATGGGTGTATTTGGGGACTGCCATCCGTCATGGGGGCTGAAAGGGTTGTTTTCTCCTGGCCCTGTCACCTTTGATGAATCCCCCGCTAAAGACTCCGCTGGGGAACGCACAGCCAGCATTTGCCTTGGCTCAGAGGCACCGCATTTTGTTTCACTGTCTCTGAAATTTTTGGCAAGATACTTTTAATTGTGCTACAACCTTTTGAATGTAGTACATTATTTTAGTTTGTGTTTGTTTGTAGTGGGTGGACCCCAGAGGGTTTTTTAAAATTGTTTTGGGAGAAATTAATTTTCTTTGCTACTATTTTGATGTCAGCTACGTGGACATCTGAATGTCAGGGTGTTCCTCAGGGATACAGATCTGCCTTTGCACTTGCTTATTTCCAAGAACAGAGTAAGTCGGAGAGCAGTTTGTCTTCTCCATGACCACAAACCACCCACATTAATCTGTGTTTGGCTTGTAGAAGCATTTGTAAGGTTATGACCGATGTCATATTCAGTATTTCCTTGTTTTTGCAAAAACTGGGAAAATAGAGTGGGCGTTTTATTGGAGTTTATTGTAGAGTAAAGCTGCCAATATGCTTCTTCAGAAGCCTGTCAGATGGTCAAGTAGCTTCAGAGATTACCTTCCCATACGCATTACGGTGTCGGAAGCAGGGAATGTGTCTAAATTCTGTGTCTCTGTCCAACATTTTTGTATCTTTTCAAAACATTAAATCCACCATTCACTGCTGACAACATGTGGTACGAACTAGTTCTGTTTAAGCATGACCTGACACTTAAATTGCGGCTATTAACAAGCTGCTATCACTGCTGGGTAAGACGACTGGATCAGCACTAGAATCCCGAATGTGGAGTATCTGTAGGGCTGCAACACTTACTCCTTCAACTGATCTGAAACAGGAAAGACATTGGAACTAAGAGGGCATTGCAAGATACATGAGTGACATTGTGACTGACAACAGTAGCCTTTGTTAATGCCAGCTCAGCAGCTTGCCAGCTGATTTCAGCTCTCCTAAAATCTCTCTCTCTCGCTTTTTGTATACTTTGCCGTTGCCCATTTTTAGTGTCCTCCCCCTTATCCATCCATCCACCCACCCACCCACTTCTTCTTTTTAAGTTGAATTAGGGGTCACTGACGTACACTGGAATCCTAGACTTATATTCCAGATGTTGATGACAGGAGCTGGCTAACGCTCCTCAAAGCATTGTCCCTGGTCAGATTTGCAGCAGATTTTTAATGCAATCTCAAATTGAGTGTATGATATCATAAAACCCACCGAATAACTTTGTAAAACTAAGTCAGTAAGCCTTTTTTTTAATCATGAATATTAAGGATAATGCACACATAAGACTGTACAGTGAAAGTGAGGCAAAGAGAGATGTGGGAGCTTTCTGTCATAAATGTTTGTTTGCTATTTTCATTAAATAATGTCTAGCAAATACAAAATGACAGATAAGACTTGATAAAAATGGCCAACTGTTCTTTATTTCTCCAATATGATGTTTTTGTTTATCGTTTCATACTATAATCCATTATATAATCCATTTTAAAATCTTATCGTATTGAATAAATGTGCGATTTATGGTTTCAAAGGTTCAAGAGCACTGTTGTCTCATCATAGGTCAACCGTAACTGATTGTTATGCTATATCTTTAAAAACTGCTGATTTGCAACACTGTTTCTAGCCTGTGAAGAAAGGAGGAAACCGGCTGCTGATCTGACAAATTTAATGATATCAAAAGATCCACAGCAGCTGTCTTGAATTTCTAGACATATTCCAACTTACTGCATTCCTGTGTAGTTCCACATTGAGTTAAGCTTGAGTTAAGGTCAAAACCTCTATCTCTTAAGTGCTCACACATGCACACACACTCACACTCACACACACACTAACACACACACACACACACACAACTCCCCCTCTCCTCAGCTAATAAATAATTATCCTTTTGTGTAATGTGGCTTTGCTCCAAGGCCATGCAGTTTATGCGAATTGCTTTTAGTGAATCAGTGCTATTTCCAAAATGGGAAAAGTTAGAGAATATTTTCTGCATGTTTTCACTGTGGGTAATAATCAGTTCATCTGTATATTCATTAAAATGCCTTCAATGTATTTAATCAAAGAAGAAACACTCCAAAGCAAGAATTAATGCATCAGTGGAAATTAAAGATACCAAAACCGAGATGCTTTGGTGTCTTCTGACTCATCTATATTTTTTTAATCTCTTCTGTTTACATTGTTATCCAATCCAGTTGGTAACTGATTTTGAAAGCGGGATATGTTTCAGAAAACAGATGAGTCAGAAGAGTCAGAAATGATGACGAATGCCTGACAGGATGGCTCAAGCCAATAGTGTAGAGATAACAAAACATTTCACTGGAATTATATTCTTTCATCTTTGGGTTAATTTTTGTGTAATTTCTTACGTAAAAAACATTTGCATTTTATAAATCCCTTACAAAATTTGAATGTGTGCAAACATAGAAACCAGCATGATGATGACTTTTACAAACTACTATTTTACTCACTAATACACATGTTGCTGTTCAATGCTGTTAATCTGTCAGCGCAGTTCTTCATTTTCAGAAAAATTCAACAAACACCACCCCCCCACCCACCCCCCCGCACACTTATTCATACGCGCTAACACAAACACTCAATATGAGCAACACTTGAACTTGAACAAAACACATAGAGCAACACCCGCTCATGCAAATGTGGCGTTAGTCAGAATCTACTCAGAAGTGCAGTCTGTGCTGGCCGGGGCAAGGCAAGGGAGTCATCTTCTTCTCAGCCTCCCTCGCTCCTCCCCCTGTCCAATGAGCTACGCAGTATTTGAGCCTTCAGGAGAGTAAGGAAAGTCAGACATTATAGAGACTGAGGGACAAGGCACTGTTACCCTCACAGACTCCCAGATACCCAAGGAGCTTAAGACTTGGCATCCAGATTTTGGTTGTCCTTGCTATTTTCATTATTCAGTTCATCATCCATGGTTGGAAAGATGGCTCCTGTAGTGCGTTTTGACCACTGATGCTTGTCCCTGCGGAAAACTTTGCTCCATGCTTATTGTTTCCTCAGGTAGTGCTTTTGTGAAACTTTCAGGAGTTTATTACTGTGTGGCTTTTTATCTCCCAGCTGTGTCTTCTACTGGAATACCATCACTCCTTCCTTGGAGTGTCTTGAACCGCCTTCACCAATGCTGACTGAACCGTGTGGAGCCATGTCGATGGGGTCAGATGTTCGAGATCTGACTCTCTTACCTCCAGCACCCCCTGTGCCGTCCTTACCGGGAGCTGGTGGTGGCTGTGGGATGTCTGTTGGCGGTGGCCAGTGGACCCAACTGCTGGACCTGCACCCCGGCTCTTCCTACAGCTCCTTGCCCTCCCACCACTCCCTCATCAAGCAGGAGCCAGGCTGGACCACCGACCCGATAGAGGACCCTCACTGTGGACTTGGGGCCTTCACAGTGCACTTCTCCGGACAGTTCACAGGCTCAGGCCCCTGTCGAGTTGGGGCCTTCGGAGAGCCGACTGCAGGCCAGCCAAGGATGTTTCCCAATGGAACCTACCTGGCTAGCTGCATGGACAGTCCTCCTGCATCTAGGAACCAGGGTAAGCATGCTCATTATCCCTTCACCCCACCTCTATCTTCAGTCATCAGCTTAATGTTATTTAGGGGTAGTGAAGTGTGTGGAGCAGTTGTTTCCACACACCAATCAATGAAATCCAGGTTTTAATACAAACCACTGTTTTTTTCTGCATTTCCTGTTGTATGTGTTTTAAATGATGAATCCCCATGTTTAGTGGTCGTCAACAGTGTTGTGTCTGAGCAGGATGTTATGTACTGCACTGGGTCATTCTGCCCCATGTCGGGAAAAGGCTTGACAGATATCTGGTAACGCTCTGGCAGAGTTCTTTGAAACACTCCCTTTTCACAGGTGTGTTCTGCAAACTGAATGTTTTCAGATGCTGCCAGGCTCACGGTAACCGTCATGGCACCAGTATAATATATTATTGTGTTGCATTCATAATTCAGAACAGATAATTAGGAAGATCATTTGTAAGGGTTCCCCAGGTCTTACTGCATACCTTATTTTTCCATTTGTTGAGTGCAATGGCCACATCTAAAGTGCAGGTACCTTTGCTGGATTCACGTTAAAAGTATTTTATGATGCTTAAGCCACACGCTAAAAATCAGTGGCTCAAAATGGACTGTATTTAGGTCCATATAGCACCAACACAGTACTGGGTTAATGTGACTCAGTACCAACGGAAGGAAAACCACCTGGCCCAGTGTTAGTATTATCCTGTGTAATATTGTTGGCTCTGTAACCCAAAGTAAACATAATTGTGAACAATTGTGATCTACTCTAGCTCCTTTTAAATGTACATGTCACTATTTGTTGGTGATTGTCAATAATATGTGTATCCTTTGCAGGTTTGAATATCATGCACATCATTTTGCACAACTATTAATAAATTTGTCACAATTTTAAGGTAAAACCTGAGTGTCTTTATAACAGCAGCAGTGATATAAAAACTATCACCAACTGTTGGTCAATATAACCCACCAGAACTGGGTAAAGTTAACACGCTAAATTCATAAACAATACATAAAGGCCTGTTTAGCTGCCACAGCGGATGTTGCAGTACTCATCTAATAACTTGAATTTATCCAGTGAATTAAGGACATGAGGAAAAGTTACTGAAAAGGCTCATCAACTGACTGTGAATAATTGACCTTGAAGTTTTGAATGTTAGAGGTTTGGTTGCCTTGGCATGGTCAAATGCTGTTTTATATTACATGGATACATTTCCCCTTAGTGACTGGTTTCTTGGAAGAAAAGAGTCCCCTGAACACAGTAGCCATGTTGAGCAGTGAAACCGCTGAAACGTTCAAGAAGCATTTCTGAGGAAGAATTCCCAAAACAAAAACTGAAATGAGGAAAAAAGTGATGAACTGTGTATCAGAAACTTGATTTACTGTTTTTTTTAAAATCCCAGTAGTCCTGCACAAAACAGATCAGAGGAAGTTAAACTGTTATTTATCTGGAATTGTAATCCGGAATAAAACTTAATTTCTGTTTCCTGTGAACATAGATATGACATCTCTACCTTTACGGTAAACAGCGCTTGTGTCTGTTGTCTGTTGGAACTCATTGCTCAGAGGTTTAAAACGACATGTGTTTGCCGGTGTGGCTCATTGGAAAGTGCCCTTTGATGAAATTATAAAACACTCAGCGTAGCGCTCTGCTGGCTACAGGGATTTAAGTAAGAGAATCATGTGAGTCATTTTTCTCAGAAACTTTTCAACATCCCTCTCAGGCCTGAATCAGCAGGCTTTATGTGTGTGCAAAATAAACGCTTCACACGTTGCATGTGCTTGTGTGGCCTTTTTCACATCTGCGATTATAGCACTCTTCTTTAACTGTTGAACTCAAATAATTACAATATTTTTTTGCAGTTTTATAACTGAAATTAAGTTAGCATGCATGCAATTCATTACTTCTCAACCTTATTTCTTTCCTGAGCATATTCTACAGTAGCTCCTCTGTGGCGCGTGTGCCAGATTTCTTTTTCCACCTGCCATAAATATTGCAACCACAAGGCCAAAGATAGATGGGGGGAAAAAGAATATGTTACAAGGAAAGAGGATTTAGTAGTTTGATGAATGTCTCTCTGTGGTATCCCTGCCAGGGACTAAAAGCTACTACCAGGGGGATTGAGATAGCTGACCAGATACCCTAGACTTTAATCTAATGGCTCGACCAGGCAAACAAGAATATTTCAACTTTCTTCTCTCTTTGTTGTCTCTTTTCTTCAGGTTATGGAGCTGTGGGTTTCGACAGCAACCCCAGCTATGGTCACACTCCGTCTCACCACACCCCTCAGCTCTCCAGCCTGTCCTTCAAACACGAGGACACACTGTCACCGCCAAACAACATAGGTAACTGTCTGCACCCTGACGGGTTTTCACTAAATTGACTCGCAGACTGGAAGGCTGTCATGTCACGGCAAGGTTACATAAGTAACCTGCCATTTTTCATATCACAACAGAATCGCTATTATCGTTTTTTCCTTCATCTCACTCCGTGTCTGTCTGCACGCACATTCATATACGCAGGCATACATAAACACACTCTCCCTCTCGCTCTTTAAGCATACGTATGGTTAATGACTCTGGAAATGATAACTTGAGGAAGGAGCTTTATGTGACTCTGCTGGAATGTCAAAAAGTGTCTGGGGAACAATATACTTTATGAACCTGAAAAGGGCCACTGTTTCTGATTGACCCGTTCTCTCTTTGAAAAGAGGAGCTGTGCATTTGTGCAGACATGCACAAGTGAGCCTATATGTCTTTGAAATGATGTTTAATTGAATGTGTTTTGAGTCTGCTCTGATGAAAAGAACACGAAATAATAAAGACACTCATGTATAAGATCATTCTTTGGGGAAGGTTAGCAGCACAATAGTACTAGATATTAAGCCGCTAAGGGAAATTTTGAGGACTAGCAACTTTTTGAAGTGAGGCTGAAACCATTTGTCAATTGCAAGAACAATAATAAGCAACAGTTTGGATAGCTGATTAATATTTTTTTCAACTAAAAATTCACTGCTTAATTTTTCTGCCTGCTGTCTTAGTTTTTATGATAATTAAATTAATTTATATCTTTTGGTTTTGGATTTGATCTGATTATGTCTGCTTCTTAGAGAAGTCACTGTTTTCTGACATTTTAAAGGCCGAACAATTCATCTGTAATGAAGAAAATAATTGATAATTGAAATTAGTTGTTTAGCTGTTCATTTTTTTAGTTGCAACCCTACTATAATGCAACATTTGTACATTTTTTCAGTCGACCAGCAGTACCCAGCTCCGTCTCCCATGTTTGGTTGCCACAATCCTTCAGAATCTTGTCCGAGCAGCCAGGCTCTGCTGCTGAGAAACTACAACAGGTACAATTACTTGTCCCTACATGCACTTTTTGTGGCTTTTTTTGGACTCCTGCTGCCTTAACCCCCCTCTTTTTGTACAATTGCACTCTTCCCAAAAGTTTTCAGACTCCTCTCTCATCAGTTAACGTCAGATTCTTTCCACTAACACCACATGCAGCTTGCTCTCTTGCTAGTAATTTTTAGAAGTGTGAACTCTCTCTGATCCTGCATTAAGCCCTTCGTCTGCCTCTGCACTGTCTGGATTGTGAATCCTAATTTGTACCGAGGTTAAGTGCTGCCCACTGGTGCTCAGCAGGCCAAAACAAACAGTGAGTGATCTACTGCTGATGTGTCTGAATCCACCCTGCGGAAAAATGAGGAGAAAAGTAAAAGAGACAAGTTCAGTGAAAGTGAAAGTTAAGTGGGACGAGGGTGGGGGGGTGGTTAATGCTGGGAATCTGCTTATTTTAACCTGTGAATGTGTTTCCAGCTTGTTTTCATTTTGATGCGAAACATCTCAAGGGGTAAATTAGGATGAAATTCTTTGGATGCCGCCCTGCGATGCTGTTGGAGGGAAGGAACATGTGCAACCCAAATACTGGAACAGCAGTTGATAAGAGGGGGGAAGTGGTCACTGTTGTTATTGCTTATTGCATGAGCTGGAAACCCTCAAACAAACACAGGGACGTGCACAGGCGCTCTCTCTCTCTCACACACACACACAGTGAATATATGTCAGATATCAGTGAGTCTTTCCACAGTTTAACATATTTCAGAGCTGATTAGTGAGCCATCGTGATCCTTCCCTCAAGGACTTCTCAAGGAATGCCGTCCAGAATTCCCCCGAAACTGGTTCCCGCCTTTAATGATACTGAGGACAGAGTGATGTCATGCACTGGTCCATGGTGTACTAGGCACGGAGGCTCTCACCCCCGCAGAGTGTGCAACCACATCTCCAAGTGTGTGTATTTCTGTGAAACGTGTGTGTGTGTGTGTGTGTGCATGAGTGTGTGTGCGCACTAGTGTGATCTGCCAAGGTAAAGAATGGCTCAGAGCCATGTTTTTTAATGAAGCCAGTGAGGAGTGTGGTGGGTGGACAGGATGTGTTAATAAGCGAGCAACTTGGAGTTCCCCCTCGCTGAAACATCTTCATTATCAACACAAGGGAAGAGAAATGACAGACGGGATGCACAGTAACATAAATATTGTTGGTGTTTTTCTCTTTTCAGGATTTCCTAAAAACATCTAATTAATAAAGAAAGAAAAACAAAATAAGACACATGCAGTATTCCCTTTCATCTGTTATTAATGTGATGATATATTTTATTGCTTTGAACTAAAGAGTCTTTTTTTTTTTTTTTTTTACTACAAATGTAAAATGCTTTTGACTGTGCTGTACGTTTCATGCAGTGATAACCTGTACCAAATGGCCTCTCAGCTGGATTGTGTAACATGGAACCAAATGAACACGCTGGCATCTTCCATTAAGAGGTGAGCCTTTTTTTTTAAATAACACACTTCATTCTTCAGTCTTCACCAGTGTTTGCGATGGTGCAAAGGAGGAGTAACAGAAGGATTTGACCAGATGGCTGTTGGCCTACTGCCTAGGGAAATCAGGGGGTGAAGGAGAGCATATTCACATGTGAATATATGTGTGTGTGTTTTTCTGTGAGGCCTTGTACTTCTATTGTGTGGTTTATAGGCTAATTTGAGGTTTTGCTAAGTGAGGACACTTGACTGGATGTCACTTCTTCAAGGACTTAAGAGTAAAGTCATGTTAAGGATAGCTTTGAAGTTGTGATGGGTAAGAGGTGTGTGTGCTGTGCAGGATTAAACTCTTTTTGAACTCACTGTTGGATTTATTGTGGTTTTACCTTTGACTATTTTAATTTGGACTGGATGTACCTTTTCTACCTGCCTACCTGACAAATCAAAATATCAGTTTTGCGCTTAAGATTTCGTGTTTAAATAATTTTTCCTTTTGCTCTTGCAGCAGTCATGCATCCAGCTACGACAGTGACCCTACAGCACCAACGCCGCAGTCCATGCTCGTCAGTGCCCAATACCACATACACACTCATGGTGTCTTCAGAGGGCTACAAGTTAGTTAGGATTAACACATATGCAAGCGCAAAACATAAATGCACAGACGAACAGTAAATAAATGATACAAAGTGAACTTTGTCCCCTCTCTTGTCCTTCTTCTCTTTTCTTACAGGATGTTCGACGAGCAGCTGCTCTTGCTCCACCAGTTGTGAGGTCATCAGAGGCCAACGAAAAGCGGCCATTTGTATGTGCTTATCCTGGCTGCAGCAAGAAATACTTCAAACTGTCACATCTGCAGATGCACGGCCGCAAACACACAGGTGAGATGATGTGATTTCCCCGCCCAGACCTCAAACTGCTGCGTTTGATACGGATTACAATAAGAAACTCATGCAGACTGTTGAAATTAAGTCTGAAAAACGATGCGTTCTGATGTTCTTATGCCCACGTGTGAATATGTCGAGCTGTGTGAGTTGTGCGATGATGTGATGTGGGTGTTTTATTTTGCAGGAGAGAAGCCTTACCCGTGTGATTTCACAGACTGTGGCCGCAGGTTCTCTCGCTCAGACCAGTTAAAGAGGCACCAGCGCAGACACACAGGTACAGCTGAGGACACTGACAATCCCGCTCTTTTTTTTTCTGAGTTCACATTCCATGATGTAAAAAACTTTAAAGCAGAAGCTGGGTATTTTATAGGCAGATTAAAATATTTTTAGTCTCAGTGCATTTAAATTGGACTACTATATGGTCAGTAAAAAACTGAATAAATATTTAATGGATCGAGCATTTCCCCACCAGAATTGTACTCCTTTTGGGAGTCTGTTATTGAACCATGACTTCATTATATCTGAAATCCTGGTTGTGGCTCTGGTTCCCTCTTTCACTTCTCCTTCTACTTAAGCCTCCCCCTGCTTCTTTTGAAGATAGATGTCATCATCATTTTCGCAAAACAGTGGTATTACTTGTACAATATAATTCAATCTAGCACAAGATTAGCACAAATTACATCTTTGGAAATTACCTTTCTGACACGGGCCTAACAACAAATTAATGTAATGTGTTCCTTTTACCACATAAATCTGGCTTTTAGAACTTCAACTCTTATTTGTTCAAATATATGATCCAACATGGAAAACCATACATGTTTAATTAATCATTTTAATTAACTGATGATTCATTAATTGATTTAATTAATGATTTGAATTTAAACTGTGAATTTTCTACCATTAGAAACCACACAAAAAAAATGTGTTGAAACTGAAGAATCTCCCTGCACAGTTTGTAATGCTTTCAACCTCCACAGCGAGTGCTCCACATTAAAACTGTGACCCTCACCTCACCCTCTTCTCATTTCTGTCTCTGCTACCGCAACAACTGCTGGCATCGCCGTGCAGGAGTGAAGCCCTTTCAGTGTGAGACGTGTCAGAGAAAGTTTTCACGGTCAGATCATCTTAAGACTCACACTCGGACTCATACAGGTAAAACAAGTGCGTACCCCTTTATTTTCTTCCTCTCCATTCTTCTTCCAGTGGCATTGTTTTGTTTAAATAGTCCCCTTGACTTTAATTTGTGTACAACAAAACCTACATTCCAAGAACTGAATTCACTCTAAAGCAATGAATCCTCTTGCTTTTCCTTGTTTGTCCCCTCCCTGTCAGGTGAGAAGCCCTTTACTTGCCGCTGGTCCAACTGTCAGAAGAAGTTTGCCCGCTCTGACGAGCTGATGCGCCACCACAGCATGCACCAGAGGAACCTGACCAAGCTTCAGCCTGCCATCTGAGCAGCGAGAGGAGGAGGACGACGATGAAGAGGAAGGTGACAATATGTTGTGCCAGCTAGTAGGGAAAGATGCTGGAGCCTGGTCAGCGGTTATGGTGCTTTGCCAGGTGAGCACAGCGGACGCCTCCCTCAGCCAGCCCACTTCAAGAGACTCTGATGATCCCCGAGATCTTCAAGATGTGCCTCAGCTAGCACTGTCTGCTTATTCGACATTAAAGCTCTGACTGAGAAGGCACAGTACTACAGTAATTCTGAGCCAAGAAGATGTTTTTTTTTTTTGTTTTTTTTATGTGATTTGAGGAAAATGTTGATACACCATTTTGAATATTTTAGTACACTTGCACTGGCTTCTTTTTTACTGTTAAAATTATGTCACCTTGAAAATGTGCTGGACAGTTTAAACTGGATTTACGAAATGGACAATGTGTCATTTTTTTTGTCCATTAAGAGAATCTTGATATTCTTACACTATGTACACATGATACTCACCAAATTGCTTTGTATATATGTGGTGTCTTTGCTTACTTTTATAGACATTCCTTTTGTATTTTCTCTTTTTTTTTGTAAGTTTATAAAATGTTGATTCACATCGGTGTCAAAGCCAAGAGCATGCGTTTGTGTGTGTGTGTGTGTGTGTGTGTGTGAGAAAGAGGGAGAAGAGGTGTTGGTGTTGTCAGGTTAAGAGGCCACCTATGAGTGGTAGTGGTGTGAGATGAGGGCGGTGACAGACACTAAAACAGCACCCCACTGTGACTCTGACAGGGTGCAGGTCTCACCCTCCTAAATCTCTGACACACATCTTCATAACCAGGAACATCTGGAGCCCGGTAAATCTCATTAGAAAAGACACATACCTCAGTGTCAGCTGGCTGTACTTCACTGACTGCCCCCTTCTGCATAGGCTGGGCCCCAAAACACACATGCACACACACACACACACACACTAAAGCACACACACTTAAGTCCCTATTGTAAATAATAGCCTCCACTTCAGAATGTCATTTTACATCCTTGTACCACATGATGGCAGTATCAGCCTTTTCAGTCCAGCTGGTCGGACTTTGCCTGCCAGCATTGTAGTGTGACTGAACCCATAATACTGGTCTTACCTTTACACTCCAGCTTTCATATATTCCACCTCTAACCCAATCTTTCCCTTATTGGTGCTGAGCAGCTATAATAAATGTATTAAAATCAACAAATGTGAGAAACAGGAGGACACATTCAGAGTGCGCGCTGGCCCATCAAATATACATAATGTGGATGGAGTTGTATGTCAGCTTGTGTGCAAGCCTATAGGAGGTGAGATGATTCAGCTACAGCAGGTATGTTAATAAAATATGACTTCATGTGGGGGAGAGAGAGAGCTGTTGCATGGCTCTGTGGGCTAATGATGTCACATACCTAGAAAAGCAATGTAAACACGCACATGCACACGTGGTATATTTAGCTGTTGGCTACATGTTCTCGTATGGAAACCACAGCACGCGTTTACTGAAGGCGTTCACTCATACAGAAACACATACGGAATGTACACACACATACGCACCTGCACTGCTCGTTTCATTTCCACATCTTGACATTTGCCAAACTAACAGACAGATTAAAATGCCGTTCTCCTATTTAAGGGTCACAGACCGCTCATTTGAAGTGGTGATTCAGGTTGTTTTCCAATTCACTTAATGGCTGAGAGGTACTATCTCTGTGATGTTCTGTTTTTTTGTGCTTCTTAATCCAATGCACTTTGATTAAGAAGTGCTTCTCTTTGTTCTTTCTCTGCAGGGGCCCCGGGAAGCGGAGGAAGATCAGAGGGACAGTGGAGTTGAACATTTTACTCACTCCAGTTCATTCTTAACTGGAGACTGCCAGGGCTGTGTAGAGTGTGAGGACCCCATGCTTTAAATGTCCTGAAATATTACCGGCATGATTATCAGACACATTCAAACAGAAACTGACTTCAAGCCTACACTGATCTACCTGATCTGCATTCCTTACACTGATTGAGGAAGTTTCTGTTTGAAGATAGAGGGAGGAATATCTGATAACACAACAAATGTCTGCGCTCAGTCCCATTCTGCCAATCTGAATGCATGAACACACGTATCCATGCACACACGCTCACATGCACACACGCCACCAGATGCCCCCTCAGCTGTACTGCTGGCTGTTTGCCTTTAAGGGGTGTCAGCGTGGGTAATCTCAGGTGACGTACACCTGGTAAAGCACAGCCCAAGACATCTGTAGGACAGCAGGCCTGCTAGCTTCACAGCCCCTGTATCCACGTGCAACCCCCCAAAAAGGTTTCTTTTCGAATGCAAGTGTGATATAACGTCACCGCCACAATGAAAGCCAAGAAACAGGCACAGTTCATCATCCTACATGCACAAGTTCCAACTTACATATACCTGCAATCACTTTCTTCATGCGTTGGAGTTATAGTGAATAATGAGGCTTTTCATTTACTTGGTCTGTTAAGGAGTGACATTATTTTTCAATATGTCATTCAGTAAAGTCCCAGGTGCATCCAACACCACCGCTGTGATTCTTTGGGCCAAAAAGACGTTATTTAACCTCCGGGTGCGGGAAAGGTCAATGCACATGTAGCACACAGAGGCCTCGATGAGCCCCAAGGGATTCTTAACAAGGTCAAGGCCCCAGAGAGGAAACTTAACGGGGTTACAAGGAGGCCCGCATGCAGAAACAATGCTACACCAACAGGAGGCGCTGTCAGGGAATGTTCAGGTGTTAAGTGAAGCATGTTCTTAGTTGTATTCCCAGACAGCATCCCCCTCCCCCTCGGGCTAGCTCTCTTGTGCAGAGCTGCTGCTCCACAGTCTGAGGGGCCTAGGGGTTCTTGGGGGTATTCCCTGTAGTATAGCAGGGAGCCTGAGGGGCTCCGGTGTGTAGGAGCTCTGGGAATGCAGAGGCCTTGGGGGGCCTGGAGCTCAGATGGGGCCTAGAGGGTAAACTTTCTCACTCAGGGAGCAGAGATGGAGCAGATACGGAAAGACAGCGAGGGGAAAACACCTTAAGAGGAGTCTGTCAGATATGCAGGCAGCAGCCGGGAAGATCCCATGAGGGTACACAGGCACAGACACACAAACACACACATGCATGTATACTCTAACCCCAAACCAATATGTGGGCCAGAAGATAGAGGCAGATAGAGCTTTTAAATATTCCCCTCTCTCCTCAAACATCCTGTCTTTAATCTTCTCCTTTTTTCTCCCTCCTGCTGTCTCCTCTATTCTGCTGTAAGATATTAATGCCTAACAGGATTAGATGTGTCTCTATCATGTGAGATACAAGATCACAAACCATACCAAGCCCCCTGGGGAACAGTGGGATGGGAGGGATGAAACAAGGCCTCGTCTCCCCTCTCCTCCCCTCCATCCCAAAGGTATCCAGATGCTGGGACATGGGGGGAGAGGACCAGGGAAAGGAGAGAGACAAATGTTGACAAATGGAGCGAGAGAGGCGTTTTGTCCAAAGATATCAGTCTCACTGGGATAACATCGTCTCCACCCTCACTGCCACAAACTCCAAAACAACACAAATGTAGGCCACTTTGCCCGTATTTTAATTAAAACTCGAAAAGTTTCTCTTTGCATATATCATGCAAGATATACAGCAGCCTGTCAGAATGAGTGGGCGACTGAAGCAGTGAAGCAGCTGTATAAAAGCTGTTTGAAACAGATTTTGAGTTTTTCTGACCTCAGTTCAAAGGGCTCCCATTACTCCAGAGGTACTTATAATTAGTTACCAACTCACTAGGTTTATGGTTCCTAAATTGAAATGTATTGCTCTTTAAAGCCTTCTCTCTAATTGTGTAGTCATTAATGGCCGATTGCCTATCTACACTGCGTTGATGGGCACATAAAAATGATGATAGACGAGCACAAGCGCAGTTGTGAAAAAGTGAAGAGGTTGTTTTTTTGTTCTGTCCCATCACCACTAGGAGGAGTAGAGCCCCGCGCCGGGAAAGAGGACGGATAACCACTTTATGTGAGATGACATGAAAGATTGATGGGTTCCTTCAAGCTTCATTGTCCAGATGTAGAAACATGCGAGGCGCTGAATTAGCCCACATTCGCATGACACGCACATACAATCACACAACTTGCACGAACACAGAAGGAATGGTCACCAAATCGCCAAAGCTGTAGGCAGCATTTTAGAAAAACAGACCTCACGAGTCCCAGTGCACCAAATTGAGCCCCTCAGAAGGTTTTGGCCACACACAAGAAAGAGGATCTCTACATTTTTCAGATGTACTTAATTTGTTTGAACAGCCTGGGGCAGAAGATGGTTCTTTGTTTGCATTGTAATGTAAGAAGTTATGTTCATGTCTGACAAATGTTTCAACACTGGAACAGTATTTTTGGTTTTTATAAGTCCATGTGGACTGGACACTTGAATGTGCATGACACCATAAATAACACAGGAACCTAACTGCAATCAGCCTATAATTTAGCCCCCATGTGGAAGTTTCTGACTCCTGCAGTCCTACCTTTAGGTTGATAAAACTGCCATATTCCCAGACAAACTACAGAGGACATGATGTCATGTGGCTATATATAATTATTAGCATATTGGGAAGTCTGAGGAATACTTCTAAATATGACGGTAATGGCAGCAATAGTAATAACAATGTTAGTAGTTAGTAGTATGTATTTGGCGCATTCACTCCAGTTTCAGCCACAAAACTATAATTTGACCTCCAACAAGAAGAGAAAGGGAAATTCTATCTCTTGAGCTGTCATGTTGAGGCAAAGAATCAGATAAAGTTCCCATTCAGCTTCGTAGATAGAAAATGTTTCATCTAAACAGCTCGATAATGAACAGAGATTGTATTCTTTCTTTTTGCTTTTATGCACGTTATTATATAATGGGCAGAAAGCCTGTTATGAAAGCCTCAGCACAGGATGGGTCAGATGTCCCAAAGATCATTACGAACAACACCCTGGGCTACAAATCCCGAGGGTCGAAGGAACAAACAAGAGATAAAAGACAGAGAAGAGGGAGCACAGATATATTCAGATGAAAAATAGGGCATCGTGATGATAACAGTCACAGAGGAGCAGGAGAGTTGAGGGGGGACTGGATGCACTGTATACTTTGTTATGCTGGCAGCTTAATTGTAGTAGTCATTTTGGGTTTACTGCTGGTAATTGCTGATATGGAAATGACAGTGTGCTATGAAGAAAGCTTGATTGTCGTTGGAAGAGACTAAGTGAAAATTATACTGGATTGGGGGTCTTATAGTCTCAGACATTAATATTCTACACTTTATGACCCTCCACTCCCACTGTCTCCACCCTGTTCTCACCCAGAGGGCTCATTATTATCAGTGGAGAGGGGTTGATCTACGCAGACACTCATATGAGAGCTGTCTGAAGGCATTACTGTACACACACTCCCCCAGTGTGAATGATTAGGAACCTATCATAAACAGGAGGGGCAGGCTGTTAAACATGACCGCAAGGCAGGCTGTGCAGATAGTCCGTGTGCCCCCATCTTGCTCAGGCAAACACACATTTGGTTCTTTTACATCTCTGTGCACCACTAATACTCATCCACCTCCACTCACACATTGGCCCAGACACACAGATGCACCCTGACACATGACAAACCTCATATGCTATTTGGAGGAAGTACATTGAGCTACTTAGTGTTTTAGGCCTCCCAATTATTCAAATGTACGATGCAAGACTGACCACACACTCTTTAGCAAGGCAACAGAGCAACCATTAGATTATCTAATGGACATTATAAAGACCAAAAATAACTAAAAACTTTAAATGTCACCACAGGAGACACCTCCACTTTGAATACTCCTTTTTTTGAACAAAGAAGGAATTCATCCGGAAAGAAATTCATATTCTTGGATGGTACCGTTCAAGTGGAGCCACGCCAGAATTTCGTCACCTATTTCTGCAAATTTTTATGAAATAAATCATTGTTATTGTCATGTCGCCCTCTTCTGAAGTTATTTAATCCTGGAAAACGTCAAAGAAATTTATATAAAAGTAAAAACATCAAGCAGGAACTGAATATTTAATAGCTTTCCAGACATTTTTGGCCTCTGCAGTCATGGTGGAGAGTGTTTGAAGAAACATCACAACAGAATAACACGGCCCACACATACATCGCCCTGTCCCTTGTTCCTAATGAGCTTTATCGCATTGGTCCCGCTTGACTTGTCTTGCTAACTGGCACACATATATCCATATGTTCCACATGAGCAGGCAGAGGGGACAGGCTGGGTGGCAGAGCTGCTTTCTCAGTTACATCTGAGTTTTACTGCAACAGCCAGCAGCAACAGCAAGTCAGCTCAACTCCATCTCTACTGTGCCTGTGCGCAGACCGTAATTAGTCATGAGAAGTGTTAACAGCATCCGCTTGCCCCTGCTGTTCAATGAGTCAAAAGTCCAATACAGACTTGAACGGCCTCTATCCAACATAGGTGACACACTGTTTGCCCATGTGAAACGAGTCTAGTAGAACCACGTGAGACAAAGGACAAAAAGACTAGCAAGTAACTACTGAAATGCACAACAACATAGGAGCCGTCTTCAAAAATGTTCCTTCATTGTTTGAGTGCCAGTAACCACAGTAGGAGCTTAGGAGAGGACATTGAGAGAAACCGAACTCAGTGTATCAGTCCGGAGGGTTGTGAGGGTGGTAAAAGTATTATGTGTTGTAGGCTAGTATCAGACTCTGGACAGACGTCCATCTGTGACCATGTTCTTAACAGCAGGGAGACAAGGAAGGTAGGACACTGTTTAATGTAGACATGATGGCCAGTATTTTCACTGGTCTAGAATTATTTATATTTGGATCACTCTGATGACACTGTTGGATTTGTAAGCCATGAGACTACGCTATTGCTTTATCTGCATTGGAAGGTGGTACTAGACAGATTATTCAGTTAATTAAATGAATGTATTAAACATATTGGGAAATTAGTTTGTCTTTCTTGCCTTGGTTTAGATAAAGGATCATTACCAACTCACTGTGGTAAACTAACTGCCTGCAGCCAGTTAGCTCAGTTTCCAGTTTTTGTGCTAAGCTAAACTAAGCAGCTGCTGGCATTACTGATCTTTGTTAACCAAAACTATTCCTTTAAATTCCCACCAATTCAATGGTTTGGTAAAAACACACAACAGCGCAGCAAACAGCCACAGATTTCCTCTTAGCTCAATAATGATGCTTTGGAAGTCAACACAAGATACACAATCCTTCTCCTTTTTCTTTATTTTGATGCACTTCATGAGCGTGTGCAGTGTGGAAAAGGGGAATGTGTTGATGTTTTTGTGCTCATGAATGATGTGGAACATTAGAATGGAGAAAAAAAAAGGGTTTTGAGGATCAAATTTTCAAAGTTCAGTCTTAGTTTGTTCTTTTCATGAGTTGCATAGTTCAATGCACCATTCATACAAACAATCCATAAAACAATACAAACAATGGGATAAAAAAAAAAAAAAAGACAAAAGATGAACTGCTGATGTTCCAAAACACCAGGCTAATATATACACAGTAAATGGAGTGGAAAACAATTTCGGTGCATCTGATACAGAAGATGACCTCTGAGTGACGTAACAGGAGGCAAGAAGTCATGTGAGAGGAGAGCAAAGGAAACTTTTCTACCCTCCTCTTATGTTTTCAAAACAAAATCCAAGGGTAAAGCTCAAATATCACATCAGATAGGTTCAAGAAAAATGTAACATGGATCATACTGTTGGCCGTAAGTATACCAATAAATACATTTCAAACTAAGTATGAGGGAAAATATATCTTTCACAGGCTACACTAAAACCAAACACGTGCAAAGACCATGCCTTTAAACATCACTTAAACAGTTCTTAAAGCACTTAACTAATTAAAAAAAAAAAAAAAAAAAAAGATTGAAATCATCAGGCAAGGAAAATTGTAAACAAGGAAACCTCATTATTCTTATTTAAAAACGATCTCTAGTTGAACACTGTATTCCTCTCAAACCTAAAGTTTGAACAAAGAAATAAATAAAATCAGAATAAACGTTCTGCACTGTAGTTTCACATTAACATTGCTATCAAAAACTTTTCCTGTATCTGACAATTCACGTGAAGCTCGGCATTCGGCTTTGACAGGTTTTATTAAAAGACTATCTACACGGATCTCTGAGGCAGCGTGGCCGACAACGCGGCTAGAAGGCACCGTCAATGGACAGTAAGTCCACCAGGTCTGGCTTGGCTCCTGAATGTCAGAAACTGAACCGTGGATGTAAAAACCGAGATGGACCCCAAGTGTTAATGGTAGGGCCGACCCTTGTCCCTCCTCCTGTTTGGTATCTACAGTGTTGTTTACAGTCCAACACACTGACATCTGTCCTGCTGTTCCGAGGAAAGAGTGGAGTGGTGGCTGCGGCGGTGGGAGGAGGTGCAAGAGTCTGTGATTCTAGTTCAACAACCCTCCTCTCACACACAGACGCGCACGTTAGACGCTGCACCGAGAGCTCAGAGCTCGTCGTGGTTCTTGGTGAGGTCCTCTCCGTAGTTGGTGGCCTGACTTCCCACAAACATGTTCCAGTTTTCAAGGATCTCGTCTTTAGTCAGCATCTGGTCCTGAGAGGGGCAGAGGGGATGCGAGATTCCATGTAAATGACAAGAAAACTCTTGATTGTGCTGAAAAGAGCTAACATACAAAAAGCATTTTCAAATGAATCATTATCTGTTCAGACTTCATATACACAAGATGACAAGAAACATATGTTATACATGCTGATGCCGCTGAATGTACCTTGTCCTGGTCAGACTCATACACCAGATGTCTGGCCTCAGCTTGGGCGTGGTCATAGTCCTGTGGCATAATCCAGTGGCGGATTTCGTCCTGGTCCATCTTACCGTCTTTGTTCAGGTCTCTGAAGTCAGAGAACTGCTCCCTCTCGGTCCTGACCCAGTCGGGCTCCGGGCCGCCGTCCTCGTGAGCAAACATGTCGGCTGAAACAACCAAGAGCCGTGACGTTAGCGCAGGAGTGGTGACTCTTACATGCAACACACATGCAAAACTAAACCGTATGAGGAATGTAATCAGAATGCTTTGAGCACTTAGAAGCTATCATTACGGCATGTTAATTGCAAGTCTTAGTCCTGGATTGAGCAACTACAACATCCCATTATTTTCAACAAGCTTGGCCACTTCAAGAACTAACGGAAGACATGCTTAGCAAGCTATACATCGGAAGAAATGCTTAATTAGCCTAAAATGAATCAGATCCAATTCATTCTAACTCACCAATATACTCATCTTCATCCACATGTCCGTCACTGTTCTTGTCAATGTCCTCCAGGGTTTCCTGCATCCAGAAGGAGTTAATGATGTCATTAAAGGGAGACACAAGGGTCAACAATGGTGGAACTTTCACTCTGAGTAATAAAGGAGAAACACGTCGCCCCGGGCAGAACGCGTGAATGCATGAGGGTGCGCTTACAGATGGCCTGGCAGACTGACACTACAATTACAGGATTCCCTTCTGATGAGAACCAAACCCTCCACATTAAAAGATGATATACACTTGTTTTTTTAGCAAACAATGGCAGAAGCATTGTCTTTTCAAGCATTGGCACATGGTTTTCTCTCTCACATCCTGGAATTGACAGAGTGTGAATTTGACTAAATGGTTACTTAAAGGCTTGCCGTGTGAGCTGATCATTAGTTAACAACCACATACATACATGTACGGTAATTGCAGTGCATCTGGGCATAACACATGCACGCAGCTACACAGATTCACATCACTGTATGCATCCCTTCCTGCAGGTGAGAGGGCCTCTCTGAACCCTGCTGAATGATTAATAGCCATGTAGCTTCTGTGGTCTTACAGCTGACTAATAATAAACAAGTGCATCCACCCACCCATCTCCCATACCCACTTAACCTGTGAAAGGTTGTGTGTAAACAAGAAAAGACAGAACACAATGATCACTACGGGCCTCTGTAAACACTGACATAAAAGAAACACAATCACAAAAGTCTATTCTGAGACACATCATTTTAACATTCTTGGTATATGTTACTACCATGGCTAATAATATACAACAGGGTTGTCTGATCAACTAAATTCATTGGATTGCCAACATGACCTAAATTCACTCAAACAATTTGTCTTCACGCAGTTCACGATACATAAATAGAATTCCATAATGATTAAAACGGGAATAAGTGCAACAACTCACGCCATCCAACCAGATGTTCAACTGGCCGATCGGCCCTAAATCTCTCAGTCCATCACAGGTCACACTATCGCTAACCTGGACACATATCAAATGTAAAGCCAGCATGGGCAAGAAAACGTAATGTTGTATTTAAAAAAAACACATGTATCATTCTAGATATGTGTTATCATTAGAGAGGTGTTTTAATACAGATTTGGAAATACAGCATGCAGAGCTACTACACAACTGACCTACAATAAGTGTCGGCTTAGTATGGTTCAAAAAATGTATTTGAAGGAAGAGTTACTGCTATATTGACTTAAAGTAATTATTCTCAACAGAGGATTAGGATAAATTGATCATTTCAACAATAAAAAAAATACAGAACAAGTCATTTAACTGCTCTGGACAGACCTTAAGAGAACTAAAAACACCCCAGTGGGAATAGAGTGCCTTTGCAGATGCATACGACACAGAGCACGATGCAGTGCGTCACAACTGGTGGACAGTGAACAGCAGTGGCACTTAAACTAGAGGATATGTGGGTAGTCGGTAGCGAGTGGTTTTTCAGTTTTACAGTGTACAGTAGTGGAGGTCTCTGGCCTCTGGAAGCAGATAGCGACAGGTGAAGCCGGACATTTAAACAGAGTGCTCTGTTATGTGAGTACGTGTGTGGGAGTAGAATTAGCGCTCAGGAAGCCTGAAGCTGCACTACAAGCTCCATTAGTTATCTGTGCTGCCGGCATACAATCATTCACTTTTTTAAGCTGTAAAGAGTCTCTTTCTTTGAATAATTTTCCTCATATGACTACATACACCAACAATTACTCTGTGTTGCACAGTTATGTGAAAGCTCACTATTATGAGAACCAGGCCCCTTATTAGCTTCAGCCAGATTCATCACAATCACTGAAGACTGAAGACCCCGGCTGAAGACTTCTTTGGTAACATTCGTTGCCATCATAAAGATGAGAGATTAATAATTAACTCTGTCAAATGGGTAGTACAACTTTTATGAACAGAGCATAGTGCATCACGGCTAACATTTGCCACGCAACTGCTCCATGAAGCCAAATTTATATTTAAAGATTGAGTCATAAATGGGACAGTCGGCCCATCCCACTGGACCTGTTCCAAAAAAATATAGAAACTCCATCATTCCCTGGCAGAGTTCAGATCTCATTAAAGAAGTTATCCAAATGTAGCACATTTGTCTGAGAAGCCCATCACATTTAACACACGGAATAGAAACTCGGATGCGTTACTGTAATGAAACAGTATTTCTAAGTGGACAGTTGCTCTAAGTTGAGGGGATTTTATTTTCTCCTACATGCAGATCTGAATGTTGAACGTGAGGCAACAACCAGACGAGCCTTACGTCCCTGACCCTTTCTAATCGTGCTTAATAACCATGTGGTCACAGAGGGCTTACCAGAACCACAATATCCCTCATGTGCTCAAACTCCTCAGGGTGGAGGAAGGATGTGAACTCCTCTCTGTCTGCGGCCAGGTCCCCGTTCAGATCAGCTTTCTTGAACCTCCTCTCATCACGAGGAAGCATCTTCTTGAAGCTGAACTGGTCTGTTGCGTCCTCGAACTCCTCCGGGTTGGCTGAGAGGAGGGATTCAAATCACAAACAGCTTTGTTATACTTTAGCACTGTACTGCATGTGAAAAAAAGACACAGCATGCCTGAAAGAAACCCATACCGAGGTAGTATCCATATGTGGCCTGCTTGTACTCATCCCATGAGATCTTGTTGTCTTTGTTCAGGTCGTAATCTGTCCACACCTTCGCCACATTTTCATACACATAGCGCTTCTGTACGCGTTTTATCCAAGCCTTGAGTTCTGCGGTGGAAATGTAGCCATCGGCGTCGCTGTCTATCCGGTCCACTATTTTACTGTAAGGCAGGAAAATAAAGAGTTATTACTTATAATGATCGAACATGACAGTGATGATCCTTGCATAGGGGCAAATAAGTTCTACTTTAGCCAAGTCTTTGTGCTGATCAGAGTCACTACTCTTTCCAGCAGGCAGCAGAGTAAGAAACAAAAAGATAAATAACTGGTTGTACCATTTTACTATTAGGTACGTGGCTTCATTGAGACCACTGTAGTAGGAGGAGCAGCCAAACCCATTTTTAGTGAAAAGTGCAGTGTAGCTTGTGGTGTATTCTTAGACTTGTGTTGCCACGTTGTGATGTTACAGGGGTCCTCCCACTCTCAACACCACAGGAACGAGTTTCCTTTCAGGGGAAAGCCCAGTGTGTTACATGGTGCCAGCTTGTCATCCGAGCAGTGGCGAAAAAAAAAAAGACCAGGTAGCACATGAAGTGTTTTACACTGCAGCTAGTGAGAGCAGCTCTGTGTGAAGACGGTCTGCTGCCACACTCATTTACTCAAACTCCAACGCCTACAAATGGTTCTTTAATGACGATCTATAATTAAGATTTCGGCTAAGCAATTAACCCTATAGAAGTGTTGTGCGAATGTAATAATGCACCGTTTTATCTGGGCCTGCGGAAGTGCTGGCATGCACATCTTTCTCAGGCACTTGTGCTCATGTTGTTAAAGTTTTATGTCCTCAGCCTGAACAGTTTCACGCAACATGACTCAAGCTGGAGAAGAGTGAGTGTGCGTGATTTGCCCCCCGTGATAATAACAGTAGGCCTGCCGGGGGCCACACTTGGTGGTATCCAAACCTGCCCATGTGCCAAGAGTAGTGTTGGTGTGTCCTTACCCGAGCCTGTCTTTGCTCTCCTCGGGGGTGAGCTGATCAAATGTTTTGGCTTCCTCTTTGCCCAGAAAGGCCTCATGGTCGTACTGGAAGCTTTTGTTGTCTTCGTGGGCCTGCCTCAGTTCAGGGTCCTGGTGGAGGACTCTCTCTTTTCTTAACGTCGGCTTGCCGTGCGCCACACCGGTGCACAGAAGCAGCGCACACACGAAGCCGAAGACGTCCATGAGTGAGGGGTGAAGCAGCTGTGTCCGAACAGGCCCGTGACACTACAACGCACCACAAGCAAGCGACTATGGAGCCACTTTCTCTGCTTGAGCCGACACACGCTAAAACCTTTCTTCTTCTCCTCTGCAGCGGCGCGGTACGATGTAGCTGCTGCATTCAGTGTCCAAACCAGCAGAGAGCACCTGAAGCCCGGCACACAGGTCCCCTGAGCACACCTACGGTCCTCTCCCACACGGTTTCAGCCAGTCCTGTTCCTTTTCCTGACGACGGGATGCAACCAAACCGGGATTTTCTGCCGCCTCGCGTGCAGCCAATCACAGTGCCACTTCCAGGCTAGGCCCCGCCTCCTTGCACTAAAAGCAGCCTTCCCATTGGTCGGCGGGACGTCGGTAACACGAGATGGATTCAGGCGCCACGTTGCAAGCTGACGCTGAAGCTGAGCTCACTATGGAGTCGGTAAGGGTCAGTCTGAGACCACCGAGGGGCGAAAATACGAATGTGTTGCATCTGTACAGCCCGCAGAGCTGCTCCAGTGTCATGGCCGTGTTTCCCTCTCGTACCAACACGCTCCCGCCATGTCAGTGTGGCTGTGTGTAAATGTGTGGAGCGTACAGGTATGTGAATGTGAGGATGGGATATAAATATGGTTCAAGCCCCCATTGTCTTAAATATCCACTTTCACCCACAGACATGTTACCCCGTGCAGTCTGCTGTCTGCTACAGTCCGTAACCCCACAAACAAAGCAGGTGGTTGTTGAAAACATGGACTCGTGACTCAGTAAATAGCTGTCTGCTAAGTAGCTGCTAAATGTTTCCAGTTTTTAGGTTGGTGGCCTGGTTAGCTGGTGCCACAACAGTAGCTAACCAGTAGCATATTAAGATAAGGGCCTGCAAGAAAGTTATTAGGAGGAAGAAAAGTGGGAATTTTACGTGTCTTCTTTTTTCTTAAGGGATTGTGTTTCTGTTTTTTGGGAGAAGAGCTGGGGAGGGTCTTGTAACATTTCTCATCCCAGATTTCTACTTTAATAAGGTTACATTTCTATTTTGAGAAAGTTATCATAAAAAAAATGAATAGTTTAATCAGAAAGATGGCTTTGGCGTGCTCCTCAGAGGGCCTGCACCTAGCTGCCCCTTCAGCTGCCATGTACAAGCCTCGTCAGCTTATTTGATTTCTCTATCTCTAACATGTCCGGCCATGCAACTTGATCATCATACGATTTGATTGTGTCAGACTGCAAAAAGGCCTGATCTTAAACACAGCATGATGCAACATCATCTGATCTAATTCATGTTTTTATTATTTGAAGTCTTGGAGTGAGGATGCTGCACCCAATGCTCTGCAGATAATACGCAAAGGAGAGATGATATGAAACTTTACCTTATGTATTTTACATTACATGCATTGCATATTACATGAATGCATTTATTGCTCATTACTCATTTCTGAAGGCTGACACAGAATACAGCCTCTGAGCACAGCTGCTCTGAAGATGGCTGAATTTGAGGTAGAGTCTATGATGCTACAGCAGCTGTGCTGTGACTACTCTTTACTGCTGCTGCTAACATTAACCAAGAAAGCGCTGTTAATCCTCATTGAATTTGAACCATGGATGTATAAAGACAACTGGATACAGGGTTGGAAGCTGGGCTCCGTTCATTCCTATGAAAGTTGCTTCCTGGGCATAAAAATACCTGGATATTCTGCATTTTTGGGCCCTTGGTGCAGGAGCACTAGCAGCTCAGGTCTACCGAGCCAGCTAGCCCTCCGCTGTAATGGTGAATGGGGATAAAATGATTCAACCGTACAACTCTTCTAGACTCCAAATGTTATCTGACTGAATGTAGCAAATTCTGATGGTAAAACAAGTAATTTTTCAGGGGTTGTGACTCTCAAAAAATGTATTCGCTGATTTTGAAACGCCTCCTTCACAATGTAAGTCTGGAAAAAAGTCTTTGGACCCAATGGCATCACATGACGGACGCCATTGTTGTAATTACACAGTTTGGCCATTATGTAAAATGGGCTTCAAAACCTGGCCCACTACCTGGGCGCTTGATTTGAATCCAGGGTGTTTATATCAGATATTACAGATGTGAACTCAATACAGTGGTGGAGTTTAGGAAGACAGTAGCATCGATAGACTCAGCCAGCATAACCATGGCAGTTCACAGCACACCAAACAAGGCCTGCATGTAGTCAGTGTGTCACCCCTTAATAAACTAATGTTTCAAAGCCATAATCATAATGACCAAAGTGCAGCCACAAAAAGCAGCAGTGACAGCCAAAGCTTTGTCATCCCATGGCTGTAGTCATAATCACAGCTATAGTCTGTCAGAATCATCCATTTATAATAACAGTGCAGTGAGCTAGGTTAACTACAGCTGTTAGAGCTTCACTAGTTTTCTATTTGTAATGGTACAGATGTTTGTCTGAGCCAGCCCCAGCTGAGGATGTGCCTACTCTTACTGTGGTCTAATACATAGGCTTGATATATGATACTGTACTGTATCACAATACAGATCAGCCTTCCTCTATGGATCAGAGGGAGGGAAAACGTAAAGTCTTGGTTTTCTCATCTCAGTATTTTTGCAAGGTCCCTTATTTTAGTTTATTTCATATTTTGAGAAGGAGACGTGTAATCACACACACATTTTCTTAAATGTGAAGACTGACACAATAGAGTCGAAGGCCCAAGTCCAGTCTGGTCCGCACACCTTCCCACTCTGTGATACTGAGACACGCCTGATAATGGAGAGGGTCTTGTAAATAAGAGCGAGGGTATAAACACGTTGGCAAGCTTTGGGACTAGCTCACCTTTCTCTGATGGAAACATGGTGTTCAATTAACAACTTTCAGCTGCAGTGATTTTGTGCTGCAGTCCATCACCTGATGGAGGATGCAAATGTTAAAATCTTGTGCTAACAACATTAACATTTTCCAAAATGCTCCTAAATGTCTTTTTTAGTATCTCCTTTCTTCTTCTTTATTATTAAGTTTTATAAGGCTGTATTGTTTGACTATAAGATGTATGTCAACATATGTAAGCTTACGTTCATTGTATTATTTTGATAAACTGTTGTTCTTTAGTTATTTATACTGAACAGACATTACTTCACATATTTTGCCTTCAAATATGTACCAAGTTGCCAATATTTTGGCAACTCATCACTCTTGGTTGGGAAATAACTGCATGGAACGCACATTTGCAGAAATGTGGTGTTACGTCCATCCTGAACACAAAAGTGCCGCTGCACTTGAGAGAAGTGTGGTTTGTAAGCGTGCACCGATGCAGAATCTGTGTTGGAGGGCTTTATAACCCACTCCCACTTAACGCTGATTGGCTTGAAATGATGCCTAATGTGGAGGATCCTCTGGGCGAGAGTGGCTAGGGGGAGGGTGTAGGGGCCAGACTGGAGTTTGGCCTGAAACTTATTTTCTCAGTTGCCTTTAATATAACGAGAGAAAAAGATGCAGGACTTCAGGTAACCAAATGTATCGGTGTTCGGCTGAGATGTGAGTGGTCCACATTAGATACAGTTTCTTTGTCAGTGTCATTATGACATTTAGTGTCTCTGCTATCACTTTATTATTTCAGTCACTGTAGGCCTCCTGTAACCTTCATATAGAAACTATTCCATCAAGTTCCAAGCATTGAGCTGTGGAGAGTTTAAATATAGAAAAGGAGGGCCCCGTTATCAGATCGTACTTGGTTGTGATAGATACCCTGATGGTGGTAGGTAGGAGGGTAGTGTGTGAGTGTGGAGGTGACCTGGTTTTGTTAACTTTAAGCTTCCAACGTTATGTTTTTTTTGTAAGACACAGAAAGAGTTTGCAGGGGGGGGGCGATCATATCTACGTGAAGAAGACTAGAAGAATCTTATTACTCAGATGCATCTCAACATGCTGTAATATGGAGGAGCAGACTCTGTACCCTGGAAACAACTTGCTGACGCTGCCATGCCTAATCCTCCTTCATGGGCAGGAGAAACATGTACTTTGCCATTCATCAGTAGCATAATAAGCCAGCACATGGCACTTTGCTGTTTTGCATAAATAGTACACCCCAGTTTATGATTATAAAGGGGCCTTGGGGCTAACTAGCCTCTTTATTCAATTAATGAATAGTTAATGTATTTAAATTAGTCCTGCCTGGTCAATTTGAATCAGTGTGTTGTGCAGACATGAAGACATACAAATGTGTTTTTTCCAGTGAGACAAAGCTAGAAAATGTACTAAAAAATAGTATAAATCAACATAATCTTATATAAAAATCAAATACTTATTCTTGATATTTGATATAAGACAAAACCTCACAAGCTTTATCTACAAGGAGAGACGACATCTGTTACCAATGTGAATGCATGTTATAGATTATACATTTAAGCACCAGCCACTCATAAACACTATTTTATACATCACAGATGATAGTGGATGTTTTTGAGCCATAGGTTATTGCGAAGTTAGGATTAATCTCAAACAATAGTAGCATGGCTGAACAACTGCAGGCATTAACATGTTGGAGAGAGAAAGTAGATGGGAAGAGTGGCTTTCAACATGAATATTTCACTGAGGGATAGAAAGGGGAGGGGGCTGCAGCTACAGGGGTGTTCAGTTAACCATGAGATTACACACACTGCAGAAGGCATTTGGTTAATGTAATTAAGAAAACCCTATGGTGGGAGACACAGAGCATTAGCGTCCAGGATATACACTTCTGTTGTGGCCTCTTCCTGCCCCATACTCGCAGCCACAGACTGTATAATTCTCTAATTTGCTATTTGTGTGTGTGTGTGCGTGTGCAACAACAGAAGTTTGTTTAATCATGAAAAATTAATCTGAGCATGTAAATATTTAAGTGCCCATTTTGGGTTAGGGTAAGGCTAAAAAGGTGGGGTGATTCTACTATTTCATGTCAAGATTCACCATCGCAGCTTTAAACCAGGAAGCAGCGACGAAAACACACTTACTGTACTTTCCAAAATGACCCTCATAGACGATCGATCTGAGACGGAGAAGCTGAGCACAAACAAACCGTTTCATCTGAAGTGTACTAAACCCAGAAAGGTCCAATTTGCTGAATAACATTTTAATTGAAGAGTTGATTTATTGATTAGTTGATCAAAATAGAATAAATCAGCTTCTATTTTGATAATAGATTCATCGTTCTAGTCATTTTTCATGCAAAAATGACAAACATTTGTTGGTACCGTCTCCTCAGATGTGGGAACATGATGCTTTTCTTAATCACATTTGATACTAAACTTAATATCTCTGTCCTTTTGGACTGTTTGTCGAATAAAACAAGACATTTGAGTACACCTCCTTGGGCTATGGCAGATTTACCAGACCTGTTTTGCTATTTACTGACATTTGATTGACAAATGATTAATTGATTAAAATTGACACATTGATCAATAGCGAACATAATTGTTAGTTGCAGCCCCAAAGACAGACTACATGTATAAAATGCAACTAAAATGTATCTTAGATGCTTTTGTATAAATAGGTAACATTTCCCTGTAGTTGTTGATAAAAGATGATGAACAGTCGAGTCAATCTGAAACAATCAGGGAGATTAATTTAATCATTTAAGCTTTTATTCATTTTAAGCATGTGCTGTTTTAACCAGAGCAGACCTACCTACTATACATTATCTTTGTAGGAGACAGAATTTGCCACATTTATCGTTGTGACCTTTTGAAACTTCAATGTCATTATTTCTTAATTTCTCCTCTGCTTTATTTCCTTCAGGCGCTGTCATTTCGTCACCAAAGTTCCTATTCTTTTTTTTTTTTTTAAAACAAATTGTTTGGGGGTGCAGTGTGTTCTTGGGATTTCCCGGTGCTGTTTCTGACAAACATGTCACCTTTTCTGCAGCAGCTTCCCATCAGTTTGTAGGTAGGAGGAGGAGTTGAAGTAGGATATAGATTTGAGTTAACAGTAACAGAGAATATGGAGTCTCTCATCACACAATTACTCTCCACAATTTCCCTCTCCCCTGTGAATTTTTATAGTTACAATAACTCACTGCCCCTACTATTCCGGATAGATTAATAAACTTCTCATCGCTGCCACATAGGAGAAAAGAAACCTTTGCTCTGTTTAATGACAACTGTAAAGTGGAGGCAATCATGGGATGCCTCCCATGACATTTCCCCGCTCCTGTCCGCTCCACTTATCTTAGACAAATGGCCGTGCCAGGCCACTATCGAGATGAAGCGTTTTCCCCGAGTCATTACGTCTGTCAGTGGGGCCATTTCCATATTGAAAAATCTGAAACAATAAACGACGCCTGAGCCTTTAATAACTGTGAAGAAATCATATTTGGAAAATTGCATTGAAGCAATAACCTTTTCTCCCTGTAATTAGATGACAGAGAGGTCCTGGTTTTAATTAAGTCAGCAATTTATAGTCGCACAGCCATACCTCAGCGTGCTGATTAGTATAGGAGGGATCACAGAACAGCGTTGCCTCAATTTGAACAGATTTGATCTAGTAATTACTGTGTTATGTGGCAAAGGCCGCAGCAAGTCTCAGACTCAAGACTGTCGATGCAGTGCTCCGTGAAGCATTGGCCCTTCCCATCGTTACTCGAGCTGCAAATATGTGGCGAGCAAGTGTCTGTCTGAATAGGTCTTCAAAGGGGGTCATCAACAGAGGACATAATGTTTGAGGAGCCATATTAAGGTGGAATTGTGAATGTGAGGCCCCTGTATGTGCGTTAGAGTGGATTTGTTTGCGTGCGGCATCATTTTATGCTGCATCTTAATTGAGCCCATTGGTCACTGTTAAACGTTGACATTTGCACGAGGGGGCCGAGCAGTTAAGGATGCTGTTTTAGTGCTGTGTTAATAAACATGGGAATTTACTGCCAATTTATGTCCTGACAGGTCGTAATGAAGACCATGAAAAGAGGATTAGCTGGAGCTGTTATAGCAGACCGTCTGGGGACCGTCATCATCAGACTGTAGGGACCAGTGCTTGTTGTGTGAGCTGGCACCCTCTGGCTTTCTGTAGCCGTCCACATGATTGACATTAATGGTCCAGTTTAGGAAAGAGTGGGAAATTTGTGTTCTCTCTTTTGGGAATATGACATTTATCACATCATACAAACATGCATCTATAGGCGATCAGAACAGTAGCACATGGCAGCCCTCTTGACACATCATTAGTGACATCAAACAGATGCTTGTGATCTGTGTCGCTAATTTCATTAGCTTCTCCGGCTAACCACAACAGTGTTACAGTGCTCTTAAGGCCTGTTTTGCAAGTGCAATTTTAGAGAAATCACCTTAGGTGTCATTTTTGGGGCTTTCGGCATTTAAAATGAGTTACCCAGTCACTTTTAGTGGAGAATAAGGCAAACAAAGTCATGTCCTCCCACAAACTGAAAAATGTGACAACTTTGTGCCATCTTATGGATGCCTTTAGAATTAAACAGGAAGTGCACACACCTGATAGAGATCAGAAGAACAGTGCGTGTAGGCTCCTCCAGGACCTCTCCTAATCTAAGAAATGCAAATCCCAGAGGCCTAATGGGAGAATGGGGTTAATTAATCCTTGAGGACATCTTAGATTGAAGAGAGGGGCTCCTCAGCCCCCTAGATCTCCCCTCTATAAAGGTCATGTTTCACAATAAGAGAGCAACGCATGTGTTGCCCCTCTGAGGACTTCTCATCCTCTCCCTCAAAACATCTAATTTGATCTCCTCCCTTCAATCAGCATAACTATATCGCCTGAGAACAAACCCCGGAACACACTGGGACATTAAGTGCTAATACTAAACGCCGTCCCCAGGCTTTGAATCAACCATAGATCTGTCACAGAGCACCCTCAGAGGCGATGGAGTCTGGTGCTAAATGTCCGCCACTGGCTAAACATCATTTGTGTGCCGACGCTGGATGCTAAAGACTGTCTCTAGGCCTTAGCTGCGTGACTATGGCCTCTGATTTATGGGTCATCGTTTGGGTGACATTTTCCTCTGGTCCAACATCGTAGTCAGTTGTGATTACAATACTTCCTTTACACCTTCTCTGCACTGAGGCCTGTTTCAGGGAGACTGTGCTCAATTGTGTCCACGTGCCACAAACGCCATTTCCAGCCTTTGCGCTGTGGCTGCAGGGTTATTCTGTGGCAGAGGACACTCTTGTACAGCCACTCAGCCAAGACCTTAATACTATGTGATGTAAAGAGGTTTGTGTCCGTAGTCTAATGACCCTAATTCTTCTCAGAGCCTTGCATCAAGAGATAAATGTCAGATCAATGAAAAATTTCCATGATAATTAAAACGTTATGAGATATTAGCATTTTCTCAGCACTACACCTTCTTCCTCACTTTGGCTTTACAACAACACCCACAAACTCTTTCTCTGTGTCGTCTCACTTGATTCCCCACTCCTCCATCCAGCAAATCGGGCGGAGGAGCGTTTTTTTTCCCTCTTTTTTTTTGGCTGCAGAAAGAGTGTCTCCCCTGGGCTGCGGCGCGGCTCCTGTCCCCTTCTCTCCCTGCAGCTGGAGCTACCAGAGCCAGATGCTATGTAGCTCCACCACCCTCTGTCCCCCCTTTCTCTCTTCCAGGAGGATGGTGCCGAGAGAGGAGGATGACAAACGCCTCTGCCTCCTCTTACTGACGGATTTGGACGACCTGACTCCAGCCCCGCACTGTTCCAACCGCCAGCACAAGATGTTGACTTAATGGAAGAGGGTTGGCTGTGGATTGGCCCATATGCGTTTGTATTGGGGAAAATATGGCAGGGCTGTGTGTCTGTGTGTCTGTGTATTCAATAGGATTGTGTGTGTGTTTGTGTGTGTGTGTGTGTGTGTCTTCACCTAGCCCAGACTGCCTACATCCATCATGCCATGGCACTCTGGCAGAGAGTGGGACTCAGACAGCTTCACTAACACACGGTCAGTTAAATTGCCTGTTAAATTGTCCTGGTCCGTCGCTATCTTAGGTGTAGATAAAAACACTGCACTTAAAGCCTGCACTTAAAGGCAGAAATTGTCAAGTAAATGCCAGCCTCCCCCCATGCATAGAGAGAGAAAGAGAGGGAGAGAGGGAGATCCTCTAAGGGAAACAATTTCCATTACAAGACAAAATTCTGCAGCACACACACACAGGAATTTACGTGTGTCTATTGTAGAAGCTACAACTGTTAGCAGTTATTTCTCAAGCTATAGGATCAATAATCTTCATAGGTTCCTCAAATTACGCACTTTATAGTCAGATATTATGACTTACAGGATAGCATACGTGGCATTCCAAGATTCCCAAAATGGTCCAAGAGGCCTATATTTTGGCCCTCCTGATCAATAGGCGATATTATGCATGAGCAGCAAAACCGCAATACCTCTTCATCAACCTTCACTGTGCCCCCTTAATGATTAAAAACAACGGTCTCAATCCAATACGTTTGACATTTCTCTCCATGCAACCAGATGGAAAATTAAATCTCATTCTTTTAACATTACTGGGATATTATGGATAATTGCCTGCATCCAACTTGTGGACGTGGAGCAGAAAGCTTGAGAGAACCGCTCTCCTGTAACCAGTGATGTAATGATAAAGAAAAAGGTGGGCTTGGCCTCTGGTCCGGGTTTGTCATAAAGAACGAGAACAAAAGTATGAATTTGTATACTAAATATAAGATCTCACATGAATCTAGACTTTTGGAGATTTGTTACAGTTCTACAGAGTCTGTTAAAAAAAATCAAGCTAGGGAAAGCTTCTATTCTCCAACTACATGACTGACTAAAACTCAGTAGTCTGTGTAATGAAATTATACCTAGTTAATTAAAAATCACTCTTTATGCTCCAAAGTGTTTCACAGGTTTTACTTTAGTTCTGGATTTGGCCCAAAACTCAAAATGGCAACCTTTGTGTGTATTCAAATGAATTTTTAAAGTCTAATAGTCATGAATTATTTACACTAGTTATATATTAATGCTTGCTAAAATTACTTTATTATTTTATGGATCAGGAGAATTGTGAGCCATGTACATAGCCACTGGGTGATAACCTGACATTAAAATATTACATTTAGATGCGTTTATCCTCAGAAAATTATCACAATAGATTCATTACACTTACTGTAAATAAAGAGACTCCTTTATCCATAAATCTGTCAATTTTATGTTATTATATAATGCGTCAGATGCTGTACAGTATTTAGGACAGCATACTGTGCCATTTGTAGTAGTGTTAGAACCTTAATAAGGAGATGGATGAACATGGTCTGCCAACATAAACTCAGTGATACGAGAGGTCATTCCTATTGACATGCCAGGGAACTACATGCATACATTAACCGCATCAATAAACAATGTGTGACAATAACTGTAGAAACATCAATATGTGTCAGCAGCCATTAAGATTTTAATGTTTGCACAAAGCCACGAAATTATATTTATTTAACAGCTCCAGCGTAACACGGAGAAAACCTGATACATCAGATGATCGGATCAGTTTTGATGGGACCCATAAAGTTACATTTATTCTCACACCTTAGTTGTGAGGACTTGTAGTGTGAAATCCACATCTTTGATAATAAGACATAATCTAGCATATGGATTAAGATTAGCAATAAAACTACATCCTCACAGTGTGTTCCCCCATGATGCCAAACACACAGACACATAATTTACAAACGAACAAAACATTCATTCATTTCATTTAATTCTATAATCTAATTAATGCCAGAACTCGAAGCAAAGGCAGAGGACTCAGACAGTGAAACTAATCATTCAGCAAAATGTTTACCAGTTCACCTGAATACAAACAGTGCCAGGTCACGTTAGTTCAGCAGAGTGCAAATTAACCCAGCAGCATGTTTCAGTTCTCCGTTACATCCCCTCTCACGGCTTAGCGTGTCTCTGGTTGGACGCTAGGGGGCAGAAAAGCTCCACAAGTAGCGCGGACGGAGCTCAGCGTGGCGGTCTGTGGAGCTGCTGCAGCACACACAGGCCAAGTTTCCTACCATCACTTATCATCTGAAGATGGTTTTATAGGATTTGGGCTCTGGTTTCCATTAAGAGCTTCAAATATTCCTGATTCCAGCTTGTTTTTCTGTCATTGCTCCGTCCATGATTAGATGTTAATTGGGAGCACGGCCCGGCCAATAAGTATGCACAGATCTGCTGTGCGTCCAATCTTAAATATTAATACAACCAGCTATATGTCAGCCCTGTGTGAAATAGGCACCTTAATCACAACACATCACATTAGAATCATACATCCTGTTATTACATGTCAAAGTTATACCACAGTTGTTACATTGGGCCTCACATGTATGTACATTATAGGATTATTCTGTCTTGAGTGGCAGATGTGCCTGCGTGATTGTGTGGAGGAGAAAGGTGGAGTGGTGATGGAGTCTTCTCATCGCCGTGTTTTTACTTTTATGTGCACATGACAGCACTCTCTGTCGTCTACAGGGCTGCCTTCCCCGGGTCTGGATCCGGACTGGTTTTCAGGTCTGCCAGTTGTTCGGGGGAGACGCGGCGAGGTCGAGAAGCCAAAGTGCAGCCTTCTCGTCGGGCCTCTCCAGTGGTGGCTGAGCAGGCAGGGAACTTTGCGGGGGATTTTGGCTAAAAGTCTGCCCATCTGCTGGCCCATCTGAAGAGGGGCAAGTCTTAACTTTCACAATGCAACTTATGGAGGAAGTCTCGCGGCGTGTGAGAGCGCGCGCGCGCGCGTGCGTGCCTGGGGGATGAGTGGGTGACTGATTGAAGCCAATGTGATGAATATTCATAACTAGCCATACCATGACAGTTTTATTGCATTTTGTATGACGTGGTCTGCGTGATCGGGTGTTATAAGAAGGCTTATCAGGATCAGCTGCAGGCTTCTGTAGTGATACTCCAGGTGCCCTTTTACGCACAACATATGCCAAATATTTCCACAAATCCCCTCCTTTTTGCAGGTTTGGATTAGTAGTTTAGATTATTTGCAACTACTAGTATTATTATGCAGTCTCTTTAATGAAGCCTGTCTTTTACCTTTAACCATTAATGCGCGATAAATGTATTATATCAGCACAACTTCTGCTTACGAAAGGATTTCCCTCATTTGGAATTTAATTCCAAAATCGTCCTCACACCTCGGATTGAGCATCACTGACTGAGATAAATATATCACTAGGAACAAAAAAAAGTTAAGAATATTCTAGCGCGACTGGAACAATATGTAATGTGTGATGGCAACTTTTACGCGCGCGTTCAGCCGCACTCTTGCGTGTGTGTAATGATGATAATGTCGAGCCCCCGTCCTGCCCGGGCTCTCAGATGTCGGGCTGTAGAGCGCAGGCATCACACTAATGCAGTTTGACCGGCGGCTCTCTCCTGCGACAAAACCCAAGAGCTGTCCTCAAATCAATACATGTCAAAGAAATATGAAAACAAACACCCAGACCGCCGCGACACCCCTCACTAAATGGGAACGTCCTTCTGATCTCATACGGGGGGGGTTAAATAGTGTATTATACAGTGGAAAGTAGAAACTCGCCCATCCTGGCTGCACCTGCCGTGTTAAAGGAAGGGACAGAGTTTATTCTCCTCTTATAATCTGACAGAAATGTATGTTTGATTCTATTTAAACCTGGAGCAAGACGCACTGGAAAGTAATTGGTTTCGTGTAAATGATTGACTCCTGTTTATCCACCGTGTTGTGGTGCATTATGCTGATGAATCATAGTTTCACCGTCATTATTTATTGAGTATTACATTTCTGCATAAACGACCGTGCGCGTCTTGGTTTGTGAGCTCCCCTCTTCTGTTCCAGTGCAGGGGGAGGCTTGCATCTGTTAGGGTCCAATGTTAGTCTTAATTACTGGCCTTCATGTTCTCCATGGCCCTCAACCGTCTTTAATTAAAACCTTGATTAGGGGGGAGGAGGTCTCGGGCAAGACTATTACCAGATGGGTTTCCAGCAATAATAATAAAGACTTTATCCGCTGCCGCTGCTGCTGCCTGTGTGCCATAAAGCGCAGAGCTCGCTGCCCGTCCATATCAAAGCACAGCGAGCAGAAAGAGGCTGTTAATTACGCCGGTAATTACTTGTCTAATTACGGTTCGTTTGTGATTAGATTTAGAAACGTTTCGTGGTCTATACAGAGGCTTTCTGTAGCCAGTGTGTAGGCTTAACACTGTATAGGCTGAAATGTAGTGTGTATCCACAGCGGGGTGCTGCTGAATAACCGGCCTGTGAGGGATGGAGTGAATAAGATCAATAGTGAAGCACTGACCCGAAACTTATCTTTATTTTTCTCACAGAAGTCCTCAATAATCTATATGTTCAAGACACAAGCAAAGTGTCTCCAGAATAAGTCACAAACATGTTGTCAAACACAGATTTCGCCGCTTTTCCTTTCTCGCCTTTGTGTCTGCGTTTAAGAATTAGCATTTTCCTCCTAACCCTTCGCTTCAGAGGCTTCACTGAGCTTTCTTAAAAGTAGCGAAGAGGTCAGCTCATGTCACATTTTACCGACGGGCTTTTCCGTGACCTTCGAGAGCCCCCCCCCCCGGATCTCCATCTGACTATATATTTCCATATTTCCAATATTTCCACTCTTTAAAACAATATTTTGAGGAGAGACAAAAAGCTCAAATCAATAACGCACCCTGACAGGTTAGTAGAATTGCATATTAGCGATTTAAGAGTCGCCACATTATGAAAATATCTTGCCAATGGTCTGAAAGTCATTATGTGTGCGCACGGGCGCGCCGCCGCTTTTATATTCAAGACAGAGAAACTTGCAAATAACAATCAGTTCAATTATCCTCAAAATATTTACTCCAGGATAGGATTTGTCATCCAGACACAGAGAAGGAGGGAAGGGACGAGAAGTGATTTGTTGCTGCACTATGTGCGTCCATTTTCCAGACGGTTTGTCGTCGTTATTGCCTGATTTAGTGTGTGTTGTTTTACATAGCTGTGTGAGCTCACGTACAGCGCTCTGCCGCTGCATCCATTTATACATATCACACAGATCTGCGCTGAGTTTGTCACATTTGCTGTTTTATGTTCTGTCTCCTCTTTCGCTTGCAGCTATAGGCTTGTTTGGAGAAGGTCCCACTGGCCTGTGCACAGTACTGGCATCACATGTGCATTTAGTCAGACATTTTAACAGTTTTTTTTGTTGTTTTTGTTGTTGTTGTTGCAGTTTTGCACACAAATAGCATCCACGTATCTTTCTAATATATAGCCTACTGTACATTACGCGTGGCTGCAGTATGTGGCCATGTGTGCAGCGGTGCCGACAGTATAATTACCTCTTCTCCGCGGATCCCCTCTCGCTGCTCCTCTGCAGCAGGTGCTCCGGCCTCTCTGACCCTGCACAGAAAAGTACCAGAGGCCAGGTGATGGCATTAGTGAAATTATGTCTATTTTTACGCGCGCACTCCGCCCCCTCCATCAGGAGAGAAAGGAGAGGGGGCCGAATGAGATCTTTACAAATGCCATCCCATCACCTGTCACTCACCGTGCTCGTTGGATCGTGGTGAGGTGAGCCTCTGTGCGCAGTAATGAATTGTTACCATCATCTAGTGGAGAACACATGCGATATAGGCAATAATTGTGTTTTTAATTAATGTCCCGAAGTACATTTCTGTGTAATCGAGGCTGTGGGGAAACAACTGTAATGATTTTACTTCCTTGGCTGTTTGCAGTGTGATGTTGCCCACTTCGTCTGTCAAATTACTTAATCTGTGTTCTAATTTTGTCCTCAGTCTCCCCAGTTGATGTGAACACAACATTTAACTGGCTTATTTATCAATCCTCGGAGAAAAACGCGCTGATCCCACTCTGAGTCAGCTGATTACCCAGACAAGCATCATCATGAAACCAGGAGGTAAGAGCAGCTCATCATGGGTATTCATAAAATGGATTACACACAAGATAGGCCTCACATGATCAAATATATAAACAAATGGATATAAACGGGTAAAACATCTCCAGTACAACCCACAGAACCACCAAAGAGCCTATTTAAAGCACCAAGGGTGTAGTTAGAGCCCAGCATCAGCCCTGCCCTGGGGATTATGTATCATGACCAGGACTACCATACCGTGTGCTGGCTATGCAGCACACCATGAATTACACAGAAGAGTGAACAACCTCGGCGCTCAACCTTATTCACAAAAATCAGTCGGATCACAGCTAGTCCACGACTGACGGGGAAACCCTCCGAGTGCAGACCACTGCCAGGGTTGTGACCGGGGGCAACTTTTACGCACGAAAAATAAGTCACGAAAGTTTGCTTCCAGTTAAAGAAGCAAATGTCCCGCGCAGGTTAGAGCAAAAATAAAATAATAACACTTCAGGAGATGTGGTGCTGCGACTCGGTGAAGTGTTTTATCACTGCTTGGAATATTAAAGAATGATGTTCAGTCTTTCGTGTAAATACTATCATTAGTTCATCTTTTGGGTCTGGCGTAAGAAACCAATTAATTCCAACATATATCAGGTCTTTGGATTGTTCTAGATCTGTTTGCCAGTTAACAGGTGATAGGTACACACCTCTTAAAGTATTTTCCATCTGAAGCTGAGATGTGCTCTGATAAAAAGACTTTTTCCACAAATTGCGGCTAAAATGACCACGTGTCGGAGGGTCGGTTTTGCATTAATTATTTGTTAATCAGCTTTAGTCTAATCGCTCGTGGAAAGTAACAACACAAAGTCCAAGGTCGAGTTGGTCTGTTGACTACAAATCATAGGTGTTATATAGATACAATCTTGTTTGGCGGTGCTGAATCCGGGCCAACACCCTTTAGCTGATGCGTAATTTACCTCACCGTGCGTAATTAACTGCGTCGCCGCCAGACCCCGGTATGTGTAACACTTTATTTTGAACGGTGCAATACGTTTCCATTAAACGTTATTAAAGCGCGGGGAGTGACGAGCTCTCATTTGTCTTGTCAGGACATCTGACAACCTCGTTAGCTCCCATTTTCCCCTGTCAGCTCACAGCGCGACACGGACACTGACTTCAGCCACTCCTGGCAAGCGAGTGATAAATGCGCCTACTCAGCCCTGCGCAAAACAGCTGCATTATTGTTGCCAGCACAAAGCATCAGAATCAATCACAGGCAAGTCTGCGTGGCAGGTGTCAGTCTTAGGTTTTTTTTTTTTTTTAAATCCGGCCCACTGTCGATCTTTAATCTAATTTAAAGGGTCACAGATTTGGGGCATAATATCCCCTCGTTTGGACTTTCTCTCTCGAGGCAGACTCGGCGCATTGACCGTGTGCACCACCGCCGACACAGCCCGCATTTAGCGCCGCACACAGGCCTCACTAGCAGATCAGAGGTGTCGCAAATGGAATTGTTATGAATATTTGTGAGCAAATGGAGGATCTTGCTATTTAGCAAAAAAAAAAAAAAAAAAAAGAGAGGGGGGAGAAGAACACTTAATGGCATGGGATCTTTCCGCTCGCTGCACTTTCAGATGCAATTGTAGATCGAAGTCAGACTTGTCACGTTGAGCCAAAGTGAATTCCTAACATCCAGGACGTGCCTGTCTACTCCGGACAAATTGCATCCAATCACCCCGGGGGAATTCGGCTAATGTCTCGATCCAGGGCCGGAGAGCATGGAGAGAAAACAAATCAAACTCTGCACACAGAGCGTGTAGGGCTTATTAAAACATTTCACACAGGGGGAGAAAAGGAGAGAAAGAGAGAGAGAGAGAGGGAGGACGAGGAGTGTGTGAGTGTGTGTGTGTGTGTGGGGGGGGTTACTTAGGCTATATTATCTTTGGGCATCTATCTTCTATCTTATTACCAATCTAAACATATCTGCACACTACATGCCTGCTGCTGGACTGGCAGAGTCAGCGGGAACATGCCTGACAGTGTTAGCCACTCCATTCCAGATCAGCTTCCACTCTGACTAGTTTTGAGCTTTCTGTCCAATTTGTAGTCTAATGTAGGCCTATCAAGTTGTTTTTGACGCGAACAAAACTCAGTATGCAGTTAAAAGTCCATAACTTGGTGCACGTGAGAAAGTTCCAATCAAACTGAGGGCCCATTTCACAGCTAGTTTAAACTTGAAGTTCAGATAGAACTTACCTCCTCGTCTCCAGTGCAATTAATCCTAATTTAGATGGATGAAACGCACCCTTTGAACGCAGCATCATCTCTGCGTGCGCCCCGTGCGTTCTGGTAACGTGCTCGGTCCCCTGGACATTTTTCTCTGTCTGCCACAGCGGCAGTAAACAATAAGCTCATGAGGCGCGGGCTATGGCAGCATAATGTTCTGCATGGCTAGAGAGGGGAGGTCGATCATTACACAATTTGTTTCAAATCTGATCAGTCAGAACAAGCAAGAGATTGGCATTTCCCGTGGAAGGCTCTCGCCCATAGGTTTGAGACTTCCCCCGTCCTGTAGGTTCTACACATGTGGTGCGCGCAGGCCCGTTCACAGCCACATCGGCGTGTAACTGGGAATAATGTCAGATGTTGAACTTTTATTGAAATGCGTGGTGACTAAATATGCATTAGCAGTGGAGATTTGGATTACATGCAAATGTAGGCAGATATTTACCGTCACTAGTATTTGAGTTGCAAAACAGTTTCCATATATGCATAAAAATATCAGAAACAACTGTCAGTGTGGTTTAGTGTGTGTGTGTGTGTTAGAGAGAGAGAGAGAGAGAGAGGGAGGGAGGGAGAGGGGGGAGAGGTGGCGTCGTGCAGCAGCGTGGTGACGGCAGAGGGAAAACCGGCTGGACAGATTTCCGTTTACGCCTGATCTGCTTCTGAAGAGCGGGGCTGTGTGGGAAGGGAAAGGGAGCACCTGGCCCGACCGCTGTATCCCATCTCGTTTTATTGACAGCCTGATAAGCAGGGACCAAGCCGTGCGGTTTCCAGCGCGGATGTCGAGCACCCTGCTGCGTTGCACAGTATCAAGGCCTCTTAATGGCCGTTCCTCCAAATAATGGCCCAAACACAGCCAGTCCTGACTGGCCCGTACCTGCGCTGCCCCGGTCTCTTCCTGAGAGACAAGCGGCGGCGCGGTTGCCCATTTACTCACCGTCTTGTTCAAATTGACACAAACATCAGAGGTTGTGAAATAGGATTCGAGGCTTTTAGCCTGTCTGAGTAAAAGGGAAGCTGAAGCCCCATTACGAGCTGCGCATGACAACTTTTATAGGGCTGTAGAAATAAAAACCGTTTTCAGCGCAGGCCAAAACAGCACAGCTCTTTACATCACAATTCATGTTTATGGGTTCAGTCTTTACTCCTTGGATGTGCTGTAATACCACAGCTTTGGAGATGCGTCCAGGCCCACTGGCCCGACACACCGTGGGGGACAGTGAGAGGTGTTTCCAGGGCTTTGGAGTGGGACTTGCCTGCACCTGTTCAGTCCACACCTGTTGCACACTGAGCATGCTCAGATTTAGGAAACACAACAACTATGTTCTTGCTCAGGTCTCAATAGTCCCCCCCCCCACCCCCCGCAACCCCCTTGTCTCCTCAGGAACTGTTGAAAGCAGCAGCTGTTAAAGGGAAAATGCAGGCTAATGTAGGCTAACAGCTTTTCACATTTAAAGTTATGTGAACAATATCTTGGAGAAACTCCCCCATGGAAAAGAAAAGTAAAACAAAACAACAAAAACACAACATCCAATTCACGCTGCATGCTTGTTTACACAGAATAAAAAAATCAAAAAGTTTTTCAGTTTCAGGATAAGCTCAGAGAACCTTTCACCATACCTGACTTTTATTCTTAAAATCAGTGAAATCACACCAGACCTGGTTTTGTTTCTGGACAAGCAGGGTGGCAGTGGGGAATACATTTTTTTAAAAAAAGAATGAAAAAATAATTTAATAATTGTAATCAAATAGTAACCAAACCAAATGAAAAGCCCCCCCCCCCCTGCAGAGTGAGGTGTTAGCTGTCAGCCCCCGCACACAGCTCTCTCTGGGACAGTAAACAGGCCGGTGTGCTCCACATGCAGGCTACCTTGTGCACTTCCCCGTCCTGCGCCGCGTCCCGTCCAAGGTGTGACGTCGGCCCGTCGCTCCAGCCAATCACTGCCAACTTGAGGCTGATGCTGAAGGGAAAGTTGCTGGTAAGAGCCGCAGATTTTTTTTCCCACTCTCATTGACATTTCAACTCCACGACGGATCCAAAGGTAGATAGATTTTAATCTGGACCTATAAAGTTTGTGTCGCTGTGACACGGAGGAGAGATCCGGGGAGGGAAGAAGCGACTTTACGCGCACAGGATAGCGGTCAGACGCGTCTGCTGCCTTTCATCCGGTGAGTTTGGACGGACTGTATGTCAGAACGGCTTCTTTTTTTAAAATATTTAAATACCTCGGAAATTCTCCTTTTGAGAATATTTAAACACCGAATAAGTGCGCACTTCTGCGCTTCGCCTGGGCTCCTCAGACTTTAAGGTCTGGAGGAGGATGACGGCAGAAAGTTTAGTGTGCACGCAGCCTGATTGTAAGCCTGCTGCATTGGCAAAGTTGGACACAATTATTGGTTAAGTGCTCGCACGTTGCGCCGTGGAGCCCACAGGAGGTGAACACCCACACACGGCTGAACACAGCGAGCTCACTCCGGTTTTGTTGTCATCTTTCACACGCACATACAGCGTGTAATTAGCGATCCTCACGGAAGAATTAAGCGCACGTCACTCCTTTTTTTGTTTAAAAAAAAAAAAGCGACCATTATTGCATTGTTTTGCGCCGGGGAAAACGAAAAGCTTCGACCTGCACAGTAAAGTGAACGCTTGTGGGATCTGTTCAGCTCCGGTCCATCCATCGGCGCGGTGGAAACCAAGCTGTCCATCAGAGGAACATTTCACTTCGCTGCTGCACATTTAAGACCAGACGAGTCTTCCTTGTCGCGCTGTGATCCACGTGTGACCGACATAGTCTGATATTTTGGCTTAAATGTCGAGTTATTGGTCGTGTTGTAAAATTATAACAGGTTTCAAAGTGTCAAACTGCAATTTGAGGGGGAAAAATGGGTAAAACGAGACTGTCAAATTTGAAAAGAACAAGTAAGAGCATCCAGGGAAATGACACGGTCCCACAGGGAGTTTTCATATTGATTTTGGCCTATAAAAAGATTCTGGAAGTTGTTTTTACACTGCACAGTATATTTAGGGTATTCATGTGTGTGTTTTTAAATATACTTTTAAAAATTTTATTCTTGTGCCACCTTTTAAGCAGGTTGCTTTCCATCTGATTTCCCCCTAGAGATAAAAGATAAAGATACAATCTGATGTCCAGTCAGTAGCTGGGGGGCTTTGGGGGTCTCAGGTCCAGGCTCTTGTATGTTTGGTCCAGTGTTTCTGTCTGTCACGCTTGCCGAGCAGCGCTGTGACACCATTAGCCCCGGTGTTTATCCCAGCCTTCAGCCTTTTGCCAGGAGAGGGCTTCTGTGGGCTACACACCTTCTGTGGGCTACACAACAACCCTCCCCCTGACTACTTAAATTGTCTTGTTAAATAAAAACTACATTTGCATTCATGTATTTATCCCTGAACACGTCCTGCCCACGAGGGAGAAGCTGCACCCTGGTCCAGTTGAAATCGCAGCACATATTATAGGCACATAAATCTTTATTTTTGATGGAAGATGTTTTAAAAAAAAAAAAAAGCGCCTGTGAGGCAGAAGGTTTGTCCCTGCTAGGCCTTTACAATCTGCAAACTGCGAGCATTTCCTCCTGGGAAAGCTCCACAGATTTGTGGGTTTCTATTTCCTCAAATGTCCTGAATGTGCTGAGAAATAAGTCGACAATAACACAGAGCAGCCTCTGATTGGGGACGCGCTCCGTGTGCAGCGGGCTTTAAAAATAGCAGATTAATGAAATGTCTGCGTGAAAGTCAAACAAGCATGTGACTGTTTAATTATCGCTGATAAAACAGGAATACACATTGTAAAAGTGCAAATAATGAATGCAAATAAAGCAGCGATGCGCTCATGAATGTGTTCGCAGAGAATAAATGTGACAGTCCGAGGCTGCTTGATAAATGACAGGTCAGCTCCAGAAGAAGGCAGCTCACAAGTTCAGGGCGACGTTTGCACTCATCATTGTGATTACAAAATTAACAACACTGCATAATAACATTATTATTATTATTATCAGCATTATTATTATTCAATAATAATAAAATAAATATCTACTAACTACATTTTAGTTTACCTCAATTTATTTTTTATGATTAATAGTACTACATCATAGTACTGCCAACAATATTATCAGAAGAATAGATAATAATTCATAATAGTCATCATCAGCAATAACCATAGTAGAAATAAAAATGATGCTAAACAGCAGTACTAATAATAATACTATTAATAATAATACTATTAATAACAACAATAAGAATATTAATAATACCAAAAATAATACTAGTAATAATAATATGCCTACTACTATTAATAATAATAATTAAAATATAGAAATAGTAATATTAATAGTTCCTTGGAGGAATAACTACCTCAGCCTTCCCCTCCACAAATAATGTAAAGGGGTGTAGAGAAATTCTCCACCAACATGAGTTGGATGGTTTCAGCTCAGCCACGTTTTATTTCTTCTATACAATCTTGTAACAATATTGTAACATTTTCCAATAGACCTCCCCAGATGTCCTGATACATAAAAGGTGAGTAAACTATGACCTCCAGTGGGAGACCGTCACAAAGGAAAACTATCAATCAAAAAATCTGATCCAGTCATTTAAGCAGATTTTTTTTAGAAAAGAAAAAAAAAACTAAACAAATTGGAGGCTCACTTTCCACCAGTTTTGCACATGATGCATTTATCCCCAACAGGTTTGTATCAGCTTTTAAGGCTAAAGTGTAATCCCAAACAAGAGCTATCTGAATGAGGCTGCTCTACCCTGCACCACATCCTTTTCCCTGTCCAAAAACAATGTCACTGTTTTTCACCGCAGCTCCCCTCCCCTTATGTTTTTTCTTCCTTCCTTTCTTTCCTTCTTTCTTTTTTTTTTTGTATTTAAAAGTTTCTAGATGGGTACAAATACCACGTTGCCTCAGGGGAAAATAGCGACCAGATTAGGCTTTCTTTTCAAGGCCTTTGGCATTAGTTGCTGCTAATCCGAATTGGGCTAATTGCTTTCCCAACATCAGCCTATCCCGTTTTTTTTTTTTTTTTTTTTTTTTACAGACGTCCACAGCCAGAGACTACCTCACAAAACCAAAAAAACCCATCTATAGGCCGATAGGGAATATAGTTTGGAGCAGGGCTGTGGTGAAGCTGAAGGCCTACTTGGCATGCCAGTGAAGGCTGTGAAAAACCCCAGAAATCTCCTCAGAGTGGAGACAACGAATTAGCTCTTGGAGCGGATTTACAGCTTAACCAAAGAAATCAATAACCTACTGGAGGTATTGTTTCCAAAGAAAACTACTTGACACACTCATTGGGGAATCTGTCTTTCATGGACGGGCAGGTTAGTGGTGTGAATTTTTGACAGCTGCAGTCTGTGACAAGTGAATGGCAATAACATTTGCACTACAAAGGTAGGCTGTAAGCACCAAGAAATAAGTCTCTTAAATACAGGGATGGAGGCTGTTTTCTGGGAGGGTTTTATTTATTTATTTAGTTTTGCAATTGAGATCACATTTTAATATTCAGCTGGGCGAGATGTTACATGTTTATCAGCGTCTTGTTGCGCAGCTGAGCTGAGCTCATGAGTTAAAATCAGAAAATGAAATCGAGTGGTGCTTTTGGTGCTTTGGTTGATGCTTCAGCAGGTCCACAGCTCGGCCACGCTGTGGCTGAGCGGTTTGGTAAACACTGCAGGACTTCAGACTCCTCTCCTCTTCAGTCCTGCAATCCAAAACTCCAAACTGGACTTTGTTTTTAGTGCCACACCAAAGTGTGCTCCCTCAGTATTGGCCATTAAATGATTCTCCATGCTGACCTCTTCTAGAAAACAGAGAAAAAGTGAATCCTGGATTAAAAAAACAAACAAACCTGCTGCTCTTTGGAAGTTTAACTCCACCTTCTGTTTTACAGTAAATCTGGTTCCCTCATAGCGCAAACTCCTATCGGGTGGGGTGACCGGGGGAGGGGGTGTTTGTGGTCTAATGCATGTCTAATAGGGGGGTCCTTGACGTGAAAATGTTTGGGAACCCCCCCCCCCCTCCTTCCTCCTTCCTCCTTAGCTGATATAAGCTGCGGCCATTCACGGCAGGCCTATAGGCTGAGCCACCAGTCTAAGTGAGTAGAAACAATGCAGCAAGGAGAAACAGATGAATGTGCTCGTTTAGTTTACGGGTTGTTTGATGAAGGAGTATTGGCCAAAGTGTTGTTCCTCACCGCGGGACCCTCGGTGACAGTTTGAGCCGGTCCTCTCAGCTCATTATCTCGCCGGCCCACTGAGGGCCCCATTCAAGCCGGGCAGTCCCTCTCTCTCTCTCTCTCTCCCCTCTCCCTCTCTCTCTCTCTCTCTCTCTCTCTCTCTCTCTTCCTCCCTCCCTGCCTCTCACCCTCTCTCTCTCTCTCTGGCAGCGTCGTTTGTCTACTCATTGAACCCATAGTCAGGAATGCGATGGTTGTTAGGGAGCCCTCTTTCACCTCCGAAGTGTTTTATTGATGAGCTCTGACTTCTCCTACTTTTTCACATGTCAAAGAAAGTCAAGTGTAGGCCTCCATGACTTCATTTCATGGCCTCCCATCCAAAAAAAAAAAAAAAAAAGAGAAAAAAAAGAAGAAGCAATTTCTCTCCCCTCCCCCTGCTTATGTCTGTCCCTCGCCCCTCTCTCTCTCTCTCTCTGTGCCCTTTCATGCACCCCCTTTTCTGCTTTAGTTTGGCTTCCACGTCCATACAACGGTCATTCTCTCTCCTTCGGTTCTCCTCCTTTTGGAGTAAGCGACGGGGCTCCTCAGTGCCGAGACTGGTGCTGCCCAAAGCTCCGGGTGTATGCTCAAACACGGGCGCAGAGGGGTTGCTTTTGGGTGCGTTGAGGTGTGCGTTAATAGCCAGTCATTCAACCAGCGCGGTTTGGGAGCGTGTGGCCATGGCTACACAGTCATTTGCTTTACTTTATTTACGCGTGCTATTTGCTGTCAGGTCGCAGGAGTGACGTCGCCGCGCCTCGCAAATGTGTCCATAAAAAGCACCAGAGCTTGCCTAAAGGCTGCGCTCTTTACGCATGGCGTTCTTGTTGACAGGAGGGGGGGAAGGCTATTCAGGGGAAGGTGATACCCAAAAGAATCAACAAAAGCACGTGGTGGACATTTTTGATTGTGTTTTTTTTTTTTTTTAACCGAGGCAGGGCCGTGGCATCTTCAAATGCGAGGACTTGAATGTAAATATGCTCCTGTTTGGAGATTTTAGTTTAAAATCCAACTTTTTTTTTTCTTCCCCCCAAACTCGGCTGCGCATCCCAGGCAGCACTGGAGTTTTTATTCATTCATTCATCCACTCACATTTTGTTTTTATTTCGGAGCAATGTACTCTTTATGTGTAAAGCCGATTTAAAGTCAGAAAGAGAGCAGAACACTTGTTTTAAATTGTTGCTGATGATCTCTTTCTGCACTTCTACACCAGACACGTGCATTCAGAACCACAAAGGGAAAACAAAATTTTGCAAACTTTTTCATCCTAACAGCATAACTCTTCTATACGCGCCTCTTTAACATTAATGTGCAGAGCATCGGCTGCCTCAGAAAAAAAAGCTCGCTGCAGCTCTTTGTAAGTATAATTTGCTGTCGGGAGCTCCAGCGCTCACGTGTGCGCTGCTCCACTGCTAGTTTCTGTCCCCCTTGCAGCACTAGTTAGCCTCGGGTTGGAGCTGGGCATGCCTGAGATTCCCTGCGCGGACCCAATTCAGCCTGGAAGAATAGAGCTTTCCGTCCAATGGGCATTTCCGAGGCAGTTGCTTTGCAATAGGGCAATATTCAGCAAGTGAGCGCAGGGTATTTGCATGCGTGGGCTGATTAGTGGGTTGGGAAGACGAGACTCTCCCTCTCTCTCCCTCTCTCTCTCTCTCTCTCTCTCTCTCTCTCTCTCTCTCTCTCGCTGTGGCTCTGCCCCGTTTCCCGCTTTGGCTGTGGTGCAGGGGGAAGTGTTTATATGGGGGATGATGACAGAGGTCGGGTCGCGTTAATGGGCCAGTGAAGAGCGGCGGAGGGAGGCGAGGCGAGGAGAGAGGAGAGGAGAGGAGAGGAGAGGCGAGGCGAGGCGCGCACAGCAGACCAGGAACACATACATTAATACACTTGTTCCATCACCAATCAGCATAGGTGTGTTCATTCTCTTCCCCCCACCTCCTTCTACCGCCACCACCACTCTCCCTCCCTCCCTCCCCCCCTCCCTCCCTCCCTCCCTCCTCCTCCCCTCCCCTCCCTCCCGTCTCTCGCTCTCTTTCTCTTCCCCACTCTCTCTCTTTCCGACTCTCTCATTCGCTCTCTCACACGCCAGCGCACATCCTCGCCAAACTCCGTGCGTCCTGACATCTGAGTTCACTGTCAATCTCTGTCCACTTCGCAGGGATATCCCCTCCGTCTCCGGCGAAGACCACTGGAAACTAATTTTTCCTCTTCTAAACTTCCCGAGAGAGACTGATCCTGGTCGGCTTTTTTTTTTCTCTTTCTGTGTGTGGAGAACTGGGCTGTAGCCTATAGTTTGCCAAGGACTTTGACAACCTCGCAGGATGCCCCAAAAAGGTGAGAATCTGACTAAAAGTTTTCTGTGCCATTAGATTATTGAATTATTATTACACATTGCTGTTCTTGTTATTGCTGCAATATTATATGAATCTTACACTAGTTTGTTATTGTTGTTATATGCTGTTATTATAGGTCATTTATTCTCGGCTGAAGGTTGAGGTTCAGTGGTGAGCTTGGGAGTGTTTTATCGGGTGGATTGTGCAGCCTGTCTTCTGACTGGACTCTCAAAAGTGCGAACAGCCTTTAGCGCCTCTGTCTGTTTTATCTGCTCGGGTTTCTTGGTGTGTTTAGGCCTACGGATAGCTTACCGCTTATTTATGACAGTAAAGAGTAAAAAGTCACGTTGGGCCAGGACAGTGATCATCGTGGAGAATGGGGCGCAATGACCCGTTGAGGAAAGGTGTCAGATTGATTCATGCAGGCGAGTCACCCAAGCGCCTTCTACCAAGAAAAAAAAAAAAAAAAAAGAAAGAAAAAAGAAAAGCTCCACGAAGCACTTGTGGAGGAGAAAAATACAACTTCCCCCCTTTTTTTCTAGGCTGTTTCTGTCTTTCCCCTTAATGACAGCGACTTCAGCCACTTTTACATTTCAGCAGTTGGGCTGTGTAGCAGTAAAATAGCCACATACTGTCTTGACAGGCCCATCATCCCATTTATATTAAATAATGTTTCAAACAAATTCAGCGATTTAATAAAACACATAATATTGGATAGAAATTGCTGCTGCTTGCAAACAATTTTGTCAATTAGACAATTAGTAAAAAAAAAAAAACATGCATTAATTCACTTTAATTATGCATTTAAATTTTTTTTAATTTCAAGGATAAATTCCGTGTAATTCGGCCAATAAATATAATGTAATTAAATAAGAGTGAATTAAAAAAAACCACACACACACACACCAGATCTATGGCTTAATATGTTAACATATGTACTAATATAGTTGATCCTTTGAGCTGAGATTAAATCTGCTGGCCACACGTATGCTAATAACTAATTCACTAAATATATTATGTAGGCTATGTACATATGTACATGGGTACAGATACATATCCTCTGCCAGCCTGTGACTTGCACCGGGGCCACTGCAGCTCAGGCCTACATGGAGCACTTCTGCATATGAATGTTGTGAGCGCAGGATCCAGCGGCCAGAATAAGCATGTTGAATTAAGACATTGTTGTTGCGGATTACTAAAGGAAAAGAAATGCAGATTAGATCGTAGTTAACCTCAGGAACGACAACGTTTGAGCTTTCGACCTTAAATAAATCATTAACCACTTGGACCTTACAGGGCTGCTGACTGCAGTGCGTTTCCAGGCTTTAACGTTCACACATTTCCACACCATGACATTAGACCAATAATACTAAAAATAATAATAATAATACTGATAATAATAAGTGGATTTAGCAGTGGCTGTTTTGGTAATTTTAGGTTATGCTAAACAGGCTAAGCCGGCTATGTGGGCCAGTGTGATGGAATCTGAATGTGATTAATGCAGCCTATTTGTTAAACATGAGACAGAGCTACAGTCTAAAAGCAATGGCGGCCCTGCGCGCATCTCCCAGCCCAGCCTCGGCCTGCACACAGCCTGTTAGACGTCGGTCTTGGGGCCATTTTGCTCCGCACACAACACAACTTTGCATGGAGGGAGAAAACGAAAAACTTGAGACTTCTCCCTCCCTGGCCCCCTTTTTATCTGTCCTCCCCCCCCCCCCTCTCAGTCAATAGCTTCTTTAATGCATTTGTCTTTTCCAATTGAGCGCCCTACTGCGCTGTTGTGTCTTTCAACCCACTTTACAACCCGCACCAGCAGCACAAAATAACCACCAAATATTTAGATGAAGAAATTACTTTTTTTTTTTTTTTTTTTTACATTTTTCCCCCTATAAAAGCGGGCCAAACAAAACCCACATTCACTCACTAGCTGCACCGGGGTCACGGTCGTGTGTGTGTGTGTGAGAGTGAGTGAGTGAGAGAGAGAGAGAGAGAGAGAGAGAGAGAGAGGGTGTGTGTGAATGGTCCCGGAGGGGGTGGATGCATGCCTCCGGCTCTTTGTATTAATCTGAACTTGTTGGTGTGTTTAGTGGGGAAGCTGTGTGTTTCTAGTCGCGGAGGCCGAGTTTGCGCCCCGGGTTTGAGGTATACGGAGGCAGAAAAGGGGGTGCATTGTTGGAGTCCAGCGGGCTTTGTACACCAGCTTTGTACCCCCTCCTGGTCTGGACTTTTGCAGAGCAGTGAGGCGAGGTAGACAACGTGTGTCACTGTACAGTTTCCACCGTAGACTCCACAAGAGGAGGGATCCCAAGTTAGAAAGAAAGAAAGAAAGAAAAAAAAAAAAAATCCAGCAGCGTCTTGCTGAGAAGATGAGGGCTGATTGCTGCATATGAACCAAAAAGCCTTGAAAGAAATAGTGCTGGAAAAGACTTAAAGGCCCAACACACGGCTAGGCTGTTTGTTTGAATCCACTTTGACAAGCGCTCTCGGAAACAGGCCTGTAACAGAGATGTTAACATAATCTTGTCCAGCGTCGATTTTTCTTTTTTTTTTTTTTTTTTTTGGATTTATTTGCTCGGCGGCAGCATCGAGGTTAATAGTAAATGTAGGGCACAAATACATATACAGCAGCTTTAAGTACACCAGTATAGCTGTGGCTGTGCTAATGTGTTGTTTTGCTTTGTCCTATAGGGAGACATTAAGTAGTGAAAACGGCAGATGATTGACTAAATTGTTATAGAGTGGACAGTCAACTCTGTTTCCAGGCAAGTTTAATTAAAATACATACATACACTGAGGATGTGAAATTCATTATGCATCAATACTGTTTAAGCACAAGATCCGCAAACAAATTCAAATCGAACGATGAGATCAGAAACTTGATTTGTTTTTAAAAAAAAAAAAAAAAAAATTATAATAATTTGACAGTAAAAAAAAAAGAAAGAAAAAGTGAACCTATATGTGTGTACAGCAGGTTTATGGTGTGATGCTAACCCGCTTTGTTTTTCCCCCTGTGATGCTTAGAATACCACAACCAAGCCACGTGGGAGTCTGGCGTAGCCTCAATGATGCAGAACAGTAAGTTGTCTTTATACATTATTTTCTTTTGATTACAACCGCCAAGTTGTAATGTGCTTGCATGGAAGCAGCGCCCACTGACATTATGCACTGGTTGTTATAGCGCAATAACTTTAAGGACACTTTAAAGGAATAAAAAAAAAAAAAAAAGAAAAAGAAAAGGAAAGGAAAATGTACGTGTAGGCATAAATTTGCATGACTTTGAGGTGCAGGGGCGACATTTTCTCAGTTATTTGATGGCCGTTTCATTGCTGTTAATTTATTATTATTTTTTATTATATATATATATATATTTGCAATGATAGGTAGGCAAGTTATTATTGAACAAGTTAATCACACGTCGTCCTGCTCCAGAGAGGAAGAGAGACAGAGAGAGAGAGGGGGGGGGGATAGAGGGGGTTGGGTCGAGAGGGAGATTTTTGTTTCTGCTTGAGTTGGTATTAAATAATTGCACAGCCGTCTGCATTAGCGTTAGAGCTGGCTGCCAGGCTGCATACAAGATTAGCTGCGTGGAGAAGAGCCCTGCATGAAACATGAGGAATAGCAATAATGTCTTATGTATATTAGTCCATATTCTTCACGGACAGACAGAGCGAACTAGAAAAGAAAATGCTCATATTATAACCGCAGGCCTCACTGTTAGGGTGCAGGCTGAGCTCTCAGCTCAGGAGAAATATTAACAACCATACTGTCGTGGGTGCCAATCAAAAAAAAAAAAAAAAAACATGGTAGATGAAGTTGCTTATAGGCCTCCTGTGTGTTTTTTTTTTTTTTAAAGTGGCCCATGAGTTGAATATCTTGTCTAATTCCTGGTGTGTGTTGAAAACAAAAAAAGATAAACATGAAACATTTTCTCTCTTGCTGCTGGACAAGAGGTGTATGACATCTGTGATGAAGGTGTGTGGAATAATTTTATTATATTATTCTCCATATACCTCGATGACGTGTCTGTGCTGTAATCTGTGCGCTTTGGTGCGAATATATTTGAATCCAATACTGGACCACATGACAGTTGGATTATTTCATGTGTCGAGGTGTGGGGGTGGAGGGGGGGGGGGGAAGAAGAAGAAGAAGGAAAAAAAAAAAAAAAAACAACAACAACAAAAACCCAGAAGAAAACAATGAGAAAAGTTTCCCTGTGATGAAGCACAAAAATACTTTAGCAGGCTGGTGGCGTTAGTCTTATTATTCCCGCTTGCCAGTTGTCCATTACAGAGCTGATGGGGCCTTATCAGAGCTGTGTACAACACCCAGCGCTCCTGCTTTGCTGCGGATTGATGATAATGGGATGCTCCCCTGGCTTTGGCGTGTGATGTCTGGTGCGAATTGCAGAGGAGATATCATTGGGCCCGGCCCTTTGGGTTGTCTAAAGGTCGCGACGGCCTCGGTGGCTTTTGTGCTAATAACTCCTGGGTGTATATGGTGGGGAGCGTCCAAATTGACACCATATGTTTTCCTATTAGTCGACTTGCAATAGAATACAAGGCGCATAATCAGCGCCAGCGGGCGAGATCGACTCTGGGCACTTGAGGGAATTGTGCCATGATTAAGACTTAACCTTAGGAGGGTGTGATTTTTATGTGATGTCCTTATCTGACGGTTTTATCGATCCGGAGGATTTATATGGTAGTTATAAATCAGAGGTGATGGAGCAGCTCTGGAGAACCCGCAGAGCAGCGCTGCTTAACGCGGGTAGGCCAATTTCATCGTAAGAACTCTATTAATTCCGCTTAATCCTGGAATTACCAAAGAGCAGGAGGGATGATAATGGATTTACTATCAATCAGATCCACGCTGGAAGATTATTACACGTAGCGGCCAAAAGGGAAGTGCTGCTCGGTGGAACAGGTTCATTTTCACTCGTCTGCACACACAGGCCCTTTTGGTCATTTTCTCTAAAATAAAGTGTGCAGTTTAAGAGCAGAGTCCAGTGACATGTTTCAGAGCAAAGACGCCTACCGATTGCACACAACAGGACTGCAGTGGCTGTGAGCATTTGTTGTCAAATACAAACAAGGGGGGGGAAAAAAACTGCATGTCACTTTTAATATGTTAAGAATCCAGGCGCGCCCTCGTTTCTGTGGCCGCGCGTAGCCCCTGGCCACCTTAAAACGAAGTCTCCCTCGGAGGGTAAACGAGTAGCGTCCAATTTTGTCTGAGTGATATCCAAATGCAGACAGAAAGGGTCGTTTTATCATGCTACTATTTGTCGTGACGATGCGATTTTCAAAAGCAGAGCGGTGTCATAAAGTGACATGCCTGCCACAAGTGCTCCAACTGATCTTTTCAATTAGCCTCCCATGCATGATCCGAGGCGACTTCCGCCTATTTCCAGAAATTAAGCTCAAACTTGACGTGCAGCTAGCTTTATTTTAAAGACAAATGTCAGGCAGGCTCATCATATTTTCCCCCTCTTCTATATTTGGAGCTTATTTATTGCTAAGGAGCCTCTGCTCCCGGAGTCAATGTACCGGGCGGCAGCGCAGGGGAAGGGAGCGGAGACACAGAGAGCAGCTCAGGCACTCCGGGGAGTCAGCTCTCCCATTTGGCTTCAGGTTTGCGAGCTTATTCTGCGCTTTACAGAGATGCCATTGAACAATTTAAAAGATAATTTCCAATTGTCAATTTTTAAAGACAATAACCAGTCGTATCGTTTGCTACTTTGGAGCTGGTATCCCCAAGTGGAGCCTTTCTTACCGGCGCGTAATTCTTGTGTGTTTTTTGGAGGACGACCGCAGGAAGGAGCTGCCGATTTAACGCCGCTTTCCCCCCCCCACCCACCCCCTCCTCCACAAAAAAAAAAAAAAAAAAGCGATGCCTTTTGAATGAAAGCTAATTTAAACACGGTTTTTCTGTGGTGGTCGCTGCTGCTGGTTGTTGTTCTGAGGGTAGCTGGTGAGTGAGAGGCGCAGGTCTTGGCGATGCGCAGCTGTACAGGAGGGGATGGATTACGGTGCGAATGTTTTAATACTGAAGTTTGCCGGTTTGATTAAAGGTTGGTGAGTTGAGTTTTCCTCCGGGCGAGAGAGCGACTATATGTGTTCATTGTATTATTACAAATAACACATTGAGATGTTTTGGTTTAGTTTATGTGAGGCTGTTGTCTTATAATCCATGTCCTGCATGTGCTACTGAATATAACTGCGCAGTGTTTGTCTTCAGAGGGGAATGTGCCGAGCGGTGGAACACTTCCTTAAAACTATTATTTTATCAGTGCACTTGGATTTAGCAACTTTTTTTTTAAAATTTTTTATTTTTTTATATGACAATTATATTTAATTTTTCTGGACTGCAATAAACCTTCTGTACTTACTGTCTTCACGTTTCATCTCTACCTCCTGAGCGCTCCTGCCATTCTCCTCACCATTCAGTGAAAACCATTTGCTAGAACTCATGTGTTTCCCTTGGAGTTGAAATGCGCCGCGATGACTCCGATGCTTTTGTCTCCATGTAGGTCACAGTGGCGTAAACCAGCTCGGTGGTGTGTTTGTTAATGGTAGACCGCTGCCGGATTCCACCAGGCAGAAAATAGTTGAACTTGCTCACAGTGGCGCTCGACCCTGCGACATCTCCAGGATACTGCAGGTGACAATCACACTCACTTTATTATTTTTTTAAAAAGCTGAAAACAGCTTTATACAGACTCTGTTTTCAGTGGATGCGAATAAAATCTGTTAGCACAAGTATGAACGACATGGCGGTATGATTTTCACATTCAATCCAAGTTTCCTGTTGCCTGGAAGTTGATTGTTTTTAAGTCAATAAAATGACTATTTGCTACTTGCTTCATTAAATGTAATAAGGTCGGCAAAAACAAGTAATAATAAGCAATTTGCTTGCTCTTATAAAGACTAAATCTATTGTAAGAAATGCCTAATACACCATTCAAGGCATATTTTTTGTGTTTATAGACCCATGATGAAGTCCAAGTGCTGGACAGTGAAAAGGTGATAATTATTTGACGTAATCTTAGAAATTCCATTAATAGTCGTAAATAATGTATGTGAATTGTGTCTTTTGTTTTCTATCCAGGTGTCCAACGGCTGTGTGAGCAAGATCCTGGGCAGGTATTATGAAACTGGCTCCATAAGACCGAGAGCAATAGGCGGCAGCAAGCCCAGGGTCGCAACTCCAGAGGTGGTGGCGAAAATCGCGCAGTACAAGCGGGAGTGTCCGTCTATTTTCGCGTGGGAGATCCGTGACAGACTTCTGTCGGAGGGGATCTGCACCAACGACAATATACCCAGTGTAAGTGTATTGACTGTAACTTGTGTGCATGATTTAATTTGCCCCATGGAATGACTTTTTTCTCATGCAGCGGAGGAAAAGGAGATGGGCAACCAACCATTCAGTCTTATTAAATACAGAGAGCGGGGCGCGCATCACTGCATGTGTGATCACCCAAACATGCAGTCAGATAGAAGGAGCTGGCTGTCCGTTTGTGCGCTTTGCAGGAACACCTTCCTGCACAGATTTATTATTACAAGGTGTGTGTGCGTGTGTGTGTGCGTGTGCGTGTCACTGCACACCCACATCCTCGCGTAGCAGCGCACCGGCACGGCGCTCCATCTAATCCTAATCCTCACTTTCATCATATGTAATTTGTCATTCAGGTGTCATCGATAAACAGAGTCCTCCGCAACCTGGCTAGTGAAAAGCAACAGATGGGCGCAGATGGCATGTATGACAAGCTGAGAATGCTCAACGGTCAGACAGGAACTTGGGGGACCCGGCCCGGCTGGTACCCCGGAACATCAGTGCCAGGGCAGCCCAACCAAGGTGAGCCTCATTATCACACAGTGGCAATAAAGACACCTTGACACATGCGCGGTTGTATGAAAGAAGGATGCGGCTGAAGGTCTGACTCTGTGGCTCCTCACGCTCGGTAACATTTACGCGCAGCCACAGAGTGAACGCGCCTCTGCTGGACGCGTCAGGATCACTGTGAACTCCGCAGAGGTCACCATAAATTGTCATGTTTGAATATGAATAGTTTTACAGCTTGCTATTCCAGTGGTTCCGGTTTGCAGGGAAGGTATTGTGCTGGCATGCTTTGATGGCCTGAACAAGACCCCCAATTAAGACTAGTCGATTAGAGGAAGCCATGGGCCATGCATGCAGTCTGAATGCCTCCACTGTCCCAGACATGGATGTGCGTGACAGCGGCTTGTCCTTTCAGCAGAGGTGTCCATCCAACAGCCTGCGTTTTCCTCCCCTCCCGATGGGGAGGCAGGGCCGGGGAGCTGTGTGCGGGGATACTAGTACAAAGGAATGTTTTCCTTCACACGCAATGATTGGTTATGGGAACGGTCCGCACTACGTGTAATTGCTCATTAGAGAGGGCTTTGTCTCTCATTATGGCAACATGCAGGAGTGTGGAGATGCTCAGGCTGCTGTGGAAATATTCCACTTCAGAGGGTTTTCCTGACGGCCTGCTGCAAGGCCACAGGCTGAGCAGACTCTCCTCCAAGGAGCACCGCTTCTTAAATATTCACCTATTGGACGAGTGTTGGGGGTGAAGCGCTGCTGCTGCTTTCTATGCATCAGAATAGGGAGAGGGTGGGGAGGGTGGGGAGGGGGGGGGGGTGTAAGTGCTGGAATTCAGTCGTAGCAAATAATAATTTGCATTTGTTTGATTTGGGCACGTGGGGCTGTTATCAACAAGCAGTAAAGCGGAAACGATCATATTAACAGCCAAAATGATTCACTTCATTTTGGAATCACTTATTATTATTATTATTGTTATTGTTATTATTAGTATTATTATTGTTATTTTACACAACAGTAAAACTGACCTCATTTAGTTGTACTGTGCTTGCAGTGGGTACAGCCTGTCATACCACATTACATGAATTAGTATTGATTCCAAATACAGCAAATATTTAGGCCAAGACATGATTATTATAGGCTCTTATATTTTTATTATAATAGTTAAAAAAAATAAATAAATAATAATAATTTCTTTGGTCACTGTGGTTTAATTCAGGTATTTCTCTAAAGCTTTGGTCTCGGGGGAACGAAAATATGTTTTCCATCCGACAGCCGACTAAGCAGATATAATGGCTACATGGAGAGTGACAGGCCCCCCAAAAGAAGACAACTCTATCCAAAGAGGAACGAATAAAACTCCTCACCGATTCCGTCTTTTATCTCTTTCTCTGTCGCTGGCTATATGGCTCTAAATCCGTCTATAGGATTTAGTCTCTCACTCTCTCTTTCAGTTCTAAGCGGTTTCTCAAGAGTGTTTTGATCCGGTCTCAGCAGCTGAAAGGTACCGCAATTGGTTCGGTATCTCTCTTTTTTTTTTTTTTTTTTTTTTTTGCTGCTTTTCCGCCTCACTGGCTGAGACATCGTGATACTAAAGAATGAGTTTATTTCCCAGCGCTTTTATAAAGAAAACAAATCCCATCCTAGCGTCAGTGGGTCTGGCAGACGGATAATAGCTGCACATTCACTCCTTTTTATGGATTATCCAGAGCGAAGAAACAAATAGCGTGGATACAAACTATTGGCCTATAGAAGGACACTTTTGTCTGTTTTGCAGCAAGGGAAATTGTCGCATCAGGTTTCCTCCAGTGAACCAAGACTTTCACATTTAGAAACACTAAATATGTTTTCAGGCCCACAGAAAGGCGCGTTAAATTCCCTTGCAGCAGAAAAATGCAACTTGCTTGAATTCACACGAGGGAATTTCTCACCGCCGGGGCCACCAGCTTCGGCCCGTTTTGCACGTTCAAAACTTCATTTCTGGGTGTGCATGGGTACTTTTCAGAGGCCGCACGAGCTCAGTGCACCTGCTACAGACAGACCTCCTCCTGTCCTTGAGGCAAAGGCGCTGCTCGCTAAAACTGTGCCAATCCGGGTACAGACAGAAACTCAAATCTGCATACAAAAAAAAAAAAATAAAGAAAAAAAGCTGAAATGCGCCTTTTACGGGTTGAACCCACGGCTCCAGACAGACATCAGCGAGATTATTACATAAAGCACCCTCTATCAACGCACCCCCCGCTTAATTTCGCATTAACTTCTCGGTGTGATAATGATGTCCAACAACAAGACAGACATTAGTCGATAAGCCTCGCCCTGCAACTGAAGGGGCAGTGAATAGATTGGCCTTATTTTGGTTGTTCAGGGGGTTGCATGCTCTCTCCTCACTCATTTGTTTCCAATTGAAGACAGAAATCCTGACTGGCGTGTAGCTGGCCGGGGGACGTGATTAATGATGGTAGTGGATAAGGGTTAACACACTGGACTCAAAGCTCTGTTGACTGGGATCCTCGTGCGCACAATGCCAAAGTACTATAGCCTGTGCGCCTCCAGAGAGAGAGGATCCTTTTGTCATCTCCTCCAAAGGCCCCCCTCCCATATATTACACCCACCGAGGGCTCACTGCTCGTCCCTGCCTGTGTCCATAGTTTAATGGTTTCCCTTACTCCTGAAGGCATTGTATCATTCTGAAAAGCGTCTTCTCCTATTCAAAAGTTGGTGGTCACCTCAATGGCTATACCAACGCCCATATGGGAACGACCATTGAGGCATTGCTGTGCCCTAAAAAAAAAAAAAAAAAAAAAAGGGGGCTAGAGAGTTTGGGGTTTTAATACATTTCATAGGGCCTGAAAAGAGGCTCGCCACATCTTGTCACATTTCTCTTAACCTTTTGAGAACACACGCCATTGTTGGGAAGCGATAAGTACGCGGAGCCTTCCCCTCACCACCGTGTTTTTCCCACAATATTTTATAAACACTTTAACCGCTAAAGCCTTTTTCATATTGTCCCCTTTTCACTCTGTCTGTAATCTGGCAACATTGGGAAGAAAAGTGCAATCATTCCTCCGATTCTGAATTAAATCAGCCATGATAGGGGCTTTAATTAATGATGTGGCATCGCGGTCTGTACAATTAGCTGTGGGCTGATACAACAGCAGACCCGAGAATTAATTATTCAATTAGCTTAATTGAATGTATATTTCCATTATATGCTTATTCCTCTCTCTCTCTCCCCCCCCCCACCCCTTCTTCTTCTTCCTTTTGCAGATGGCTGCCAGCAACAAGACGGTGCAGGAGAAAACACAAACTCCATCAGCTCGAACGGGGAAGATTCAGAGGAGACACAGATGCGCCTGCAGCTCAAGAGGAAACTACAGAGAAACCGCACGTCCTTCACACAGGAGCAGATTGAAGCACTGGAAAAAGGTCCAGCATCCACTGACCCAGTTATATCCGCCATGTTTCATCGTTAACTTCTTCCAAAATGTTGTCCTTAAACACACCATCCTGATAATCTCAGCTGGATTCAAACAGAAAAGAGACTAAATGGTTTATTGTAATAAAGGAATAATATCTGTCAGCCATGGCACACGCTTGTTTAAACTGTTTTGTGCGTCTTCCTCCGTGTGTTACTGATTTACTCACACTTTCCTTGTGCGTTTTCTTGCGTTACAGAATTTGAAAGAACTCATTATCCAGATGTTTTTGCGCGAGAGAGACTAGCAGCGAAAATCGACCTGCCCGAAGCAAGAATACAGGTGAGTGCTCCCAACTTTTCACACCACATGGCTGAAAGTTGTTTTTTTTCTAAAAAAAGAAAAAGCCTGTGGGAGAACTAACAAGAAGCTTTCGGTGCAGGTATGGTTCTCAAACAGAAGAGCGAAGTGGAGGCGAGAGGAGAAGCTGCGGAACCAGCGCCGGCAGGCCAACAACTCCTCCAGTCACATTCCCATCAGCAGCAGCTTTAGCACCAGCGTCTACCAGGCCATCCCGCAGCCCACCACACCGGGTAGGTCCACCACACAGGAACACCCCCCCCCCTCCCCAGAGCAATAACAAAATGGGATATTAAAGTAGAACTCGTCAGCTGTTGTGTTGCACAAATGCCGCAGCGCCACATTACATAATTACTGTAATAGCGTAAGTAAGAACACATCCAAGTGTCCGCGGGTTCAAGGCGGAGAGGATCCATGTGAGATATTAGTTGATGTTATTATGTGACGGCCTACGGATTCATGTAAAAAGGGGGAAGAGGCCTCGGTGGCTGTGCGCTCTAGTTCACACGAAGAAGCACCGGTGGTTTCCTTTTGATGGATGATTGAGCAAAACTTCTCAGCTGACTCTGTGCGTAATTACCGAATCAGGCAGGAGGGCGCACCGGCAGAGCCGAGGCTCATGCTCACAAGTCAATCACCTGAGACACACACTGCTCGGTATCTGTCCGGGCCCATCAGCCTGGCAAATAAGGCGTCACCCCACGCACGCACTGCTTCACGCTAATGAGACGGCCTCTCGCGCCGGAGGACCGCGTGCCACTTTTAACCACGTTTTCATTTTCATTCACAGTGTCTTTCACCTCGGGGTCTATGCTGGGCAGACCTGACTCTGCACTCACAAACACCTACAGTGCGCTGCCCCCCATGCCCAGCTTCACCATGGCAAACAATCTACCTATGCAAGTAAGTAGCTCAGCAGCCAGTAATGTTTAAAGAGGCACTTTTGATGTAATATTTTGCCATGACTGATGTGATTGTAAGAGTGGAATCAAACGCACCATGAGTAATTTTTTTTTGAAGTGTGTTTCCTGGCCAAACAAAAGGCAAAAAAAAAGAAAAAAAAAAACTTGAAACTTGAACTTGAAAATTTGAATTAAAGGATGGCTTCTAAATAAAAATGACATCAAGACAAAATCTTTCTCTGAGAGCTTCCAGTTCTGGTTGGCTAAGCTAATGTAACATTCTCTCCCCATCTATAGCCCAGCCAGACCTCCTCTTATTCCTGCATGCTGCCTACCAGTCCGCCTGTGAACGGGCGGAGCTACGACACATACACGCCCCCTCATATGCAGGCACATATGAACAGCCAATCAATGACCACTTCTGGTACCACCTCAACAGGTAGGCAGAAAGTTCATTGTTTACCAACATGCTCGGGAGGTTAATCCTGACAAACAGTGCATTCTTTGAAACATCTGCCACCTTTCCTGTAATTTGGGGGTACTACATAGCCATCTTTGACCCATGATCTGTTTCTACGCCTCTCCTTTTCCTTTTCCGCCTTTTTTATTTTCTATTTTAATTTTTCTCCATGGTTTAAATGTTGGCCGATCAGCATCTCTACATTCCATATCATTTTCCCTCTGCAGCTGCATGAACGAAACTCATTTCATCGCCGCCCTACGCCATCATGTCAATCCCACTACTCCAGCCCATAGTTTAGTTCCACCCCATTAGGGTGCTGTTACTGAGAGCCATATATACTGGTTATAGTCATGAAGAGTTAATCATGCATAACCACATTTCCTCTGTGCTAAATTGCTAATTAATTTGATTCATTTGCTGTTGTACTCGCCCTGTTTAAATGCCATTGCCAAAGCCTCAATTTATCGAGCTCGCGAGCCTTTTACTGTGCAACCATGTGCAGAGCATTGTGACTCATTGCGGCTCCACTGCTCGTCTACCTATTTGCAAGTGTTTAGAGCACGTCGCTCTGTGCTATAAGGCTAACTGGTGGTAGCTGTCACCCGACCTGTGCATGGTGCATCCACTCATCTAATTTAAAATGTTGACATGTGGGGCTTTTTTTTTTTTTTTTCATTCTTTCTTTTAAACATACTGACGTCTTCCTGTTCTTGTCTCTGCAGGACTCATCTCTCCTGGAGTGTCTGTCCCTGTCCAAGTCCCAGGGAGCGAGCCTGACATGTCTCAGTACTGGTCAAGACTACAGTAGAGAGAAGAGCTACTTCACCCTGTAACCACCCACTCCACCATCGCCCTCCGGCAGTGCTCCTCACACATACACGGCACAGGAGAGTAGAGAAGGCGAGAGAGGGTTGAGAAGAGGCAAAGGACGGGAAGAGGAGAGGAAGAAAGAAAGAAAAGAGAGACTCTGGGAGAGCCTTGGGACGTCTGGGCTTTGTTTTTCCAGTGGGACTGTGTGCTGTTCTGTAGCTCTAGGCACATTCAAAAGGAGGACTTGGAAGAGAGAACAACTGTGGAGAGACCGAAAAAAAAAAAAATGGACCTCTGTAAAGTGCCCGGTGTTAAATTTTTATGGAACAAAAACTTATCTGTTTTTTTTTTTTTTTTTTCTATTTCCAACTTCAGTCATTGTTTCCTTTTTTCTCTGGTGTGTTAGTAAATGGCCATTTGTATGTTAATATGAAAAACCAAGATCAAGTACTGATAGATGGACTGCTAGAAAACCATGTTGGTCTTGCGTTTTGTTTGAGAGAGGTGAACCTGAGAGATTCTGCCATGACTATCTTTTAATCTGCTTATATCGAGACTTTCTACCAGCCTTTGCATGGTCTCTGGACGCTGTTGCATATCATTAAAGACGAAAAGCTGGAGGGAAGACTCTTACTGTGTCGAGAAAAAAAAAACAAAAAAACAAACTATTTATTGGTCTTACCTCCTACGAATGGATATTTAGCAGAGGAAACTCAAACTCGATCCACCCACTGAGGCTGTGGTCTCGACTCCTCTGACACGGGCCTGCGTTTGCTGACGTATTAAACACGGATCACTATCAACGGCTCAAAGTGTGCAAAGACGGCGCGACGTGCGACACAACTTGGACCTCTTGCTTCGGTGGTTGGATTGATTCTAGATTACCACCAAGAACATTAAATGTGGAAAACAGGTGTAAAAGAAAACCTGTAGTCTGTAAATGGTAGACTGCGTCTTTGATATAATCCAGTTTGTTTATGTCAAAATGTAAAGTACTTGTCTTCCCTAGAAATCTTCCAGAAAGATTTCTCCAATAAAAGTTGATTTCATTTATATCCCTGAGAATATTCTATAAATGTTCCATGCATCATAAAATACATTTCTTTAGGGTCAGGTACAATTTGTCTCTTAGGTATAGTTGTATTATAGTGTCCTATGGTCAAAAAAAAAATTTGTGCAACTAGAAATATTTAATTCCTATAATTATGATTAAACATTGCTTGACAGAGTTTTAAACTTAAGTGTTTGGCAGTTGTTTACAAGTACATATCAGATTTAATCATTGTTGATTGTAAAACAGACCAAAGCCTTTGTATTTCATCTAGTACACAGTGTTTTTTTTAAAGATATTAGTCTTGTGTTGCAAAATTTTTGTAAACACGTTCTGTTCGATTACATTGGCTTCGAGTTCGTGAGACTGCAGTCGAACCCCGCAGTCCTTATTTATAATTGAAGACCATGGGAGGGTTTTTCTAGCATCATCTGTCATGCTCTTTTGAGTTTTGCATTTTTATTTCAGTGTGTACATAGAACATGGACACACACTGGGTTTACGTCTGAGCAATGCTTCTGAGATAAAACGTCTACACGCTGTCTCTTAAATATTTCAATTTAATTTTATTTAAAATGGAGCTTTCTAAATGTATTTTGTGAAAACTATAAAAACATTTTGTACAGTAAAATTGTGTCTTAAAGAAAGCCTTTTTGCCTGTTCAATGCTGTGTCTCATGCAGTGTCAGTCTTCACAGAGCGAGTGGAGACACTTGGAAAATGTTTGTCATAATGCATCATAGCTGCAAATTCTAACTAATCTAACGCTGACAAATGCCATTACAAGGCCTTGTAATGCACACGCACAACACCTCCAATTCCCACCAAACAAAGATGTCCACAATAACAAACCTCTCTTGATGTATTGGGCTGAACCAAGTCGACACAGACCACACAGCACAACACCACGGCACAATGAGAAAGGTCAAGCAATTCACCATCACTGGCTCTTGTTGTAGCAGAGTTACGATGGTATGAAAAAAAAAAAAAAATACAGAACCAATGGAGGAGCAGGAGGGAGCAGAGAAGAGAGGAAAGAAAAAAAAAAGTCATGGAATAAAGCAGTCAGTGCCTAGAGCGAGGCAAAGGAGCGATTGTGTGGCAGAGTGAGTTATTTTGCTTCACTTGCTGCCTCAGCAGGGGGGTTGTGTCTCTCTGTGTGTGTGTGTGTGTGTGTGTGTGTGTGGATTTTGAGGGGGTGTACTAGAAAGAGAGAGAGAGCATCTAAAAGGAAAGGATGTCCAGGAGAGACTGAGGTCAGGTAACATTCACACAGCATGCAACAGCACCAAATATCTCGCTAAAATTGATTAATTGAATTTACACGTCTCACTCAATATTTAATAGTGCAGTCGGACTTTTGAGGATTGGCGCTTAATCATTCTTTTAAGAGGATTTTTTTTTTTTTTTTTTTCTGGGGCTAATGCAATTTCTCTATTAATTTAATCCAGTTTATCACACAGACGGAGGAATGGAGCTTTGAGAGCGCCGGGAGGAGGGGGGAGGAGGAGAGAACAGGTTAGCCGAGACAGAGGAGGAACATTAATAATTACAGAGAGAGAATGAAAGAGATTCAAAATGCAAGAAAGAGTGCAATTAGCAGAAGTCTAAATAATAGACAGCTTCATAAAAAGGTTTAAATGTAATTCTTGCTTGGAACAAAGTCGATATGAGTGTCTTGTGAAAAAAGTTCCTGAGAACTTTCTACTCTTTGATCTATTTTTTAACGAGACACAACTATTCTGACTGGAGATCTGAATCTGGAGCTGCTGCTCTCCTATTGAGTGTCAGCGGTTAAACTATGTGCTCTGTGTGTAAGTGTGAGCAAACATGGTATCACTGTAAATACTATAGTAAGTAAGAAGTTTAGCTTTGTGTATTTTATCATATCATCTAATCTGTAACATAATGTGTTTGAAGACAGCTCTGCTTCACCAGACTAAAATTTGCAGAGAAACATATCCGACGTGGTAAAAATGTATATACAGAATAGTGCTGCGATGTGATGGCCATTCAATAATAGAAGCTAAAGCTTGTGTAAGGAAAACAACGAAGGCTTTGGGTGGGAATCGATAGGACGTGAGTGGCAGCTGCTGCTTTGCTAAAGGCAAAGTGGGGCTTTCAAGATGTAGGTCCTTTAAAAAAAAAAAAATGTTCCAACAGCATTGAGTGTTCACGTGTTACTGTCGCAGATTTCATTAAGATAGAATACAAGCTTAACCAACAAAAAAAAAAGAGAAAATACCTTATATGGAATCCATTGCTTCTCCCGTTAAAATACTCACATATAAAACACAATAACCCGTTACATTATTTATAATTACTGAGATCTGAGCAATAAGAAAGAAGCTGATAAAAACTCTAAACCATTCTGTATAATTACAGAGTCATGTTTCTTACTGGGGGTGAAGTGAGGGGGATTAGGCCATCTGATGAGCCATGTGGGATCATTTATTTAACAGGAGAAAATACCGCATTCTCGACCTCATTGTGAAGTTCCCGTTATTGTGTTCACAAGCTTAAATTAATTGAGATTTCCTGGAACCCTGAATTACTTATTCTTCCTCACAACAGAAGCATGTGCGGCTAATCATAGCCCGCAGCACCGTCTAACCGCGTGCGACCAACTTTATCTGACAATCAAGCAGACGATACGTTAAAGGACGTCACATTTTAAGCGTCGTTCATCTTGATCTTCAGCTAGAATTACTGCCTCTGTGTGCCCTGGACTTCTAAAGACTTTCAAGGGGTTGTTTCTCATCTGGGGTTGGAGGATGCTGCTGCTTACTGCACAGACTGTGATGCCCCTCGAGGCACATTTTGATATGGGGATACATAAATAAAACTGATTTGACCTGACTTTGTTTAGCTTTATTGTTTTTGCTCTGCTGTATGTCTATTAGTGTTTCACTTCATTGCGAGAAACCAAAAGCAGAGTCGAAGGCCTTCTGTGTGTTCACACTGTCGGCCAATGATGAAGCTGATCCTGATAGAACACAAAGTTGTAGCCATGACGGCAGACGAACATGGATGTTTGATCACCGCGGTCTCAATGTGGGCAAGATCAGTGTCATCAATTCGTTATCCGACCACACGTGAGATACAGTCATGATCTCCCCTTCTGTTCCTCAGTTATGGCGATGAATAACGGCCCGAAAAGTGTTTCTGCAACAACAATATGATGTCACGGTGAAGTTGACCTTTGACATTTTGCATTTAAAATGTCATCACTTCATCGTTTTAACCTATTAGACATTTGTGTGAAATTTTTTTCAGAATTAGTGAATAAATTCTTGACTTCTGGCCAAAACTGTGTTCAGTGAGGTCACAGTGATCTTGACCTTTGACCGCTAAATTCTAAGCAGTTCATATAAGAGTCCCAGTGGATGTTTTTCCTACATATGGACCACCCAGACATATAATGCACTCCAACCACGGCTGTCGCTGGTGCTGAGGCACAGCTACATGTGGAATCTATGGAAACGTAATCTACATGAAGACATCTCTTGAGCGAATGTGAATATCTAAACGTACTCGCACCTTTACATAAAAACACGAGAGCCCTCGCTCTTTGTAATGTGACTTCTTGTGACTTTTTGGCTGGTTTTAAAACTTTAAACAATCCTACTCTCTGAACTGACTGAATATATAGCGTATATATAGTGGCGTGCGGAGTAACCAGACATACCAGCAGTATGGCAACGTAAACAAGTGCCGGGATGAATGTATTCTATTTTAATCCACTTTAAGAGCGTAGCCTGAATATGTCAGCTCTTCAACAACAATAACTTGAAAAAACTGTTTTTATCCCGACAACACAAGCTTTGGTTCACCTGTATAAGTGACCTGTGTATGTCATCTCTCTCTCCCATACACCCGATGTAAGAGCACTCCATTCATGCGTGAAACTGTCAGGTAACACTACCCTCTCCCAAAACGTGTTGCAGATGGTTACCAATACTGCCAGTTTTCACAGGCAAAAATATTCAAACTGGCATCAGCAGCAGACTGAGGAAAACAAAAATGAAACATTTAATTTTTCATGTTGTTTTTTTTTCTGTGTTTCTCCATGTCACCATTTGACCTAATTTGTTCTTTTGGGCTTGTCATGGCAAAGCAGCTCATCCAGCAAACATGCCTGATGAGGTGTGAAGCCTGCACCCAAATCCAGCTCTCCTACCCTCTGCCCACATTCCTGCTTCGGCTCTCCAGCTTACTGGAGGTAGATGTCACTCACCGCCACAGTGTCGGGGTCGATGGAGGCATCTCCACTCGAACCTGAAACCAGTGAGGCAGACCGGAGATCAGTCATTCACGACACGCTTACTTTCCATCCTCTCGCCAGTCTCGCAGGTAGTCAACTTTCCCTTCGGAGCTGCTGTTGAGATACAGTAAACTAAGAACTGAACACAGAGCATATGTTGTGTACTATTTTATTTTATTTAGCTACACGAGAAAAACATTTCATTGTATCATCCAAGAAAATAATCTACTGCTGCGTATGAAGTAAAGCTGGGCAGGAGTGGTCTCTTGTTTTGTAAAGCAGGCCTGGAGAATGCGGTTAAATTATTTAATGTTTGTCGAGAGTGTCGTGAGAGTCTGTAGAGTCTAAAAGATATTTCACGATCACACTTAACTTGTAATCAAAATCCCCCAAAAGCATTAAGAAATGTACCAAATCTTAAACAACCCCTCCATCTTGGATTTTCATTGGGTTATATTCTAGTCACCCTGCCAATCATGAACCTTCATAAAACATTTCAATACCAACAAGTTCAATGAACTTCTCATGACAGCCTGGAATGTGCAAATATGAGCTGTCAAAGTTAAACACATAGAATGTACTGTGGGTTTATATATATATATAAAAAAAAAACAAAGGGCTTGAAATCCAGGCTGAAATGTGCCCATTATGAGACAAGGTACTGGGGATGTTTAGATCTTCACCCCTGGCTGGGACAGTTGGCAGGTGGTAATGGCTGGCGGGGTTATTGCGGTTGACGTTATGTGGGCGAGTGAGCAACCTGGTCAGCACAGTAAAGAGGACAACGCTGCCGCGTTCCAGGAGTTGGTCGCCCCGTGGCGACTGTGTGGGAGCTCTAGAAGTCCAGGTGTTTGTTGCCGGAAGTGCCAGAGCCACAGGCTGAAGCCGCGGTGGCCGCTCCTGCCAGCTCCCCCCTGCTCACACGACTCACTGTCTCAGACAGGTCTGGAGGCAAATGCAGTCTCTACAGAAATCAGAGAGAGAAAGAGACAGATAGTGAGAGAGATGAGAGAGAGAGAGAGAGAGAGAGAGAGGGGCAGAGTGTTAGATCAGCTCGTATGCAGAAAAATGAAAGCACTACAGTGGATCAACATACAGTAGACGGTACACTTCAGTGATGTTTATTCACAGAGAGCCATGTTGGGTTGAAATTGCATTAGATGCTTCAGCACTCCCTTCAGCGGTGGCAGTGTGGAGTGAACCTGCTAGCGTGTTGCTAAATGCTTCAGAGAGCTTTAGGTCTGTTACAGCTCACAGGGAATATGTGTGTGTGTGAGTGTGTGTGAGGTAGGGGTGTTGCGAGAAGTTGTGTACGGGACACAGCAGCATGCGCTTATGAGGTGAGGCAAGAGAAAGCCTGTGTTCAGACACAAATGTGCGTGCAAAATCTGGATGTGTTCGCACTTGTGCGGACTGTTTTACTGCGTTTGTAACACAGGTGATTATGTTCAGCTAATACCAGAGTCATTAGATTATCAAGTCTTTTAGCTGTTTCATAGTAAAGCTTATCTATGGAGCAGCCCTGTGCCAACTCAAAGCACAAAGACGCTAAGAGGTTAATGAGGCCCACTCATGTAAAGCCCCCTAACACCAACACGCTAACTACTATAAAGCTTAAGAGGGGGCTACGCTGCTCCGCTCTCTCCAGAAGCCGCAACACAGGCCGCCAATGGCACTCTATGAACAAAGTGTTCAAGAGGTGCTGAGAGCGTGAGAGGAGGTGAAGTATCTACAGAGTCAAGTGTGCGCCCGACAATGGCGTTGAGCAGAATGTCGCTCGAGTGTCTATCGAGGGACTTAAATAAAAAATACAAGCATCCCGGGTACAAGAGGAGTTAAACCCTGTAATTTGCCCCTGAAAGAATCTGCCATGACATCTGAAACCCACCGGTCAAAGCCTGCGCTCCAACCCCACCCCGGCCATCTAAACCTTCCCTGCCCACCACATCCTTACCCCCTCCAGACATGCAGCTTTAGGAGAGGCCATCCACTCCCACAGATACTTATCTTTTTCTTAATGACTAGGTGTTTGGGTACAGGGTTTAACGGCATCATTACTAAGAGATAATTCCGGACTACATAGCAGTCTTTACCCCTCTAGGGTACACTGCTTCCTCCCTTTGCTTAATAGTGTTTTTTTTAGCAGCACTCAAAACACCTGAGTCTGAACCGCAAAATGTTTTTAAACTGCTGATGTTCATGTCTGATTTGAAGCCTTGGGCTGCTGCTACTGTGGCTAACAGGTCGGAGGCGCGTCGTGCTCAAGTGGTCTCCTTTCTGTTGAACACGTTGCCTTTGTGTGTGTGTCAGAGGACCGTTTGTCAGGCAAGCAGAGGAAACAAGAGGAGTAGTCTTCAAGCAGGCCTGCAGATTATCTGGGGCAGGTGAGCACCGAGACATTGTGAAGGACCTATAATTTAATGTAAGACGGTAGAGGTAGGGTTACAAAGGACTTTTAGAGGTATGGATAGAAGATTCCCACTGGGAGAGACGGCAAGAGACACACAGTGGGAATAAAGTGACTCTTGTGACACCACAAGAGGAACGATCGAGTTGTTCAAAAAAAAAAAGAAGATACATTTGTTCAACCTCTCTCTATAAGCAACTTTTTCCTTGGCTCCCTCTTTCTCATACACACACATGCAAACATCCACGCAAACTCGTATATTGGCCTTGAGGGGGCCTCCAGAAGCTCTGTTCTGCTTCCAACCCTGCCAAACCTCACCTGTGTAACCTTTCGTGTCTCCAGCTCACTCGAGTGTGATTGAAAAAGAAAAACAATGCATTGATCAAGCCTGGACTCAGTCCTGCTTAGTGCACTGCAGCGGAAACACGGTAGAGAGAGGGGTAGGAGAAAAATCAATCACATATACATCATCCTCAGTGGGTGAGTTAAAAAAAAAAAAAGACATCACACCGCTGTCTGGCTGTCACGCACCCACGGGCCTGGCTACATCATGTCTGTTTGGCTCTGCGATCTGTGAACCCACTGAGCATGTGCAGAGCGAAGGTCAAAGCAATCCAGAAGTACAGCTCAGCTCCTCTAACCTTTGAGTTCAGGGGCAGATGAGAACAATCAATGGTAACATCAAAGTTGGAGGGAGGAGCAGACAAAACCAATCGATCGGTTTGACACAGAGGGAGAAGAGAGCCTGCTAACAGTCAACAACCATCCCGCACTTCAGTGACAGCCAATATTACAGCTGATAAGTGCGATTGCTTATCAGGGCCATGAAAACTTCTGTTCCACTCCAAATAAACTACTGTCACATCACTGTCAATGCAAGTTAATTGGATGAAGAAAATCCAAGATAGGATTTAACTTCATTTTCCGATTATGATGGGAGCGCAGTGCACTTATTTTAGCAGTGATCGGCCCGATGCGGGGCTGCCATGGACATTTGCATTGACACCAAATGAATGGAGGTCAGTGTAGGACCGAGACAGACATAACCAGGGAGGCTCTGGGTGTGCTTCCTTACGACCTGCACACTCCATGATGTAAACAAGGACATCCGGAAAACCCTCAGAGGCATAGTGGGGTGTATGTGTGTGTGAAGTCTTTCTCTGCTGCCTGGCAACCTTCATGAGGGTGGAGAAAGAGGAAAAAAAAAATAAGGGAGGGGGGGGGTGTTGGATGGGAGTGGACGGCGGGAAAATAGACCATTGGCTGTGGTGCATTGGTGGAAGGGGGGTTGTGAAAATGGATGTGTGCCACAATGTTAGTGTGAGTTTGTGTGTGCGAGTGTGTTAGATTTGTGATGTCAGTGTTCCCTCCCTGGTGGCGGGCAGGGGTAAAGGTCTGTGGTTCAGCTCCGCTCCACAGCCAGAGGGGCTGGGGCCATGCTGGCAACAGGGTGAGGGGTGACAAAGCTCCAAACGAGCGCTAAGCACTTGAGATGAGCCCTCAGGGCCGGCCCACAGACTAGCTTTGCCTAAGAGGGTTACTAATATCACCCCACAATGGACAATTCCCTTCAGCTTACTAAACACCCCAAAGACCTGGTTCTTAAGGAGCATGGCGTTTCATGTTGCTTGTAACCAGTCGTTCACAATCTCCATTTACAGCAGTGGTTGTTGGTGAATATCACATCAGTGTTTTATGGCCTTGGAAAGACACTGTTCTTAGGGATTTCATTCATGGCTGGTTGTGAGTATTACAATGTTACGTAAACCCATAATATTCCAAGATCCAAACGGACAAATTTTTCCAACTGGGGCTTAAACCGGACCCACTCACACAAAGCAGCACCATCAAAGGCATTCCACTGGTGGTAACGGCTTGCTAATGACCGGAGTATTAGGTGCTAATTTAACGAGTCATTTCTTCCATAGGGTTTTAGCCACACTTTCAAATGGCCCGTGTCACTGTACAGCTTAGAACTATGGGAAACCCAACACCTTGTTGGAACACATGACGACTGGTCTGGCTGTTCCAATCAGATTAGCTGTTGCTGGAACATGGTCATGGAAGTGACACGATATTTACCATAAACACCTACTTAACGCTTAACACTTAATTTTTGTAATTTGACCAACATATTACAAGCTCAATTAAGTCAGTAAAATGAGAAAAAGTGAACATTATATCAATAAGGTGAAGTTATTACAATCATAGACAAAATGTCCACTGAGCAATCTGGCTATGTGCTATATATATTGATGCAGAAGAACACACTAAGACATCTTTAAAACTATAGTTTGAATGGATTTCTATAGCACAAGTCCAGTATTCATGGACAGTGGTCACATTAGAGGTGATACCTTTTGCCAATTCCATTTCCCTGAGCGGCACAGCTGCAGTGCAGCCACTGTAAACTAATGTGGACGTCTGTCCATGACACCAGGTCAATGTCCTCCATTTCCAGTCCTATTTCTACAACCAGCCAAGGGTCAAAATGGTAGCAGAATGAAATTGGTAGAAATTTCCCAGACTTGCTGGTCCATCCAGTCACTAAACCAAGCTAAATCACCTCCCAGTGCCGTAATCCCTCACACCTCTAAAGTTACACTGCATTGTGTGGGAAATCATTTGCTGGACCTATAGGAACTAGTGTTAACGTCAGTACACCAAAACCCACATAATGAGGTGATGTGCTTTTCTATTAGAGAAGCAAACTATCATCACATTTACGCCGTTTCACAGAATACTTCCGCCACCTTGCCAGAAAAAAAAATGCAGAAACAACCCAACATAAATCCCATCACTGGTAATTCTAGCCCACCTGCACCTAACAAAAGCTGAGAAGAAGCTCTTCCTTCCTCTTATTCTGTGGTAACAAAGAGTGCAACACGATCCCTGACCTTGCCCTAAGAATAACCTGTTGACTAGGGAAGTTTTTATCCCTCAGAGTTTGACATTTTCAGAGACGTTTGTTGTTATTGCATTCATCTTCCTTTATTCTCACTTTAGTGATTCATTGTTTTTGGTCAAATGTCAATACATTTTTTTTTGTCAGAGCATTTTGGGCCTCCCTGCAGCCCTTACTATTAGCAGCATGTGTTGAATGTAATGTTGGTGATTAAGGAATTTAAACTTATTCAACCAATTCAGAAAAGAAAGAAACAAATGTAAACTACATCCACTAGAGCTGGAGCTCATCTCGGGTTTCTCTTTGGTAATTGGGTGATGGTCACCTGCTCACCATGTCACCTGCTGCCTGATCCAGGATAATCTGAGAAGCAGCCATACAGACATTCAGGCGGACTGACAGATAGACAGATACAGACACAGGCTCCTCATTTCTTCTGCTTCATGGATAATGCATCTGACAGAGTAGGCAGCAGGCAGGCAGAAGGATGAGTAAGCATTTTGAGTGTAATTATATTCCCAAACACTGGAAGAATGAGAAGGCTCTAATAACTGACTGAATTGCATTAAAAGTGAGCATGTCCAAGCAGGAAATTGATTAGCTGACAATATTTCAAGGTTTTTTAATACCTAATGGAATGTTTATATGTTGTCTTGAATAGCAAGCTCCTCACTTACCCTTCACGCTCCACGGATTAACGTAAAACAGCAATTGATAGTATCTGTCATGTTACTAAACATGACACGCATGGGAATCGGTTAGCTCTGCAATGCTTCTGAATAACCAAATGGACAAACAAGGGCAAAAGTGTAACTGTGCTATAACACAGCAACTTGACTTGTTATCTCCGTCGTCATCATCTTCAACTGAACCCTCCTCTGGGGGCCCCTGCTCGGCCTGTCAAGAGCTTTGACAGGGGAAGCGGCGTGGGGCCATTTTGTCTCTTTTCAGTTCGGTTTTGTTTCTCTTTGGAGGGCAGTGTTGGTATGGACCGTGGGCGTTGTAGGGTGAAGGCAGATTGACCCTAGTGGTGAAGGGTAGTTGGGAGGAGGGGGTTAGTTGGTGTTATGGACTTGGGCACAGCCAGGGAGTGCTGGTCTGCCCCTGGAGTGACATGGTGCCTGGGGAGAAAGGGAGAGGAATATAGGGCGTAGAGTACAAACATGTCTAAGTGCTGCCTTCACTACCGATAGGCCCATAGCAAAGAACGCGGCTGCATGGGTTATGACAGCATATCTGGGGGACCTCTTGTGCCCTCCGCCCTTCAAACACACATTTTATCCCTCAAACCATGACTCTGATATAAACGTCCTCAGGTTAAAACACCACTGACACTTTTGGTAAAAGCAGGTTTTCTAGTGCTATATAGATGCTCTGCTATAATAATCACACTTGGGACAATATTTCTAAACATCCATTTTGTAATCTTAAAAAAACAGCACATGGCCGTAGCTTCACCCACTACTAAATTATCTGTAGGCAAAGTATCACATTTTCTTCATTATGATCAAGCTTTCAGGCCATTTTGAAGGTTTATGTGTATAATAAAATGAACACAACACAGTCTTGTACGGTATGAAACTCACCTGACTATAAATACTTGTATTTCTTGGGCAGTAGCAGCGACTATCTAGATCCTCCACCGTAACTTCAGGATAGAAAGCGAACAAACCTATTTCTAACTGGCTCTGCCAAATGCTTCAGCCACCAAAACATAAAAGCCAGAGTATTACCAAGGATATTTTGCCATGTATTATTCATTCTTTTCTCTGTGTTTCACTCAGTCTACAAGTGCATACACCCATGTATAAAAACAGACAGATACACACTGCCACTTCCCTATGCATGTGTCACACAGAGGTATTTACGACATGAGCGTACAAAGCCGTTGAATACCTTCCCTGGACCCAGCCTTCCTGCCAACAGAAAACCCTATTTCTACCTCATCATTTGCACTGTGATGGAGTTCAGGCAATTTACAGGCATAACATTTGACGAAGCGAAAGGTCATCTGGAGGTTACTGTGTCAGCCTGGGTAAGTGGCTGACCCCTTGGGAGGGGTGGGGGCAACCACATTCACAGAGGAACAGCCTGCTGTTGTGCTAGCAAAAGACGAGGACAGAACAAGGCACGTCAGAACTGGAAATACGAGGATAGAAGGCAGAGGATGACACCATATCACGTGCCACTTAAAATAGTTCTAGTATCAATAGGATGATGTTAATGATTGCACCAAAGTTCTGGAGTTCTTGGAGGGTTACTTTAAAAATGTGTTCCAATACAATTAATAAGTACCTGTTAAAAACGCAGTCAGTAACCTAATCCGAGCATCACAATATCAAAGTAACGTAACTTGATAACGTTCCATTACTTTTAAGGTAACTCAAAACCAATTACGCAAATAAAGACGAGAAGAGAAATACCAATAAGATGACTTTTACTTAAGTGTATTCTGTAAGACAACAGAACAATGCTACCCCCATAAACCTCCACAAACACTGAACCCCGAGCTTCCTTCTGGAGGACAGCCAGGGTGAGGCTGCCGCACTGCACTTGGGTTAAGATCCCGAACTTTGGACACGGACGGACCCGCGAGAGGCCCAGGCGACAATGGACACCTAATCTGTTTGCGTCTTTTTCTGTAACTGAATACAGTTACAGTTTTTTGTATCCTATTAAATAACAATGTTTCATGTATTCTTTTACTGTCCAAGCCTGATTGTAAGGCACAAGACCAATACAGAGAGAAATAGGTCTAACATGGCAGAAAAATACATAGTTTTCTACTGACTCTGTGGCTCCAATGAGCATAGCAAAATGGCATATACAGTGTATCCTGATACTCCTCGTTAAAGGGGATTAAGCATAGAGTAGAAAAGAGGCACAGTTCTGCACAAGCATCCCTGGTAAAATCTTTTCACTGAGAACTGCCTGTACAGGATCATGTACTTAAGTTCAACAGCTTGTAATCTTCAGAAACTATCCAGACAAAAATGTGGATCACGCAGACAACGTGGATGCAGATACACACTTGGATTTATGAAGCTAATGTCGCTGAGAATTTCATCTCAGGAAAGAGAGGAGAGCAAACAGAGAGAGAGTGAGAGCTGAAGAAAAAAAGATACACTTTCCCTGTAGGTCAAGACGGGAGGGAAGGATTAATCGGGAAGAAACTTTATCTTCATGTTTAGGTGAAGTGAAGGGCACAGTAAATCAGCGGTATGAAAGCATTTGATGATTACCTGTAGTTAAGAGTATATCTAAGAAATGTGTGTGCATCTGAATGTGTACAACTTAACTTTGTACGAAACATTTGCGTAAGATAATATGCTGATGTGCTTGTAATACTTTTGATGTCTTTGTGGTTGTGTGCATGTGCGAGAGTGTGTGTATGTTTGCATGCATCCGTGTCTGTTAGTCTGCCCGGATGAATAAAGGGGGGTGGGTATAATCCATCACCAGTTGATAGTCCTCACAAAAAAGGAGCCCTTTTTGCTGAGAGGACAGCCCTTGTGTGGACAAAGACCACCATACTGGGGACTTCATAGGACCCAGCTGAAAAGGTGTTGCCCGGAGTAACCCCATTCACATTAACAGGCATGCTGGCCAAAGCCAGTCATTACTGCTGACTTGGACCAGCCGGGCCACACATAGACCAGCCTAGAGCCTCTAAGGCCATTCACTCCACATCAGCCCACAGGCAAACAGCCTGAACTCTGCCACTGGGGAGCATCTAGAATTGTTACCATTCTATTCGACTGTCTGTCTTGAGAGCTTCTATATATGCAGCCTTTGAGTAAATTTATAAAAAGCTTGAATATACAGTTTTAAAGGGCAAGATTTGAGCCTTACTCCTATTCATTAAATGTGGCAATAACGTGGCGATATAAAAACTAATTGACAATTTCTCTGGCAATACAAAACAATATTTTCACAGTTGCTTCAGTATCTTGTCAATCTTAAACTAAAAACTAAACCTTAAACTAAAAACAGCTGCCCCAAAAGAATATCTTGAGCACTAAACAATAGTAGCCAAGGAACTTGTCTTAGACCTTTAGATATTTAGTAAGATGAGACAAACAGGAACTTCTGGTGCTGCACAACAAAACAGTATTTTCATGTGGAAAGCCACCAGCCAATGTGCTGCAGGAAAAGATCATTTTTCACAACTAACGCTTTCCAAAGTCATACATAAAATAAATAAATACATTTGCAGAACAGAACAAACTGCTGGAAAACATTAAACAACCTTTCTTAAGATATATTTTATACTTAGTCTAGCAAAAGCTGGGACACGGACATTCAGGTATTCAAACCACCCATCATTGTGATACTCTCAAATGACAGTGAACTCTTTCACAGTTCGCTCTACTAATCTACTGAACTCCTAATGACACTCTGGGAAACTCAAATCTGACCCATTCTCTGTGACCGTCACTTGCGGTGCAATGGAGAAAACATGCAGAAAGGAAAAGCCGAGCCAAGACGGACAGAATACTCAACAGAAATGTTGACTTTTTGGATAAAATATGAAATGAACATCTTCATTCAAATGCCAAGTTGCGTTTCATGTCGCAACTTCAACATATTGTGCATCGCATCCTTTGACACACAGACACAATTGAGTCTCCCACCCCCTCCTCCTCTCTTCCCCTCTTTGCCCCCCATCCCCTCCCCACCTCCACCTCTTCTCTCCTCTGCAGTACGCTCCCTGTGGGCAGGTGGTTGTGTAAATTTAGCCACAGCTAGGTGAGGTGCTTCCTGGGTAGACTGTTGGCAAAGCCACCTTTAGGGTGTTCAAGATGTCAGAGAGAATGAGACATCACCTCGGCTGCCCTGTCAAAAAATTCACCACCTTCCATTTCCCCCATAACCTCTAGGTCCTGGAAGCACTGTGGGTGATGGGGAATGCTTGTTTTGTGTTTTCTAATTTTGCCTGAAACACAACAGCCATTACCTAACCTAAAGCACTTGCTGAGTGTTAATTGTGAAGCATTACTAAAGCTATTAAAACAGTGAGCCAGGGCCTGGGGAGAATGCATGCTAAAGTTAAAAATCAGAGAGACAGTGCTAAACGCATGTGATACCCTCACTGCAAATGACCCCTATAAGAGGTGGCACTGCAGAGGACGTCAGGATTTTGAATTCATTAAAAAATATGGAAATTGTTTTAACTAGAAAAATAATTTTTTACTGATATATTGTCAAATGCTTAGTAAAAGGTGATTATATACTCCATGCATTAAATACTTGTTAAAAGGTTAAAACAAGAATTGTTATAAAACATGACATTTTGTATAAAAAAAGCGAGAAAATTTAATGAATAAAATAAAATGTAAATAAATACTGAAATGTGGTCTCACATTCCCTGAAGCTGAACAAGTGTTACAAGTTTGGGACAAATCACAGCCTTTGAAAGTGTGCTTTACACCCATGTGATCATAACATTGTTAAAACAAGTCCCTCTAGTGGGACAACAAGAGAGAGCCCTCACATAGTTCATCTTTATGAAGAAAAGGAAGGAGAAGCAAAGAGGAAAGTAATGCATGAACTCAAAATGGAGGAAAACTCCTGAGTGTCAACATGGACTAGCTTCTTAAAGTAGATCTTTATCTATGTTCCTGAGGAAACTGTCGGAGGCCTGTGTCGAGGTTGTAGCTGTGCTGAATATAAAGCAGTAACAACTTTTTAATAAGGACCACATTATGAGACATGCATTCGATATGAAGACAGTGATTTCTAGGTGCCACGGCTGCTACAGCATTAAGGCACAACAATAAATCCAACTATTTCAAGTTCTCAAACTAAGACAAATAGTTGGGAAAAACAATCAAGATTACAATAAAGCTAAATAATGTGTAACTTTTGGCTATATTTGTACAAGCCAAATACCATATATAAAAATTACAGTGAACCCTAATGCTCCAAATGTGGTTGCTTTGGAGACACGGACAGCTAATTGTTTTAGAGCTGACTGGAAAAATAACGAACAAGACAAAGGTTTAGTCTGAAATGTGCGGCACCTCAAGAGTGTGTATCTCCGGGTAGCATGCAGCAGTAGCAGATTTGCTGTCAAAAAAAAAAAAAAAGATTCTCTTCATCTACTCTAATAAAACTGCAACTGACAAAATGACTAAAACTCACTCTAACATTGTGCTGCTCTGTGATCACTGAGCCTTTCATTGTGTGGTAGAGTTTTTGGAACCTTGTAAACAGTGTGAAAAGAAAAGTAAAAGCTTTTCTGTGGTCAGGGCGGTTAGGTTTATCTGTCAAAAACCTTTGATCATAAAACCACAAAAGCTTAAGGAGACTAATGAGTAAGGATATTAGTTTGACGGTGTGCAATTAGTGTGCAATTATGTTCTATGAAGTATAATTTATAATAAAAAAGTAAGACTAAGTACATAGATGGCTACAGACGGCTGGTGAGTTCAAAAGAATAACAAAATTGGAAAGCGTTCCAAATGTGACTATCAGCTTCTTCATTCTCCCCGATGTCGAGTTAGGCGTTTTGCTGGGAAATGGGCGGCCTGCCAGATTGGGGCCAAGTCAGAGTTGTCAGGGGATTACAGTTCTGCCTTGCTCACTGCAGGGGGTGCGGAGTGGGCCTCAATTACCCTGGAGCGGCGTGTTTGATTTGGCCCGGCACTTTTGGGGACAGACCAAAAGCTGAATAATGCACCATTAGCAACTCAAAATCCTGCCCTAAAATGAGTCCACTTATGCATCACATACAGTAATTGTGTGTCTATCAAAGGCTGGCAGGTCTACACCAATTACCCTGATAACAACAAAACAATCTATGCATAATATTATCATCCGAACACCTGTGGGCAGCCTCGAACATCTAAGCTTCCCGGTTTAAAACTTCTACATCTCATTTAAGGTCGGTCACAGACACACTGCGGTGAAATGAAGTGTCAACTTTAGAGTGCTAAAACACGAAAACGCAACATTGCTCGGAGCTAATATTGGGGAAAAAAGTGTGCTGGTGGAACTGTTTATGTTTGTATTTACAAATGTGGGAGATGGCAGAAGGAGAGAGGGAGAGGGAGAGGGAGGGAGAGAGAGAGAGAGAGAGAGAGAGAGAGAGAGAGAGATCCCCCTACTTTGGCTACAGTTGGAGCTGTGCAATTGAATTTCACAGGATATGAGGCAGCAAATGGCATGTAAAGGCTGAAGCGTCAGACAGTTGCTGCCACACGGGCCAGACAGATAAGGGAGGTGTAAGTGAAATCATTAGGTAACTCTGCAGGACATCAGGGGCAGTTTGAGGTTGGCAGGGGGCTATGAGAGCCAGAGGTCCTCCTTGAGCTCCATTGAACACCCACTCAGCCTGATATACATGCACTTACAAACACACAGGGAAAATCACTTATACAAACACAAGCTGCAAGACAAACAAGGGCTCAAGACAGAGACAGGCCAACAACCAAGCGCTGTTTTTTTCACTCTCCACCCACAAATACATGCACATGAACACACAAAAGCATATGTACTCATGCACGCATACGCACACACACACCACTTCAAACTGCAGACGCCTCATTGAGGTATCAGCCCCAGCGATTGTGTTTGTCCACCTGGGTATGAAAGAGCCATTCTGGCCTGTGTGGAGGAGACAGCAGTGTGGTACAGCTCAAGCCGGAGCCCAGCTAGGCTACGTCTGTCTCAGGCTCTCAGGGAGGGGAGCAGCCAAGTGTGGATGCACCTCATTACCTCACTCATCCACACACCAATTACCCCTAAATAAATACACCCAGCCCACAGGCAGCAACAATGACATCCAGCCTGAAAGGGAAGAAAGGACGCCGTTCAGAAAGCATTTGCACGCACAGAAAAGTGCTGTTGGATAATGATGAAAAAAAAGTACAGAGAAAAGAAGCAAAAAGAAGAACATGTAGGGGGCTCCAAGTCTTTTAAAGAGCTCAAAGACGGGATGGAGAAAGAGAAAGAATGAAACAAACACCGAGCAAGCAGAGTGAAGTGATTCAGAAAATGATAATTTCTTGCTAAATTTCACCCAACACATCCGCAAATGATTGTTGTGGCGGGGGAGGGGCAAAGTTTAATTGTTTTAATGCATGCAGCCATGAGATAGCTCCGCCGCGGACTAAAATGGTGATCGCTGTAGAGCCGACACATATTTGCATGTAAGGCGGACCGCTTGGGGTAACGGTAACAGCACTGTGTCCGGAGGCCAAAGAACATTGGCTAAAAACAGACCAAACTGGCAGCCACAGAGCTCGATCCCTGGAAAGATTTTTTAAATTATTGCAGGTGGGATGAAATGTGACAAGAAACACTCTGAAGAAATACAATTTCTGGCCGCCCACAATATGAGAAAACATGTTTAGCTGTTAACAGTTAAAAGTCTCTGTTTCTGAAGTGAGAAGGTGAGCGAAGGATGCAGGAAAGGTGTGTGGCAGAGAAAAGAAGACAGATGTGTTTTCAGGGAAGGGGGGTACGAATGAGGAGAGGAAGCCAAGAGTTCCTTCATGCCCCCCCACCCCCCACCCCCTTCCTCCCCGCTCTCCCACCTCCCTCCATGTGGGCTCTTTCTGCATGAATGACTCTGTCATACCTGGGGGACAAAATGGTCTCTCTCTCTCTTCCTCTGTCTGTCTCTCTCCCCCAGTTCCTTCCTACATCTTCCCTTGTAAGCCTGTGCTGTGACTATGGTGAGCCGAGCCTGGTTAGTCATGTGGTACTTACGTTACACAAGACCCTGAGAACTAAAGGAATGACTGTATAAAACATTATCATGATTAAAAGATTCAAACAAATACAAGCCCTGAATATAGAAAATTCTATATCTCAAGCAAATTGTACAGTAAATGAATCACTTTCATACTGGCACCCAAAGGAAAAACAGATGATTCACTTCCTCCTGTGACACCTCAACAGTCAGGTGATGGGTGGATATGTAAGTCACAGAGGGTGATGTTTAAGGGGGGTGCATCAGCATGTAATTCCTGATAGGCTGCTCTCAAGTCCTCGTGATGTACGAGCACATCCCAAACTTGTAAATAACCCACATGATGAGTTCACCTGACCAGAGGCAGATTCCTGGTTAACGGAAACAACGGCTGGGAAGGTGTCGGTTTTACACGCCGTTGATTTGATGTAATATACAGAAGGTGATGGATGAATAAAACTGAAAAGGAGCAGGTTTATTAGGATTCCTTCATCGCACCACATAGGTCTAGTGCCACAGGTGGGTGGAGTAGTGTCAACATGCTGTGGCAGCATAGTCAGGATTCCTGGTGCACAGCTCAACCCTCAGCTGGAATCAGACTGCATGGGAATCCCAGGCTCTGTCACATACAACACAACAGGTAGGGTCTGTGAAGACCTTCTGGCCTTTCACTAACCACTGTGTCTTTTACACAGGTTCAGCTAGTGTGACCTGTGGCTGGGACTAAAAATAAACAGGTCCCTTCACCTTTTCCTCCTTCTTTTTCTTCTCCCCTGCTCGATGTGGTATTGAGGTTCCTCGTGGGAGCTCAAGTGTTTTTAATTTCCTGCACCCTACAACACCTACACATGCTGTTGTGAAACGCTGCAGCACCCTTCACTCACACTGATATACTGTGAACACATCCCGTTGTCTTTAAGGTTCATGCGTCTTGTTTTTTTTATCAAAAGGTCTTATTATGGTCTGTAGATACACACACATTTGAATATAAGAGCACACAGAGAGCATGTGAAAAATGCCCCGGCAATGCCAGCATCTGAACATTCTTTGTAGAAAGGTTTGCGTGACCTGTGAGATTTCACACACTACCTGTACCTGGGAGGAATGTACAGGAGAAACGCAGGATCCGAGTACACACCCAGAAATACTTGATGATCTGTGTATAAAAAGCCAATCACCTGGCTTTTATTTTGTATTCAGCAAAACATGTCCAGTGGGCGGGATCTGGCACATCAGCCAGTTATGTCATTTACACAACACATGGAAATGATTTGATTCACTCATGATGAACTCACAGTGTCTGTGCTTTGTAAATATAAACTTTTAGTCACTAAAGGTTTTCAGTAGCTTTGAGACCATTGGGATATGGACAATACAAAAAAGGCTTCAGTACAGTATTGTGCATCCTCGTATGGAGAGATGGGAGACATCGCCAAAGAAAGTCTTTATTCGCTTCTACTGACTTTTTGTTTACTTCCGTACAAGCATGCCAAGCGTGACATTTTGTTCTTGTTCTTTTGCACATGCTAATCAGTTCAGGAGAATGACCTGTTGAGGCAGGTATTGGTGATGCTTGCTGTGTGAAAATATGATAAGTATCTTGTCTCAGGTCTTAAGTGTTTAAACTGTCAGGATGTGTTTAAATAAAGCATCTGTTCCTCTCCCAATAAGTAAGAGAAATGTGACGTGGAAACACAAAAGAGGTAACTTTTAAGACGTGACTTTAAAGACTGGTTCAGTTTGACCACATAAAAATTTTATCACCATCAACCCACTGAGGAGGACCCCACTCAATAAGAGAAAAACAAGTGAGTTTATATATATATAGGGCTGTGGAAGGCACACTATGACATAACTTAAACAAGACTAACTGTGATATTTGAGTGGATGGGGTCAATTTAAAAGTGAATGGGTTTCAATGTTCTCACAATTAGGAGGACGAAAACGACGCGTCCCAGTTATATGGGCCATATACATTGGCAAACGCACTTACTTCATCTGCCAAATCCCTAAATTAACACCTTTTTGGTGAGAGAGCTCAATTTGGAACACGTCACACCAACACCACAGCTGGCATTCAAGGGTAAAATTAATTACTTCAGATACATGTGCTTCCTCTCAAAGTGGCAGACTTATTTGCATTGAGGAACATTCAGCAGAAGTAATCGATGCACACACAAAATACGGCCACCCAATGACCCGGCCCCGTCTCAGAGTCCCTCCCCGTCCCCAAAGCCCTGACGGCTCATCCATGCATGGAGGAACAAACACAGGTAGCGAGAGCAAATCAGACTGCAACAAAACACAGAAACATGAATGGGAAGCATTACAATGACAGGCTGGATGCAGGACAATGGGCCCGACATTAAACAAACGGCAAATCCCAGGATGGGCTGTGGGAGTATGATACAGATTACAGGCACCTAGTCCCTGCCTGGGGAACAGGGGAGAGGGAGAAAAAAGGAGGCAATATTGCAATCTGACAGCTGACGTCTTCATATAAATGTATGAATTTACATTCCAATTAGAGGAAATTTACATCTTAATCACAGAGAGCAGTGTGTCGGTCCCTCGGTTAGTGTGTTGCTACGGTAATGAGGTGGGATGCTGCTGTGCTCTCTCATCCAGACAGTGATCTGTCAGCAGACGACACCTCCCTGTTATGAGGGAGCTGCACCCTTAAATGCAACCGCCACCACAATCCAGTAATATCCGTTGAAATCTGTCTTAAATACCAACAAGGTGTGAGCTGCCACCCGAGGATAATATGCCAAATATGGTGTTTGAAAAACATCAAACATATCTTAAATACAGTGCACTGAACCAGGAGTGTCTTTATCTGTCACTCAAGTGACAAGCTTTCAGTACTCTATGGCATTCCATTTCTAATTTCCATACTAATAATGGGTATATTATCTTTAATGGTTTGACTTTGTTTTATGGCATTTGAAATGGATGGTGAAGCCGTCTGTGGAATTACTCAAACATATCATGTCATCAGATCGCATGCTGCTCTGGTGCTAACAAAGGCGAAATGAATGGGTGAGATGGAAAGATTGTGAATGTATCATCAATATCCTTCTGGTCATCACTTACAACAGTGTAAATCATAGCATCCGAGCTCACCCTCAAGGAAAGCCCACAATGAGCCGGTCAGAGGGCGTGTGTATAGTTGAGGGGAAAGAAGAAAGGCAGACAAGTACAGATTGTTGAGGGGAAACAGTAAAAGTGTGCTGAAAGAACAACTTTTGTTCAAGTTTGTAAAGTCTACTTGAGGACACGTCTTGTGGTTTGGTTCAATTAGCAGACAAGAGCTGCTGGTTTGAGGTTTTGGAAGTGAAACCACACAGACAATCCTAAGGCCTGGGTTAGGATCCTTTTACAAGCTCACGACAGAAAAAGGATATAAGTCACAATGCCCGACTGATATCAATTTTAATGAGTCCAGAAAAGGGACCGTTTAATGAAAACTTCGGCGCTGCAACTTTGCTGAAACAACTTCCATCCAGTGAAATCATTTACTTGTAGAGCAGCGCTGATTGCTGACAATGCAATCAGCAGGAGCAGATTAGCTACCACCACATAAGAGAGCACATAAATCAGTTTAACACAGTCCTTTGCCATCTTCACGCTTGACTTTAATACGAGGATATGTGAACAAAAAATTGGAGGTAAATGAGGCATGGTTTCTTTATCACCTACCTCGTAGCCAATCAGGCCTCTCCTGTCAGAGACACTGCTCTAATGGCCGATATCTATGGAAGCAGCCTATTACTGGATACTGCCTGTAATTAAGACAAGTCAGATTACACCAGGCCAGTGCCTCCTCTCTGATATGTAGGCTGCCATTAAGGCCAGAAGCGGTGATGCACTTGTGCACTGCACGGCTCATGCGGTTAAAAAATACTCCGAAAAACGTTGCATGTTGAGAATATGTGCCGAATACGTCCCCAAATGTCACATGGGGTGATGTGTGGGGCGTGGCTGGGATTCCACTTTAGCCTGCTGGGTGTTTGGAGAGGATGCCGGGAAGCTGCATCACACGCCCTTTGGCACTTATCTCGCACATTCTAACCTTGCACATTGATTCCCACAGCAGCGTCGCCGTGTCTCTGCATTTCTGTCTGACCAGAAATGCAGGGGTGGGGGGGTGGGGGGCAAATGAGGTTTAGAAATTGAGTTTAGCTTGAATGTTCACCATGATTATGACATCTTAAAACAGGCACCAGCTTATAAGATGCCAAGCTGACTTTGTGTCTGCTAGCAAATGAGGTGAAAAGGCTGAATATGGGCTGTTAAGTTGGGATAAGGGCTGAATGTCGGGAGCGCAACACTCTTAAAAAGCTTCCTATGATTAAAAAAAGAGGAGTAGAGGGAGGGAGCTTCTGACAAAAGAAACGGAGTGAGAGGGAGATAGAAAGCGAGAGAGAGTGCAAGTGAGTTTGAGATGGGAAAGCACTTCTTTCTGTACATAGAGTGACCTTGCTAACACTGTGCCTACTCTAATATTCACCACTACACATGCTTTTGTGCGCTATTCCTTGCCCATCTAAGCACGCAAACCCTCCTCTCAATGCCCACACTACTTATTATACAATTTCACTAGCTGGTTATCAGAGACTTGCATTAACTCTCACAAAGATTCAAAGACGCACACAAACACCAAGAAATGTCTATTGAGGAATGCAAGAAATCCACTGTACTGATTTAATTACAATTTTGTACATTACATCTCCTGTATCCTTCCAAGACTGCTGACTATCAGACTGGTTTTGAGGATGGGTATCAGAAGAGGCTGTTAACTTTCATGTCTTTGAGATTTATCGGGATAGAGACATTCATCGGGATCTTTCCTCTTGTTGAGGTAAGCAGGTTAGTTCTGATGTGAGTAAATGAAGTCAGTGAAAACTTTGATATCAGCAGCAGAGATGTAGAATATTCCCATCATACCTTTGAGTGAACAATGATACATTTCCTCAAACTTTCTGAACTTAGCAATTAAGCAAGCAATTTGTCTTGATTTTTTGTCAGAAAGTAAAGTAAAGTAAAGTAAAGTAAAGTAAAGGCATGTAAGGAAAGACTATGAGGATTAAATACATACAAAATGCAACAGACACACACACATGCTCACACACACACACACACACACACACACACACACACACACAGCGGGTGATGAGGCAAGCGTACATGACGTCCCCATACAAACAGTCTGTGTAAGTGAGCGTACAACATCAGGCCATCAGATCACTTCCCTCTCCAAACATGAAGCCTTTAATAGATGTGAAACTCCAGGCTCTGGATCTTTTCACACCACTGAGTCGCAACCCACATAGAAGAACAGGAGGCAGAGGATGACAGAGCAAAAAAAAATAAAACAATGAAGTATGTTCCCCCCACTATGGAGGGGGAACATACTTCATTGTTTTATGATGAAGGGATCATACAAATTCATACAAATCTTTCTAGAATTAGACACAAAATATTCTTGTCTAAGGGAAAAAAAAAGATTCATAAGAATCCTCAACATATGGAGTAACCTTTGTGGCCTTCCGGGACTTGGGGGGGTGGTGGTGGGGTTACGCGGGGGGGTCTAACGCTCCGAGGACCGTAGGCACGCTAGGGAGAGGTGAGCTGTCACCCCCCATTACGATCACTGCCTGAGCTCAAAAAGGGGGAGGGGTAGAAGGAGAGCAGGCAAAAAAATAAATACATACTGGTTCCTCGCTAACCGCCATCTAGAGCCATCCCCGGGCCTCAGAACCCTCAGTCTACAACTGCCTCCTGGGAAACACTTGCACGCAAGTCCTCATCCCAAGCTAGCGCTGGGGCATAATGTGTGTGTGTGGGGGTGAAGGGAGGGGTTTCTGTGTGTGTAGTGTGCAGTGTGTAGGGCTGTGTAAGCAGAATGTATGGATTTTGTGCAACAAAAGGACAACTGTGCATGTTTTCTTACTTGCTTCAGAGTAAGGGGATACACTGGTATGCTGTTTGGTTAAATTACTAAAAGGAAGTGATGCAGAGAGAGAGAGAGGGTCTCAAGGTTAAAATGAGGGCAAAGAAAAGGTGAGAGGTGTTTACGGGGCTCAATGTGACGAGACTTCCTGTAAAAATGCTTTCAATAATCAATAACTGCCAGAATTTTTACGCTTCAAAAAGCATTGCAAATTCCTTTTTAAAATTATGCACATGAATAAGAAATAAGACTGGAGTGTCAGTGAGAGAGTAGCAAAGAGGCATGGCATGTTTTAGCTAATTATCTAACACATAACATAGCGCAATATTATATGCCAGTGGATAAGAAGCTTGCCTCAGATTTGACCTTTTGCTGCCTTTTGTGTGAGTTTGGGTGAGCACTGCTTAGGCGCATTCTGTTCCCCAGATCCCACTCCTAACACCCCTGTCACTCATCATCACTCATCATTGTTAGGGACAAAAGGAAAGTTTGGTTAAGCCACACACTGGAGTATTCTCCCACCCTGTGCCTCCCCCACCTTCACACATTCACGATTGTGTGTTAGGTAGCACATACACACACACACACACACACACACACACACACACACACACACACACACACACACACACATTGACAAATGCACAAAGAAAACCGTTCTATTTTTGATGCGTAAACACCAGACCACTGACTCACACATGGATGATAATTTATAGACAGGGTTGCAAACTTTTTGATAAGGCGCCATCACCTTGCCCTCTAACTTGCCCTTTGAAGTGCAGGCTTGTCCTTCCAATGGCCCTCTGACTCATCTACTGAGTGTAATTAAAGCCTATTCAAAGCTCTATATGTGTCCTAACTATCCTCCATCATCTGGTCGGGCCTTTCAATAGCCACCTGTGAACTCTGAAGGACAGGGACACTTGCCCTCATAAAATTCATGAGCGCTGCTACATTCAGCAGCCGGCCAACTTCTCTCAATGGCCAACACCACTTTAAATAACTCTGTGTTGACTGTTGGGTGAATCCTTTTTAAATACAACCATATTCACAGTAGCAGGGGTTAAGTAGCTCCCATGATTAGCTGAAACAAATGCCTTTATGTTGTGCTGGAGATAAACAGAAAGAAAGAGGATCAGGAGACCCAATTTGTTTTCGTCAAGCAAGGGCTCATTGAGGGATTGCTGACAGAGAAAGCATTTAGAAAAAGGCTAAGTGTCCAACTGATCTAGCATCTCTAAGCCTACTGTTTTTGTGATGCAAACAAATGAATGAAGTAAGCACACATATTCTGTTGTAAGGATGCTAGAAATGGTGGACTCCTAGCAATAAGACTGTCTTCTCACGTGGACATTAGTCGCACTGAGAGTGGGCAAAAGAAGCCTTTAAAAGATGTTAACATTTCATTGTCAGCCTTCAGACATGGCTGAGTGCTTCCATAAGCAGTAATGTTGTAGAACCTCCAACTCTATCCAACTCTATATGTTGACATAGACAATCACAAACTGCAAGTGTTGACGAGAAATCCTTATAATTTTTAGCTAAGTGCACTGAATACAATGGTACATTTATTGAGGATTTAAATCCAGCAGCTGCAGAATTACCATTAGCAATGATCCTTTGACCCTTTAACTAAGCTATTTTATACAACACAGAAAATATTTGTGGATAAAAAGTCATCTCAGAAAGTGGCAGACGCATCAGAACTGGGTTTTACCCTCCTTGTACAAAGTTGAGTATCTGGATATCTATACAAAAAAGTATGTTTCCACTCAACTCCACTCTTTATCAGATGATGGTAAAAAATGCCAAAGAAGAAGAAGACGCAGAAGAGAGTGACGAGACTTAACCGTTCTACAAAATAAATGTTTAGAGAACAATCTGAACATTTGTGTGTGGACAACAGTCGAATTATTTCTGCATTCAAATTTATCCACAGCGGCAAAACATACATCAACACTGCACAGACACACGGAGAAAAACATACACACACTCCTCCTCCTGACCCCCCGCAGAACACTGAGCGGTGAGAGTGTGGGAAAGTTATTTTTAGGACCCAAGCAGAGAGCCTTCCTGAGTTTGATGCTCCTGCTCCGGATCAACATTCCACCTTTGAACCACTCCGACCATGGAGCTGTTTGTGCCCATGATGGCAATTTTAAGTTTCTCTGCGGATCAGCAGCAGTGAGGGGACTGTTTCATTTTGGCTAGTTTACAACTAAACCTGGTTTGGAATTACAGCAGCCAACTGTACAATCTCTGCCTAATAATGTGTTTCAGTATATTGGTTTGAATGCCGAATATCTGGATTATTAAACTCTGTTTTGACTTTGAAATACCGTAATACAGCATTTTACTGAAAAGTGTAGGATTGCAAATGCAGCTATCCTATTCTGTGTGGTCACTCAACACATATATCTATTTTTATTGTTGCGTGATATGCTTATTAGTTTCTATTACCAATACAACAAAGGATAAAAAGAAAATAAGTCGTGGGGAAAATCAGAAGAGGTTTTGCACAGATATTACAGTGAATACTTTTACGACTCTAGCAAAGTGTTTGCAAGAGTTGAGAGAGACTTGCAAAAAAGTGCATGAACCTAAGGCTAAATTCGACACCATTTTCTAAAGCCTAGGAGATAACAATAAAATGATTCAGAAGCTAAGGATACAGTGAAGACCCAGTTTCTAAGCACCAGGGGGCCTATGGTTCCCTCGTCACTACCATTATGCTAATGGTGAGCCCTTTCCGAACACACTTATACATACCCTATAGTACCACAAGACCCCATGGATGTAGGGTGGCATGTAAGTTACAGCCTCTTTCCCTTTCTCTCTCTAATGGGAGCTGAAGACAACTAGGGCTACTTTAATCAGGTCTGAGTCCAATGTGGCCAGTCTAGTCTGATGGGGGCTGAGTGGTGCATGGACCATGTTAAGGGTTCACTGCTCACTGATGAAACAGCTTCACTTCCAGGGCGAGTTCAGGCAGACCACACTCTTACTCAGTCTGGCAGGAGGAGCACATATGCCCTGTTTTGTTTTCCTTTAACACTGCCCATTTGCAAGAAACGTTTCGGCATTGTGTTGATATAGTATAGAGGGCAGCAAATTTGGCAAAGTCCCAGATATTCCCTTACTGGGCTTTGACCCAACTACAGCAAACTCCTACTACTTTTTCTCCCAAGGCATTAGAAACACAAAACTCATTGCGGATTGTCTTAGCCTGTGACCTTAATGATTTCTGAACCTTGACTTTGTCAGGACATATTATGTGCCCAAGACACATCAGATCACATTGGCACTTTGGGGGACCAAATTTGCATTTCCAGCCGTAAAACTCTTTATGTGGATTCTTTTTGATAACTAAACCCATTTGATTAATGATTTGGCATTATTGAAGTTCGTGGGTTTGTTTCTCTCAATCAATAAATTTAATGAAGAAAGAAATAAAGAAATCAACAAACAAACCCAAAAGAAAACATGCATACTTTTGCACCCCCGAGCACCTCAAGACTCAGCAGGGCCCTTACAAGCTGGACTGTTTCAAACACATATGCACATTTGCAGAATAGGTAAAATCGCTGTTAAATAATAGATTCAAATCTGATGTATGTTGTGAATATTGTTCAGCTAAGGGGTCTGATCGCGTGCCACTGGCTGGCCTGCACCAGTCTCTCTCTCTTTCTTCCTTATACATGCACAAACCATAAGCACACCTCATTCCGAAATGCAGCAGAGGTTGGTGTGTACCAAGGGAGGAAGTATAAATTATTCAATTGGTATATTATTCCAAAGGTCCATTCTCATCTGATTGTGATTCCCAATGCGGATGTTGGAATCACAGGCAGATGGATGGAGAAACTAAGGATTTTTTGCATGCTACTAATAGGTTCAGGACATCCAGTACGTCTATTGTTTTTATTTAGTTTACTCTCAGTGTGCGAATAGTCATTGTGATCCACTAATGGAAGTAAATATTAAATGACCCAGTTCACTTCTTTCTCTATACGAGTTCTTTTCAACATTGGCTGTTCTCTGATCTTTAGTACCAAGCATTATTTGAGACATGGGGAAGCAGATATACGATCAGGCATGGAATACAAACAAACATACAAACAAATACACAAAGGAGCCCTGAGGACTGGCTCTCTGTCTAACTTATTCTGCATTCTACAATTCTTTCTTTCCCTCCCTTTTTATTTCTCTCTCAATAAGACGGTTTGGTGCCTCTGAGGAAAAGCCCTCATTTTAATTAGACCTGACCTGAGAATCACTTAACTGCTCCTCTCTGCTTACGCCTCCCCCCCTCCTCTCCAAGCTTTCGCTCTGTTCCTCACATAGGTCCATTAACACCCTTCCCTTGGCACCCACAGGCTTCAACAGGGGGCAGACACAGGCGTTGTCTTAAAGACGTTTTGAGGACATGCCAGGAAACATTAACCTACTCTACACACCTCCCTCGGACTCTTTCAGTTTGGTTTTCTCCTCTCCATAAGTCGTCTTGTACTCAGCACTGCCATCATCTTCATCCTTTTTTTTGCTAACTCTTTGCTTCCCCTCCTCTAAGCTTAAAAATCTACACAGCTGACTGGCGCCAAGTTCATGTCATGAGGGATGGAAGGTCACTGGACAACTCGACGTACTAAAATGCAGTGCGTAGTCAATTTAGCAGTCAATAATATCTTTTTTTATTTAAAATGTTGTGGTTCCTTTTTTTGACACTTATTTGTGGGTTTTCAGGCTGAAAACAGACTGTGATAATACAGCACAGTGGATGTGCCGATGGAGGTGTGTTGTTTCAGATGCAAGTGAGATGATGAAATAGAATCTAGGAAGTCCAGGTTGAGTAAAAGATTGGAAGCAATTATTTTATCATTCATTGCAGCAATTGTGATGTAAACAGTATGAATAAAATATAAATAACAGTTCCCATTACAAAGTAACCAGAAACCAGAAACATGTGTTTGCATGTATTTGCTTGGCTACTGCACTGCCTTGAAGGATGACATTGTGCTGCGTTTTGGCAAAAGGTGAGCCAGGTTAAACTTTGTTTCGATGACCCTGCATTTTTTTTTTTGCTCTCTGTGTTGGCAACTCACTGGAGATGGAGTGAGTGGAGATGAATGAGGCAGCTGCATTTTCTTCACGCTGGTTTGAGTGCAGCTTTATTCAAAGTCAGTGACATACACTGCTCAAAAAAATGAAAGGGAACACTTAAATCACACATCGAATCTCGATCAAAACTAATATTCAAGTTCAAAATCTTTACTGTACATTATGTAATTCATTGAGAACAAAATTATGTAACAACAGTCAATGGAAACTAAAATCACCAACCGACTGAGGACTGGATTCAAAATCGCACTGAAAATCAAAGTAAGAAACTGAAATCACAGGCTGATCCAACTTACATGAATTTCATCATGTCAGCTCATAATGTGACTCAGTAGTGTGTTTGGCCCCCATGTGCCTGTATGAACTCCCGACAACATCTGGGCATGCTCCTGATAAGACGGACGGTGTCCTGGGGGATCTCCTCCCAGATCTGAATCAGGGCATCAGTGAGCTCCTGGACAGTCTGTGGCGCTACTTGGTGGAGTCAGATGCACTGATACGTAGCGTCCCAGAGGTTCTAAATTCGATTCAGTTCTGGGTAACATGAGGGCCAGTCAATAGCATCAATGCCTTCGCCATCCTGGAGCTGCCTACACACTGCTGGGTTGATGCCCTTCTACGGCCCTGTCCAGCTCTCCTCATGTAACAGCTCATCTCCTTGTATCTCCTCCATGCTTTTGAGACTGTGCTGGGAGACACAGCAAACCTTCTTGCAACGGCACGTATGGATGTGCTTTGGAATGTATGGAAGCTTTGAGAGAAATCTCAGTTTCCCGGTTTGTTATTCTGACTTGGATGTTGGTGTGGACTGAAATTTACAAGTCAGAAACTGTGTATTACAATAACCTCTACATTAATCAACATGGCATTAAGCACATCAAGATATTAAAATTTCAATTTGGCTCAGGACCTTCATCACATGTCATATTCATCTATCCCATCTTTCTGTTGCTTCTTTTCCCCCCTCTTACTTTTCCCTCTCTCCGATGAGGACTTTAAATTGCCAGAAAAACATTAAGTTTTCCTTAAAACCAATACATTTGTACAGACTATGCAGCCATCCCAGAGAAAGAGCTCATTAATTCAACAGACACCTCCAAATAGCCCCTCTAAGATAAGACTAATTTGACACAAATCCCTGTCTTATACTGTATTTGACCCTGTGACCTGCCTCTAGCACCCCAGTACCCCACAGGCACATTGCCTGTCAGTTTAAAGGGTCAAACAAAGGTAACGAGGACGTAATTGCGTACCATCTGCATTCTTTGAGATTCATGCTCAAAGCATCTTGCATTGTGAAACTAGAGACAGTAGCCCGCGTTGGCTTAAAGAGTGAGTGAGAAAATGCTCACACACATTGCGTGCTTCATATGTGCGTTTCGTCATAAGTATGTGCTTGTGTTCTGCATGAATGTCAACATCTCTATGTGTGGGAATACGCAATGTTTGGGTATGTGTCTATGAGTATGTGTTAATCTTGTCTAAACACCTAACACTCCCCTACCTGCACAGACAGGGCCATGGGTTAATTCTGGCTTCAGGCGTCAAAGCTAATGACTGCTCATCAACCGCAGCTTGAACTCTCAGAAACGTCGGCCGTTACCGTGGTAACCTTATCACGGAACCAACAGAACCTTGATGATGGTGCTGAGCGTCGGGTGGGGAATTAATGTATGCAACCCTATCAAACTAAGAAAAATCAATTATTGCACTGAATACGAAAGCACGTGTTATTGACAAAACCTGTACTCAGTGTGCTGGCAAACAAATATTTTTCCGCGTTCCTGAGGTGCTAGGTTATAGAGGCGTGAGTCAAACAGCAGTTAAGAAATTAGTTACCAGCATGACTCCATGCACAGTTAGGGTGACATGTAGCTGCCTGACCTAACTGGTGAGGAGCTAGCGCTGTCAATCACCTGTCATTTACCACTCCGCATCACAAATTAATCTAGATAGATGATACAGAAAGCGAGGCTGGATTCGCTTCCTTTAAAATGGATAGGGACAGAAGGATAGAGTCAAAGGTTGAAAGAGGTGCTCTATCACCTCCACGTTGGACTTGTGGAAGAAGAAAGACTGTGAGCACCACAGAAGAAAACTCAGTATGAGAATGTTCTATTATGTTGCCCCAGGCAGGAGAGTCCTGTAGCTTGAGTAAATGAGGTGATTAGCAGGGATGGTGTGAGCTGTCACACTTCAGACACTGGGGTAAGAATCCAATCATCATCTCATGTGTCAATCAGTGGCCCACCGAGGCAGTCGGCCAACAGGTCAAACGCAGTATACAATGAGCCACGTAGTCAGAACAAAACAGTAGTCCTGCATGCAAACTTCAACACAGGTACACTGATAAAACCCAATGCCTTTGCAACATGGAACACAGAGCCAACATGCACTCATACCTCTGTGACATCTCCGTTGACAGCCAATCACAGCGCCAGAGAATTCAACACGAGAGCATAATAGCATATTACAATGCCTAATCTGTGTTTTGATTGATTTGATGCATGACTGGTGATATGATACAACGTTCTCTGGGAAATTCCCTGACACATGATGTGTCATGGCCAAGGATTGTGATTGACATTTCATATTGTGCTGTCTCTTATGTCAGCAATCGCAGGCGTTTTAGAATTTAGTCCAATGTGGATATCACACTGTTTTTTTTAACATGTACGAGGGCAATACAAGAGTATGGTTACCATTCAACAAAAAGCTCAAATAAAGCTCCTTAAACAAGGAGGGCAGACAAAGCTTGGTCTTTACAATGTGCTGGTGGGATATATGACACAGTATCCAGGCCCCACAGAGCTACAGGGATGCTCTATGCCACGGCCCACCGGGCTGCCCAATACAGGGGCCTAATTAAAAGACCACTGAGGATAACCACCTTGACTTTTACGGACCTTGTAAATCTATACTAGAGTGGCCTATTCAGGGGGTCAGAGAAAGGAGGGGGAGTGGGCCAATGCAGGCAAGAGAAAGGGTTAGAAGGGTGCTGAAGGCTGGCAGAAAATGAGAGAGGTTAGTCTATAGGATGTGGAGAAGGTTTTCTCTCCTCCCTTCACCTCCTGCCTGAGACAATAGGACTCACTAAGAGCCAAGGGCCATAGGGTGTGATAAGGTAATGATAATGTAATGAGGACCAATCATGAGCATGAGCTAAGAGGAGGGCCTCTTAATTTGTCTCTAGAGTGGTAATTCAGTGACAGATTGATTGCTCTGAGTGAGAGTGATGATGTGACACATGCAAAATGGATGCATCTCTGACAGGAAGGGAAGGAGAAAGAGGATGATAAATCATAAATCAAAATAAATGAAAGCCTCTAACCAGGCTCTAAATGGTCAAACTAAGCAAAAGAGTTTCAAAATGAAAATAAGGTTAAACAAGCTCTCATAGAACAAAGCATTTTTTGTGTATTTATGCCCTTAGACTTGCCCTTTGCTCTGGCTCAGAAGACACAGCAAAGGCTCTTTGGATATCACACTAAAGAGGCATAGCCCCACATGCTGGCATCAGAAAAAAGTGGTTTTAGGGATATGGAGTAACTTAATATAATTTTGAATTCTGGGGGAAATAAAAAGCCCTCAGCTATTTATCATTATTCTACAATTTTAGTTCAGTGGTTGGATAGAACAGTTTTAAAATGGTGTTTTTAAGTGCGCTTGGCTTTAGAGACCGTGGTGATAGCCCCACACTTGCAATGCCAAGCGCACTGTGTGAGGTAAAACAACAATACGCATACCCAAAGAATTTAGCAATGAAAGTAGTGGCACAAATTTGTTGCCCCACTATTATTTGATTGGCTATTTGCCAAGTACTGCTGTAGTAATTTGCTTGTAGTTGGCATAAGTTCGTATTTCTTTCAGAGAAGAGAGCAACGGCTCTCACAGTGAACGATGTTGATTATCTTGTATAGCACAATTTTAAAAGTCTGCCTTTTGAAAAAAAAAAAAGAAGATTAAACACCGTTGTGTAAGTGGCAAATGTTGTTGCACGCATCTGTACGCCCATGGGGTGTGTTGGTCTTAAAATGAGGTGTGGTAAAGCGCATTGTTGACGCATTGCTATAATTGTTCAGACAGTAAGATGCACCTACAAAGCGGCTTCACAATGCATGTATGCTCTTGTTACACACACAGGACTGCTGCACATGCAAACAAATGTTTGCTGATCCAACTTGTGGAATCCGCCAAATCAAACAACCATTTAACTAGCAAAAGTGGAGTTGGACATGCCCAGAATGCATTTGCGACATACACTTAAGACAATGTGCTACAGCTTATTCAAATAGGGCCCAAAATGTTAGAATGTTAATAGAATTTTTGGAAGCACATGAAGCATTATGTCAAGTTGTAAAAAAGTTTATTTTTCTGGGATTTGATCTGCCCAAAGTAGTTGTAGCCCCACCATTTTTAAAACTAAAAACACCACTGATCACACTGCCGTTCAAATTAGTTTATGGGCTACAACATAAGAAAGCTGCAGTCTATTGCTCCTTTTTCTCAACAGGTCAAAGCTGTTGCCAGCTGGGGAGTTGATGAACAGTGACCTGCCAGACAAAGTAAGCGCCAACTTCTGCTCATAGCTTGTCCTCTAGAGAGCTGTTGTGGCTTAAAATGTTTTGATAGTGCAACCCTGTTTGTTGCTGTTGCTTCACTTTTGTCTGTCATTGATGGCATGCAACAATATCATTATCTTCTACAGCACAAATGTTAAAGTCTGCCTTTTGAAAAATAAACTGAAGATTAAACGCCTTGGTACCCACCGGCCGCATTATATTGTTATAAACTGAACCTGGAAATAATCACAGATTTAAGGTGGAGTGGTTCAACAGGAGAAATGGCTAGCTTGTGAAGAGAAGGCATTTTATTTGTTTCCTATGAGTTATTTGGAGAGGATTGTACCTGGTCAACAACAGGCTTTCTCAAGCATCTTTTGCGAGGATTACCAAACATGAAACCAGCATGGGTCATCGAGACAATGCTGTGAAATTGGGCTTGCTAGCCAGGTATGTGGCACAGTCAGATTACTACCTATATACAACTGTGTGGAAAATGTAAAATGGTACTACATGGCCATAGCAGATCTGTGGACTATGTGAACCCTGGGATTTTCCCATGAATATTTGAAACCATGTGTGAGAGTGACTCTGGGTTTTGGAGGCACAGTGATGCTCTACCAGTTTTCAAAGGCACTATTCCAAAAGTTCTGTTGCACTGCATGTATGAGGTTTATAGGGAGGAAACTGCTATGCAAATGACTAAAAAATCGTTTGTTGCTGTGCAAGCAGATTAAATGACTGATGTGTCATGCAAATCCAAGCTGGTGCTTGTAGCGAGATACTGCCAAACAATACAGTGCCGGAACTTTTTGAGGAGTTTCAGGAAGTTAATGATAAAACCAGATCTGGCACTAAAGTTAGGGGATGAGTTGAATGTCTGACTCTAATGAAAGAAACCTATCCAAACACATACTCTGTGTACTGCTATGTGCACCAGCTAAGTTTCACTTTGCAGCAACTATGCTCTGTTAGGGGAACTGTTTTGAAGGTGTTTTTTTGTAGAGCTAACCACCTTTGCTGCCTTCTGCTCTAGGTTTCTAAAATGATTTGCAGCCATAGCTAAGGCTTTTTGGGAGAACTGTGGAATTCTGGAATTCTTCTTTAAGCTCATGCCAGAGGTGGATGTTTGGTGCAAAACTTTGCAAAAACAGAGCATTGGTGCAACAAGAGTTGGCGGTGCTCTTGTTCACTTCAAAGGGAAAGCGGAAAATATGAGATGGCAAATTGGAAGATGTTCATATGAACCCGGTAGAAGAGTCACCAATACAGCACCATTTATGAATGAGGCATTCAACACAAATATCTCACAGGCTGTGCAGTGATTTTCAAACAGTGACCATCTTATTAACTAGTTGGCAGCTCTTTTTTCCTCAGAGTTTGTCAAATCAGTTCAGTGAAGTAAAACTTTGAACACTGAGTTGACTAAGCTGTACAACTACTCAATGGGAAGACAGCCCTGTCTTTGCTATCATCCGTCCAAATAAAAAACTTGGCGAGGCTTTTGCTGAGACTGTCGGGCTGCTAAAAATCATCATAACCACTCCCAAGGCAACATCTGACTCAGAAAAGAGCTTCTCCACTAAAAGTTAAAACTTTCACTCGCAACACCGTGGGACAGCAACAACTCAATGGCCATGTTGTCAATTGTGAATGAGCTGATTGAGCAGCGACAGGATTTTAACACCAGATCCATAAGTTTGCCCTGTAGAAGAACTGCTATGCCTCCTAAAGTAAGCTTAGAGTTGGTGAATGAAAATGGCTATTGTTAGATTATGGTGAATCAAAGGCTTGGTGCAAAACTTTGTGCTGCCACACTGTTTAATACTGCGAATAGTGACATACAGATTTGTTTTTTTTCATTGGGATGTCTTCCTCCAGTCCCCGTCTGCTCTTCTCCCTCTTGCATTTAGGTCAAATATGCATTTGTGCCAAATGCCACTCCTCTTCTCCTCCTTTTGCTATCATTCAGAGTGCAAGCGGTGATTGTATGACTATCACATTGTCCCATTTTGCCTAGTCCTGCAGAATCTTGTAATCATGCTGTAGAGGAGTTTAAGGACCCTATCTTACATCTGGTGCAAAGTGTAGCGCAAATGTCATTGCTAGTTTCCGACCGATGTAGTTGACATTTTCACGCCCAGCACCCATGTTGTGTAAGTGGCAAATGTAGTTGCATGCATCTGTACGCCCATGGGGTGTGTTGGTCTTAAAATGAGGTGTAGTAAAGCACATTGTAGACGCATTGCTATCATTATTCAGATAGTAAGATGCACCTACATAGGCGGGTTCACAACGCATTCTTGATACACACACAGGACTGCTGCACATGCAAACAAATGTTCGCTTGTCCAACTTGCGGATTCCGCAAATTAAATAACTACTTTTTAGAGGGAACTGGAGATGACATTTAATTCATGTGATGCCCAAAACACACCAATGATTAATTAAGAAATGAAATACACTGCCTTGTGCCTCACATTGCATGCAGATTAGGGAACATTTAACCAGCAAAAATGGAATCGGACATGCCCAGAATGCATTTGCGCCATGCTCTTTAGACAACTTGTTCAAATAGGCCCCAAAACATTAAATAGAATTTTTGGAAACATATGAAGCATTATGTCAAGTTGTAAAATTAGTTGTAGTAGTTCTTGCCCCACCATTTTTAAAACACCACTGATCACACTGCCGTTGAAATTAGTTTATGGGCTACAATATAAGGAAGCTGCAGTCTATTGCTCCTTTTTCTCAACAGGTCAAAGCTGTTGCCAGCTGGGGAGTTGATGAACAGTGACCTGCCAGACAAAGTAAGCGCCAACTTCTGCTCATAGCTTGTCCTCTAGAGAGCTGTTGTGGCTTAAAATGTTTTGACCCTGTTTGTTGCTGTTGCTTCACTTTTGTCTGTCACTGATGGCATGCATCACTTTAATGACTGGTGATTAATGCATACACTTTTAGTATATCAAAATACACACACCTTTAACTGCCACCAGTATTTTTCATTGCATATTCATGAATAAAGATTTTTTTTCTCACTCTGCTTTTTGGCATTATACTGAGGTGTGGCAGCAACAGTGTATAATCAATAGCTTCACCTTCGATTTTAACACCCAATAACAGACAAAAGTAAACACAGGCTGGCAGAACCTACATGAGAGCACTGAATGGTAACAAATGTAATGGCTTTCTTAATAAATTCCTACTTTGTACCTAAAAGCAGCTCTTGTTTTAAGTTAACAGTTACATAGTGAATGATAAAAAAAAATACAGAGGAATAAAACTGGGACAACAAAACAAAACAAAAACTCCAACTGGGAGACAGCATTAAAAATACAGCAAGAGGGTAGAGTTATGTTTTGTTTATGAAGAAACCCGGAATATTCAGAGTAACCTTGACAACATACCTCAATACTGAACTGTTTTCTCTTGAGCTTAAAGGCCAGATCCTTGTGGTCAGGGAGTTTACTTGCCAGACAGTTCAGGTGAGGTACTTGGCGTACATGTAGCAGGCCTGTGAAGGACAGAGAGAGCAGATTAAAACTGAACATATTCCAGTCGTATCAACAATTTGCTTGTTTTATGTTAAACTATGCCAATAAATAACAACACAGACAGAGATGTGCTATCTTAAATATTACATATGTAAGATTCATGAATTACTACTAACTACCACTAAGAATTCAACCAACATTATTATATTCATTACACCTATTTTGACGGGAAAAAAAGGTCTCTTCTACAGGTGCATCATAGTGTCTAGTATAGATTATTCACTTGCTAAATGTGTGTCTTCATTGTTTCACACATAATAGGCAATTTCTATCTAAATGTGGCAACCGCTCCTTTTGTGACGACCGAAGGGAGCTGTTTTTCTCCTGCTAGCATCCACAAAAACTTTGTCGCAAGCTCGACACGAAGCATCTTAATCTTTCAGTATCCACCTGCTTATTACAGAATGTTGCACTAAAACGAAAGTTACATTTTTCCTAGTAAACTGTGCTTATATACTTGAATGACTGGACTAAATGACGTTAGGCAGGCATTAACAAACCGGTATTTTTCAGACATCTCCATCTGTCCAAAGCATCATAATTACTGTAGATAAACTCTACTGGCAGAAACTACAAACTTGGTAGAATTGCTGTGAAATAAAATGCGTCACTGTTAGCGTATCACACTATTGTGCAACTACCAAAGAAATTACTTGTTATCAGATATCTATAAACATGTCTATATTGGCATTCCTACTCTCTCTTTTTTTCCTGCTGGCTAGAGCATACATGGGTGTACCGTAAAAGAAATCTGCCAAATAAAGGACACATTAGAGCAATAAGGTACAGGAAGGGAAGATATAGGGCAGGGATTCCTGCAAAGGACAGGAAGAAGCTTCAGAGTATTTTTTTTACTCTTCATTTACAAAGTTATATTTTCATAAAACTGAAAAAGTACTGTAGAAGTGTGGTGGTATAAATGAGCGTGAGAGAGACAAGAAGATATCAAGGGAGTAATGGAGAAAGGGAGACAGACAGAGAAAGTGGGGGATGGTGGGTTCTCTCCTCTGTGCACTTGGGTGATTTCCCCTTGCCTGATTTGCAGTGACAGGCTTCCCAGCATGCTTTGAGCAGCCCTGAACTGCTGCCGCAAACACGCACGCACGCGCATCAGCACACACTCTCACACTTGTACCAGATGCGTTTGCACTCATGAACACACATCAAAACAATGATGCACATAAATGTATTTCATAACCTAACCAGAATTTCTCTGGCTGGTTAAACAAAGGGCAAATATATTCTTGAACAAGAAATTCAAATGATATTAATTGCAAATTTCAAAGAGCATTTTTGCAAAACAAAATTAATTCAAAAACTTGTGAACTACAACACTCATATGTTGAATGGGTTTACATGCCACCTGCCTTTACAGTGCAGAGGAATGTGATCACTATGGGATGTGTTATGTAAATAAAACATGTTACTGGTTGAAGCCAAAGTCTGCCATCGTTTTTACTCTTCATCCCTTCATCTGTCACAACCAGGGCTGTCTAACCCGAAGAGGGGAGGGAGGGGGGGGAATGAGAGGAAAAGCACAAGAGTGAGTGGGAGAGTTCGAGAGGAACGGCTAAAAATACCCCACTCGCTGAAAACTGACCTTTATGCGTGAAGAGTGTGATAGAGTGATAGAAAAGGGGGAAGCGAACAGGAGAAAGAGGGAATGGTAGAACCGTAACAGAAAAGTGATGGTGAGGACCGGCAGAGCAGAGACAAACTATGTTGCCCCCCTCCCCACCACCCATCTTCCCCTCCGTCTCTCCAATCGTCCCTTACCGGCGTCCTCTTCCCCTACTGAAAGCCTTGCCCTCCATTTATTAGCAGTGCATGCTGGCCATGGAGACATTGAGCGAGAGATAGAGCGATAGAGGCAGAGAGGAAGAGAGAGTGATGGTGAGAATATCGATTCCCCAGTGTTGGTCTGCTCTGCTCCAGAGCCTCAGGGGTATGGGACTGGGGATGGAGAGGGGGCGAGGCGAGAGGGAGAGGGAGAGAGGCTCTGCTGGAGGGGGGAGGCAGGGATGGAGGGGGTGAGGGTGCGAGGGAGAGGGGGTACAGCGTGGCAGCTGAATCCCCCCCGGCCTGTCTACTGAGGAGCACGTCTGATTGAGCAGCAGCACACTAACGCGCACTGACAGCCTGGCCTGCAAGGGGGCTGCCCTGCCTCCATCCACAGCCCAGCCCCAGCCTTAATGCACTGCCTGTGTATGTGTGTGTATTTGTTGGAAAAGAGACAGAAAGATAAGCGAGTGTGTGTGTGTTCTTACCATGGTAATCTTTGTAGAGTGGGTTGGTCTCTCTCTCAGAGCCTTTGAATGATTCCAGGGCTATGGCATTGTCACATAGCCTGGTTATGCTGCCCATTAGAGATCTGTCCTGTAGGACAGAGAGAGTGAGGGAGAGTGGGGGAGAGAGGGTGAGAGAGTGAGAGAGAGAGAGAAACATGAGCAGGTAATTAAAAGCCTCCTGACGGGCCATCAGTGTTGCAATTAAATTAGGTCATCATTTCCCGTGGCCAGGTCATTTCTGCCCATGGCTTAGGTGAGGGTGATGATGTATAGATGGGAAAGAGCACTGATGGGGTTTACGCAGGTGATGTTGGGGCAGGCGGATGGACATACACCTTACATCGGGCAAACATCCACAAAAGTGGCATGGGAAAGGTCAATGGCAACTCCCTGACATTACTTTACTTCATCAAACAACAATTTTTATTGAAGGGCTCACAGTTGGCGTACACTCTCAAACCAACACACAGCAGGGGAGGATAGAGGGGAAGAGGGAGCCAGTGGCAGAGGCTCGATGTGGAGAGCTCCCCCTACTGGTTAGGTCAGTGATGTGACAACAAAGAGCACACATCAGGGGCGGATAAAGTAGATGGAAAGAATGAAGGAGAGATATACAAAAGGGTGGAGGCAGAGGGTAAAGGGACTGGAGGGGAGGGAGAAAGAGGGACACTGGGATGGAGGGAAAGAGGGAGTCCTGAATTATTAATCCCCTTGCCTCTTGAATCATTCACATCCTTCTCTCTGTGTTGGCTGCCACCGCCTAATGCAGTTTTCATGCCTTCATGTCTTTTCCCCACTCTTTCTTCTTCCTTTTCATTTTTGTCCTACTTTTAAAGTATGCATATCCCACCAGTCAGGGCCACCAGCACTTACAGGGTATCTGAGGTCACTCTAATGCAGCAATTATAGCCAGTGTAAGAGTTTGGCTACAACAAATTATTCAAAACACTAATGGTACAGTATGGCCAATAGTGTCTGCGCAAGTGAGAGGGTCAGGTAAAAGTTTATCTGTGCTAGTCTGTCTAGGCCACAATAATTATTCTGTGCTTACTTAAATGCAAAGATGAGGCTCCTTGGCAAAGTCTCAAAAGTTTCAAAGTCAAAGGAATCCTGAGTGTCCACACAGAGCCAGCCAGTACAGCCGCAGAAGGGCAGGATGACATCAGTCAGACATGCACCTGCTCCACAGCTCCTGGGTTTTAGGGGGTGATCAGGGAAACGCTCACCTCAACGGTACATCTTTTTTTTTTTATCTTATTCATAATTGATAAGGGGCTAAAACAAGAGTGACTTCAGTTCTACAACAAACAGTCTATGCTGGCTCAATTAGCTCAGATTCCATCAGTGTAAATCCCCTGAACACGCTGAGCCTCAGCTGACTGTCACTGAGTGACAGGTCATAGGGAGAGCCCAGAGTTCATCTAACCCTGCAGTATTTCTCCTTGACTGTGTAAACCACAGTCCCTCCATGTAAACGGTTCCTGATGAGCCTGAATTTTATCACAGTTGTTTGGCCCAATGAGTTTTGTTTAGCTGTATGGCTCAGTGCTGTATTTGTGTTTGCTTGTTGGAAAATGTGTGTCACTGTATGTGCGGAATCTACCAAAAAATTCACTACACTCTAAGGGAGGGGGCAGGGATGACTTTTCCATCTGGCTAATGTCTTGGGAGAGTAGAATCCATATACGACACAAAATAAATGCACATCACTTTGAAGGCTAGAAATGGAAGCAGGGGTTTCTCTAAAAATGTGATTTCATCTGGGAACACAGGCAGAGTTTCTCTATTTAAAAAAAGCAACCTGATATGACAGGTGTCATTACCATAGTGAATATATGGGTACATGCCCTGTTTGCAAACTCAAAATTCTCACGCACAATTTTACAATTCAAAATATTAAAGACTATTTGAGATGGAAAAAATATTGTTGGAAATTTGTAAGTAACTACTCAGTAAAAGTAGCAGCTGATGAGCTGTCAAGAACAGCATGTGAAAATGTTAAAGTTAACTAAATTTTGTTCTATACTGTTGTTTCACAAAAAATAACAACTGTTTAATATAAAATACTGTGAGATCCATTAATCATTTTATTTTACCAAACATTTGCTGGTTCAAGCTTTACAAGGATTTGCCGCTTTTGTTTGCCACATGTAAATTAAATATCTTTGGGTTTCTGACTTTTGGACATCACTTTTGGCAGTAGGGAAATTTTCACAAATTAATGACATTTTATAAACTAATCAATTCATTATCAATTAAGAAAATAATAAGCAGATTAATTGATAATATAAATCATTGTTATTTGCGGCCTTGAATTTAAATGAATGAAGAAAACAAGTTGGTCAGTTGAACATTGACGGTGAATTTGTCTGTCGGGGGTTGGTGGTTATTAAAAACAACCTGTAGTGGTAGTGGTAACACTACAGTACTAAACAACTGTGCATAAACAGTCCCAACCGTGAGTCTACACATTTGCATAGGTCAGGACACCACTTAGTCTGACCAGCAGGTGAGGTGTATTTTAGGGAAGACTGTGTATTTTGTGTTTGTGTGTGTTTACTTGTGGGGATGGGGATGGTAGCAGGAGATAGTAAGATGGAGGAGGACGGAGCTAGGACAAGCCTGATTAATGTTTCAGATGGACTGTGGCACTGGGCTGCTGTGAGGAGGCTTTCAGTGAGTTGCTCAACTTCCCAGGCTGCTCAATAATGGATAGAGAGTCCAGTGTGCTCTCGGCCTGCTAGCCCACTGCTACTTGTCTAGACAGTTTTCCAAAGGACACACTCTGTTAACTAAGCTAATTATCGAATCACAGGAAGCATCAGGAAGATGCTCTGCTAACATGTCAATTCTTAAAATGCCAGACACACCATTGTCATTAACTCGAAATAAGCCGCTTGCACACCTTGGTGACCTCGACTGATCAATTAGAATCTCTTCTTATGACAACAACGTCAACTGAGATTAAACTAATCATGAGGTCATTTCATAGATGCCCATCTTAACAGCCTCTCATTACCTCCATGTTGGCTTAGTCACCCAACACCTGATTCAGTCCAAAATTTCCCCCTCTTCTCTTCTTCCCCCGCTCATTCACTTCACTCCCCAGGGCGGAGAAGGGGGAGGGGACAGATTAAGGGTTTGGAGGCCAGGCCAGAGAGGGACAGGGGGACCGCTCCCACCACAGCTGACATCTGCTAGTTAGCCACTCTACCTTTTTTGACTAGGCCAAGGCCGCTGTGCACTGAGCATATAGGCTCGGAGCCAGAGCATGTTGTGACCACACAGCTGTTCTGAAAGTTAAGTGTCGACCTATATCTTTGTATAAAAGATAACACACAACGCAGCTTCCAGGCTCTTGTGAATGAGGATTATGAGGAGACAGGGTGTCCAAAGTGTAGGCGACATAAAACATTTTAGTAGAAAAGTCTCAGATGGCTTTTCTGGTGAGTGTGCTCCTATGGTCGACTGTCTGGGGGAGGGCTGTGGTTTGCCATATGCCTCAGCAGATGACTCCACCTTCACACTGAGAGGCCAGACTGTACACAGACGCATGCACGCGGACTCATACCCCCCCAACACACACACACACACACACACACACACAGCCTGAGACACCAACAATTACAAAGAGGAATATTTGTAAGAGAATAAAATGCATAAACAGACACACACTCTCATTGTGTGCAGCTTCAAGTAATTAAAAGCCCAAACAAACAAACATAGATTTAGAGGCTTTTGAATGAAGTGTGCACTCGACTGGGTCTGTTAGGGGAGTGATGCGTGGAGGAAGAGGCCCCTCACAGGCCTGAGTCATAACAGGGTGACACTGAACCACAGGGTCAAGAGGAGCCCCCACTACAAAAGACCTCAAACTTTGTACCCCATTAATGAACAAGACAAAGCAAAAGTACATGGGCCAAACATCAACCCACGCACAAAAAAAAATCCTGATTGTCTATTAGCAATCTCAATCAATCGATCTTTATTCATATAGTGCCAGTTCATAAGAAAATGTTATCTCGAGACACTTTTCATGAGGAACAGGTCAAGTCCTCCAGGGAGGCAATTTAAAGCAAGTGGTTTAGGACACAACAGAGAGGCAATGCTGAAGAGAATATAGCAGGAACCTCTGCAGTTATGACTCGTAAGCATGGTATATCACGACATTCGTGCAGATTAGACCATTTCAGAAAATAATGTCAAACTGTTCTCAAGTTAATAAACTAGCATTAAAAAGGATATACACTACAGCTGAAATGATTAGTTGAGTAATCAAATCGACAGAAAATTCACCCAAGTTTTCAAGAGCTACTTTTTTAAAAATAGAATGATTGTTTGATCTAATTTTCATGCAGAAATGCTGATTCTGGTTCCAGCTCCTTAAGTGTGATGATATGTGACACCATGAAATGTGATATCACTGTTGATTGAATATCTTTGGGTTTTGGACTGTTTATTGAACAAATCAAAGCATTTGGAGATGCCACCTTGACTTCTGGGTTACTGAGATAAGTATTTTACAGATCAAAAAAATAAGTGACTCATTGAGAAAATAATTAGCAAATTGGTCGATAACGAAAATAGTCAATAAACCTAATTTGTAGTATAATATACACTGATGAATATATCAGTTATGTTTCAGGTCAGCAAGCAATCACTCCTCACATAAGTTGTATTCTAAGTGCACACTGATGCTCATGAACTGTTCCGAGGTGTTCTCATGTGTCAAACATCGTCTTACCTGGATGAGATGTGAAGGCACAGTAACTACTGCAACTGACAGAGACGACCTTAGCAAAGCACGCAGTCCATAGAGAAAGGTATTGAGGGCGTGGCCGTTTCTAGGGTTGTCATGGCAACACAAGTCATCACCCCACAGAGTCGAGCCAAGAGAGTGAAGTCCAATTCGCAGGATGTTGCGTGACTTTGACTATAAGGAAGAACAAGCAAGACGGTGTCAGGAATACTAAAACTGTGTAAGTCATACAAGTATGTCATTTTCTACAAAAGTGCACATACACACTAATGCAGTAACATAGTTTGGTTTTATTTCAAGTTCTCACAGTGCGTCTAAAGATGCTGCTTTTGGATTATTTTGGGAAGGTGCTGTTTTGGGTAGTATTCCCAAAATCTGTGAGTGAGCGACTGGACAGTCTGCTCACCAGCACAGACGATCGGAACACAGTGCCCAAACGTGACTGGACACAACTGCCCAATCACAGAGGCCATCTGACACACGCACAATGGACCTGTCAGACAGGCTTCCAATATGGCCGCCACCCAGAATCCCCAGCACATTCTTGGCACAACAGCGATGCTCTGCAGCCAAGGGGGCCTGGGTAAGGGTGGAGTGCCTTCCCTTGAATCCCCCCACCCCACCACAAGAGATCAACAGAAACCCACTCTCATGAAGACAGAGAAAAAGTGGCCAAACAGTAGTGGGATATATATCACTGAAACTGAGAGAATGGAGGAGCCTGTCTAAACTGTGAGAGGTTTTTAACCTTTGGTACAATTGCTTTTTATCTGGGCTTTCTTCAGAATGGTTCATGATTACTGAAGTGAGGGCAAGGCCTGATTAACAAAGCCTGGCCTAAAATCTGCTCACTTTTTCCTTTTTTCCCCCCTACTTCTCCTCTCCTTTATGCCTCCCCCTCTATTATCTCCTCCAACCCACTCCCCATCGCTTCCTCTCCCAACAGTATGACCTAAGCTTCGTTTGGATCTGGATCAGAATCACAGGCATCTAAGAAAAATAAACCCCATTGTTTCTGGGAGTGTTTCACAGTTGGCTCATAGTTTCCCTAAGGAGGACTCTCACACAGGACTCCACTTTCATCGTCCTCTACACCATTCAACATCAATGCTGCATCTCTGTACCTTTCTATACTTAAGTATTGGTGCCATGTGCCTTTGTCATTATTGGATATGCCCTTTCTTTGTTTGGCAGGCTTTGCCTACACAGGTCTTGGGGGCCACAGAATTAGAAATCTATTTCTATGTCTGCAGCCCAACAGGGGGTGGGCTGTGGTAACAAGACTGTTGCTGTGGCATCAGGAGGAGAGGCCAAAGTTAACTCCTATAGTTAAGCCTATAGAAAAATCAGGGAACAGTGCCAGTAGAGTCCAGCCAAGGACCAGAGGCCAGCCATATAGGCTACAGCCAGCCTGGGACCACAATCTAATCACCAGCCAGTCTCTGCGGAGACTCACCGTCCTGCTGCCACCCCTGTCCTACTCCTCTCAAAAGACTCAAAAAAATATGCTCAAGGGGATTAATCTTTGCCCTAATCTGTTATTTACATAACACAGTTGATATGAAATCTGCATCTTGTTATCAGCCCATGATAGCAGATTAACAAATAAACATATAAACGCACACACGCTGACTATCACCCATACTGGGCATTCTTGTGCCAGAGCCCATGTCGCTGTGTGCCGGTCTGCATTCCTGGACTGTGCCAACAGCATGTCAGGCGGCCACACTGCTTTAATGATGTCAGCAGTTAATCTGGCGTGTGAGTGACAGCGCTTGGGGAGGGAGAGTGGGGGGTACTGGAGGTAAATCCTGTGTGTGAGTGGCAGGGGGAGAGGTGGCTCCAGGTGACGAGCAGAGGGGTCACCAAATGTAGGTGAATAAGGCGTGCACGTGCATACACACACGCTAATACTGTATATACACACATATGCATGCATATACACACATATATGTATATATATATATATATATATATATATATATATATATATACATACACATGCATATGTACAGGCAAAACACAGTGTAAACAGGAATGCATTCGGCCCTGTGGGAAACAGACGGGGCCACGGATGTTTCTGGCATTCTGTAGTGGATTGATGATTATTAAAAGGATGTATGTCAAAGGTAAGACACACACAGCTGGGACACACAGGTGAGGCCAACCCAAGCAGGTGAGAGAGAGGTAAACAGACTCAAAAGAAGTGGTGGTTGGAATGTGACAGAAGAGCCAGGGGTCACAGATGGAGATCTGGTGTCTCTTTTTAAAAAAAAAAAAAAAAAAAAATCCTCTACTGCATGTCACACATAATAATTTAAATGCATCATAGTTTGACTGGACTCGTAAATATTAGTGAGGCTACAAGCAGACATTTACAGCCTGAACACATTACATCAGCAAGTCAAAGAGTTCACCTTTAATGACAGTCACTGAATGTAGAAGAACACCTGCCCTTTGAGTTGCATCATTGCTAGCGGCAGCTTACTGCATACCTTAGTGCATTTCAGCAATGTTGTTTGTCAATCAGAGATAAACCCACAAACACTAAGAGCGGACCTGATTAAAAGCTTGTGGAGTGATTATGGGAGTTGCTATGTGTGATCAATGTGGACTGATAGGTGCTTTCTGTTTAGAATATAAAGTCAAATCAATAACCAAACTTATGCCATTTTTGAACATTTTTAACGCTCCACTCTTACTCAGCTGGTTGGATGGCTTATGGTGGTGATAAAACTCATGATTGCTGTTTGGAAAAAGGATGTGTGTTGGTTTGCTTAAAAAGACTCGTCAGTAAAAAGAGATAAACATTTCATGAAGGTTGTAGTTGCAGAAAATATGCGGCAAAAAAAACCCTGTGAATTCAGACTGAGAGAAACAAAGGCAAAGTGGTGAATCACTTCTGTTGCTTACCATGGGGGCTGCTACTTCAAAGCCCTCCCTCTGTATGACCTCTTGAATTGATTTCAGCAGCGCAGCGTAGGACTCGAGCATGGTACTGAAAAGAGCACGGGACAGAGGAGAGAGTGGACATAGTGGAGGAGACAACCAGAAAGAGAACACGAAAGGGTTACTTAGGACATGTAAACTGTAATTGAAACCATTTTCATAAAACTGGGCCAAGCCTATCACCGCAGTAGCTTAATCCTCAATGACTGCAGCATGTTCCTCCTGACTGTGCTTTTCTGGAGCCACTGAAGCAGACAGATGATCCATATCAAGAGATCCAATTAATTTATTTGGTTGATTAAATTACAACATGACTGGTTCTCCGTCAGCTCCCAGAGGATCTGATTGTGCAGAGACAGACAGACATACAGACAGATGAGACGGGCATATACACAAACATACACACAACAAAGATGATATGAGAGAAGGAGGGGGAATTAATGGGCTGATATTTAAAATTAACAGGGAACAGCATTTTGATGTTTAATCAGGGGTAAGATGTGCACCACTGACAAAGGCCATACAGTTCCATTGGAGCAAGAGCAACAGTCAAGGGATGGATTACTGCTGAGCCCACCATGTGCCTATAGGATGGCCAATAGGAAAGTTAACCCCATCTTTTTACACAGGTCCCCCCCCACTTAAGAACACTCCACCATTGTAATGACCACTCTGTGGTGAGTCACAGTGGGCTGCTATGTCAGTTGTCAATTTGACCCGCAGGCTCCAAAAGCTGATACACATAGATTGGTCACACGCCAATAGCCCTGCATAAAGATCTGTAATACACACTTGTGTTGATTACACTTGCGCCAAGTATATCCATGTACTCTATTTCAGTTATTCATCCCAACAATGGTGCCTCCTGACCCTGCTGGGGCTAATGATAGAGCTGGTTTGGTGAAAGAGGGACACCTACCCTCCTTGGCCTCTCTGCCCATGCCCCTGCTCTGAGGCAGGGGGCTGGGATGGTTTGACATGCAGTTGAGCAGGAGGTTGCTTCTGGTTGGCAGCCATTGTGCGGGACGCCATTGTGTTTTAGCTACCCCTACTGAGCACCCCTTATTCAGGTACCAAAAAGGTCTAGGTGCTTAGCTACAGGAGCTAGTGCGTCAGCTAATTAGGATCATACGTAAGGAAGCTTCTTTATCTCAGTATTCCTCTTTCAGTGAGGGAAGAAAGGAGGAGAGAAGGGGGATGCTTGGTCTTAAACAACAGGATCTGTATCACCTAGAGAGCAATTTGTGCCAATTATGCCTTCAAGTGAAACGGAGCAATTTAACAGCTAGGGTATCAACATGGGGCTGTGGACACGTGCAAGGGGGAGTAGCCTGCTTAGGAGTTTGTGTGGTACATGTGCGTGTGTAATGTATTGAGTGTGTGTGTGCGCGTGTGGGTGTATGTATGTGTGTCAGTAGCACAATGGTGCGGTGCAGGTGTAGTTTCCTGCTGTCAAAATGTCTGTAAGATCTATAACCCATTCAGACGCCACAACAGTACCACCGTGTCACTCTCACTCACTAGTCTGCCGCACAACACTGCAAACATCAGTGGAGAAGATATTCGATTACTTTATTAATTCCCTCTAAATTGGCATTACCAAGTTCTGAACTGATATTTAACACAATAGCAAATGTTGTCCACTTCATGGGCCACACTTGTAAAAATGAGTCCTTTAAACTGAATATCCACAACATTTAATGTGTTTGCATGGGTGCTCTGTGAAACAGTCTCTGTTTGCTGAAATAAAGGAGGAGGGGTTCTATAAAGCCTCCTCCACATCCTCTGTGCTCCAGATTGCTGTATTTACTCAGTGTGTGTGAGTGTGCCTTCGTGTGCCCTTGTGTGTTCAGCAGCACTCTCTGAGTAAAGAGCCTGCATGACCTCTGAACCCTAAGTACACTCAACGCAGGAGAAATCAAACAGACGCTGAGCAAACAAGACCCTTATTTGAATAGACATACACAACCTTTCCAAGAGGCCGAATGTCTTTGGCCAATGGCAAGCTACCCAGAATAGAGGATGAACCTGATTTATTTCAGCTACTTAAAGGATAAAAAATCATAAACATTTAATTTAAATATAATGAAAACTGTAGATGCTTTAGCTTTGAGGTGTAACGATTAATATTTTTGGGGGGATTTTTAAGCAATTTCATGAATCTGAGTAACTATTCATTAAAACTAAAAAGGTGCACTGTTTTTCTGTAGCTGGAGGTAATAAATCCACACAGTTTATTGGAGCTGAGACAATGAATTGATTGATGAGCCGACTGACAGAAAATTAATCAGCAGCTAATCTGTTGATCATTTCACTCATTTTTCAAGCAAAAATGTAACACATTAACTTTTCTTTTCAGTTTTATATCATAGTAAAATCTTTGCTTTTTGGACTGGCCATCTGACTATGTTAACTCAGACTCTTATTTCTCCTGTGACAGGCATTTTTTAAAACTATTTTCTGACTTTGTATAGACAAAACAATTAATCGAGAAAAGAGAAAAGATCGATTGATACACCTGCAGTTTATTAAATCCTTATAAATTACTGTCTCAAGCAAAGTGCTCTATTAATACTGGGGAGAGCTCAATCTAGAGGTCATTTTTCATTTCCGATCAGGTTGACTTTTCTGTAATTTGCACGCTGGTTTCAGGGCTTACGCAATATGTGATCTTTAAATTATGTTGGACTATCTGCATTGTTGGTTTACCTGTATTCTGTGAACGATGCCATGTTTGCTTACCTGTGTTCTGTGGAGGATGTCTTATTTATGTAACTGTGTTTTGTGGATGATGTCGCGTTTGTGTGCCAGTGCTCTGCAGATGGTGTCTCATTGGTTTCCATGCGTTCTGTGAATGATGTCTTGTCGTTTTACCTGTGTTTGGGTGATGACTGGGTGGGATGTTCTGGAAGGTAGAAGCGGTGGCACTTGGCCGCCTCACGAATTTCTGGCTCCATCATCTTGGAGACGTCATAGTAGTGCCCGAACCGGGACGAGGATGCCAGGGCACTCTGAGGAGGTCAACAAGTCAAACACGTGTCACGGCATATGAACGCTTAAGACCGCTTAATTAAAGAGCTTTGAAAAGTGTTTTCAATCATCCCTGCCTGACAGTACTGCTCGCATTAAATTTCTAACAACAAATGATGTGTATTCACAACTAATTTCAGATAAGAATGAGACAATTCATAAAGAAACATAATCTTATTTGCCTTTCTAATATGTTAAATGAGTGTGCTTCACAACACTATGGTAATGCAATTGCATTGTTTATGGGTCATTCCTTAACATTCCTACAGGAGAGAAGTTAAATAACCACTACGACTACACTCTTAATCATTTCTTCACATAAATGTCCACTTCTGGCTGTGAAAGCAAACGTGTCAGGGACGCAGGGGAAGGCGGATGTTTTCCTGCCGCTGAAAGAGAGAGTTTTAGCTCTTCTCTCTCAGTGAAACCGGGGATTCCATTGTTGGAGGGGCCCTTAATCTACTCCTAATCTGGATTAGGGCCCCCGGTGTGTCCCTCTCCTGGCGGGACGAGGGGGTCAGCAGGGCAGGGGGGTCAGGGGCTCATCTTCTCTTTGTGAGCTAGGCAACCCGCTTAGCGTTCCATCCCCGCCCTGATGGCCTCACCTTTGATCCGATGTCTTCATCAGGAGAGCGACACAGTGGGCTATGCCAGGAGAGGTGTGTGTAAGGGGAAAGCAAGCGTTGACTCTGGGGGTGAATTTGGGATGCAAATCCTCTGGTGGGGCTTACTAGTGGTTTGTAAAGACGATTTTACAGGGGAAGGGGGAGAGGTGAGGAAAGGACACAGATATAAAGAAGTTTCCAGGGAGAGAGAAAGAGGGAGAGAATCCCCAGGGACACACTGTGTGCTGTTAATCCACATAGCGATATGGATTATAGAAAGAAGGGGGGAGACTGCAGAGAAGTAGAAGGGGAGGGTCACCTCTCAAAGCGGAAGAAAGAGTGTAGGGCTGCCGACCCTAGCAGGGGGAAAGGCAGGGATTTGGGGGAAGACAGAGGCGCAGGTCTGGGTCATAGGGTTGAGCGAGCAGACATGTCAATGCACAGACTGCAAAGTACTCTTGTTTCCCAGGCTAAGCAGGGGTGCAGGCGTGTGTGTATATGTGAGTTGGGGACCAGTGAAAAGCCCACCTATTGCCAGCTAAGTGTGAGTAATCTGGTCCAGCTCTGAAAGGAGAGGCTGAGGCCTCAATCACCCCACAAAGGAGTTTAGAAGCTCATGGATTTAGTGGTGGAGACAATTGCCAAACCACTAAGAACAGAGAACCAGGGCTGTTCTTTCTCATACCATCATTAACAGAGACGCATGTTGGACTTTCAATAAAAGTAGCATAATTACAAAGTCACCTTTATTCTGCTGTATAATGTAGTCCAAACATGCTGCAACCATCTGTAGTCATGTGATCACCTGATTACCTGTACTTTTGGAAGATTCTGATAGCGCCAGGCAATTTTCATGGCATCCAAACTGTCCTGAGGTTCACCAGACAGCCTGGGCTGTTCCACTGGTTTGGGGATAACGACATCGTCTAAGATGGGAGCCGGGAGTTCCTGCACAAAATGATGAAGTGAATATAATTTGTTCAAAATATCTTGATTGCGAGTGATCAAACAGACATCATTACTGTTATTATCTTTGCTGTGTAATATCATGCGCCTTGTCATAGTGTTACGGTCTGCACAGTCTTATACATCAGTGCATAATGTACATGCACTTTGAGATTCAGCTTTCAACGGTAACCTGATTTATTAAATGTTATGTAAATGAAAAGCAAACCTGGTTTCTTTAACTATGCTGAAACAGTTGAGACAAACCAAGACAAAACAGGAAGATTTTTCCAGGGGAATCCTTCTCAGTTATCCATGTGTAAATGTAACTGGGCTTCTTTACAAGAGCACATGTGCAAGAAAAGTTTCGCTGTGGCAGCGGTGTGGAGGAGTGATTGATGCTTGTAGTGACGTTTCCTTGGATCAAACACAAATCCAAATTAGATCTAAAGTCTCACTAAAACTGGAACTAAAAAGTCAAAGTTAGTTAAACTTCTACAGTTGAAGAGTAGACTTTTAATGTAAAATTCAGACCTCTACCACACAATGAGAAAAAACAGTGAGCTCTCTCATACAGGAGCCTGTTCTTTCACTATGTGACCAGTAAAAAAAAAAAAAAAAAATCAACAAAATGATTAGTTAAAGTGCACATGGGTTATTCCAGTACAAGTGAACATGTTCTCTTATTTCCTAATTTATTCCAGTAAGCTTGTTGCTTGTGTGCATGTTAACATAACATAAAAGTAGCAGAGCCTTAGCATCTGAAAATTAGCATACTGTGAGTATAGCTGTGAAAACACTAAGTGATGTGATATATCCCCACTGGGAGTCCCTCTCTCTTAATAAGTCTTTGATATGTAAAGAGAGGGTGAGGCTGTGACCCCTCCCACTATCAATCAGTGGGAGAGAGGCCCTCCTCCTGTATGATGGGTAGCAGTCAGCTTCTGGGGCCACGGTCCTCTTCACAGAGTGATGCATCGGGAAACATTTCAACAATGCCACAACCATGCCACCCTCGACCTCTCAGACACCCCCGCTGACCCTGACACATCTTGGGGAAAGCTGTGTGCCTCTAATACCTGCTAAATAATGGCCTGACCAGCCTGAACCAGGCTGAATACTGTACAGCAGGAGCTGATAAATAGATTGTGAGAAAAAATACTCCTACAAGTACACAGAATATTTCAAACATGTTGTGATGACTAAAAGGTAAAAGTTTTTCAAAAATGTTTTTTTCTTTGACAGTACACAAGTTGTACAGGGATGATGTTTAAGTAGACATATTGAGGCCATCCTAGCTTCTTTGTGGATGGTTTGTCAGGACTTGTAGCTTCTAAAGAAATACTTTTTGCAGAACAACAAATGTACCTTCCTGAGAGCTTACAGAGTAGACGACACCTTCTCTCATACCTGTAAGATGTCATCTGGGTTATCTTGAGCCGCCGCCACAAAAAGTTCATGTCGACACACCACTCCTTCTGCCAGGAAGTACTTTAAGATCATACGAGAGTAGCTATCGTATCGGTCCTCCTCTAAAAAAAACAAAACAAAATACAACAACAATCAAAATTTAAGCAAGAGTGGAAAACTGGAATTCACATAAACTCAGAAAAAACTGCCATTCAATGCCATAGCGCTAACATTGTACGTAAGGCCTAAGGAAAGGATCTAGTGATGAAATAGGTAAACATCTTCCCTACAAAGAACACATCAACCTCAAGTCTATCATCTGATCTTGTCTCGGTCTGGATACTCATTCGGACACCACAGGTCCAGCAGTTCATGACCACATCACAGTTGCTGACTGTAATTGATGTAAGGACCACGTTCGGGCTCCCTTTTGTAGGGAACAGATGAAATGGCGATCGACACTGCACAGAGACATAGATATTACTGTATGATCTGACTATCAAAGTGGAGATGACGTTTTCAGCTCTCTTGTTAAGGTCTTAACAGTACTCCTGTCTACTTTCACTTATCATATCCCCAACCAGCAGCAGAGGTGAGAGGGAGACACCTGTCTTAAACATTCACCTGACCCCTCCCCCTGAACGCAAAGGTACCCCAGCTGTCGGGACAACTGACAGGGGAAGGCAGAAGTAGGATAAGATAGTGCCTGTCCTCAAAATGCTTCCTGACATCTGGTTCCCTTGAATCTCTCAGCTTTTTATGTGAATTATGATGGCAATGGCACCCTGTCGTTATTATGTTTCTAAAGTCCTGCACATCAAGTGTATTCATTTGTCAGAAAAGAAAGTTAAAAGCCGTATACAAGTCACATGAGAGACTTTTAAAGACGAGCGGCGGGGGTCATTCTCAGCTTGAAGTGATAACATTGCAGTCTCATTTAGAGTGTGACTCTAAACATCAAACATACTTTCCCAAAGGTGGCCTTTCTCAGTGCACACAAAGCAGCCACCCGGCCATTCCACACCCCAAACCCACAAAGAAGCCTGCATCATCACCATGAAACCCCCCCGAGCAGGGCACATAACTCTACCCAGCATGTTACTGCTGCTTCCTGTCACGATCATCATTTTGTAAAGATTTCATAGGCCTCTCCACACAATGACAAACAGTGGGCACAAGGACAAAGGCAGCAGTGACAGTTAAAGGTAATGGGCATACAGCTGACAGCTTGGGAATGACATCCTGACGTGTCATCCTCAAACATCCGGAGAATTCCCCCCTCCCACGTTCCCGGTCTATGTCCTCACCTACAGACTTAGGATGGCCCAGGAAATTCCATGGCTCTTCAATTTGTTGTCGGTGGGGCTCCCTGTTCTCTTATTGATGGGTTTCTAGGTCAGCAGGCCTTTGTGGCTTTCACCAGGCCCCACAAAGACTCCCAGATGGGCCCTCTCAAGATGGGGCCTATTGTGGCTGTGTTTCTATGGGAGCCTTACAAATGGAACCTCCAGGAGTCATTAGGCTGTTGAGGCAGGGGGTTAGGGAGGGGGTGGGAGGTGGCTGGGTATACGAGCAACAGGGGGTGGGGGACAGTCATATCTTTGAGGTAGATCTGTCACTCTGGACAGTCATGGGATCATTTTTTTTTTCCTTTTTTTGGCTTATTCTGACTAAGGTTTGGTAAAGGGGGGAAACGCCCCTGCTTGATTTGCCTTCAAACAAGGGGCCGGGAGTGCAAGAGTCCTGAATCATATCAGCTAAAGCTGCAGGGGGAGGAGACAAAAAATATCTAGGTCAGAGTTTTTTCCCCCTTGTATGAATCTTTGGTCTATGGAGTATTATTATTTCTACTGAGCAGCTCATATTCATTTAGGTCATATAGCAACTAAACAAAATATAGACGTTTAGTGAAATAGGCCCTTAAATAACCGAGTCACTATTTTAAATGCTACTGCAACGGTTGGTTGTATTAGGTTAAATGCCAATAACCAGCTTTTGTCAAGCCCCCTTTACTGTATATATTTAACATATCTCTATTGTTAAATTTCAACTTAATCATCAATTCCGTTTTTTAGTGGCACATACTGTTGTGATTTGTGAGACTGCTCACCTAGACACATTAGAAACTGCAGTTTTTAAACAGATGCACATGTAATTTGTGCACAGATAATTTGGTGTTTTGCTTTTACAAACATTTTATTGCATTTTTTTATCATGTGTCCATTGCCAACACTTTTAATATGCTAAGTTGTAAGGTGTCTTTATATTGTGATCACGCTTTATATTTGTATGCTGCCTTTCTGCAAAACTAATTTCTTCTTCTGGGACAATAAGGATCTGATCTGTACTAAATGTCATGCGACCTATTATAACCTACCTGCATAGAGGAGTTTGTAATTTCAGGGTTGTGTTTTCATTGCATGCTACTATACGCCTGTGAATTTAGTGAGTAAGTAAGTAATAATTGAGTAATAACTGCTTTCAAAATGAGTTATAATCTACGGACATAAATATCAAAACTAAGTGCAGTAAAAGTGCACCTCAAAGCTTTGACATATTTAAGCTTGTAAAACAATTAGGTCAAATTAATTATTATTAGACCATTAAAGGAAAAGGACAATCACTTAATCTGATGGAATGAAACCATACATGGTCAGCATAATAAGAGCTGGGAAGCTTTGTTCCTTCTTTTACAAAAACACAAGAGATGAGAGATCTTCAGACAGCAGCCATACTGGGCTGATCCCCCTCTGGTTGACAAATCAGGATGGACAGCTCAAGACACTTCAAAGGCAGACAACGACCAGTCTGATAATTTTATGTCTGTGTCTCACAAACAGGCCATCACGGCTAAAGGGGCAGACTGTAGGAGACGACTGCCTGAAACAAACACAAACAAACACACACTCCGAACTCGCCCCCCCCACCATCCCACCCACCCACACAACAAAACAGACAGCACAGTGTGCGCACAGACATACACGCACCGCTCTACCAGAGACAAACACAAGAGAGCTCACACACGCATTTCACCTTTACTGTGTCTCTCATTACCAGATGAAACCAACCGTACGTTGATTCACAAAATGGAAGGGAAGAACGCATTAGTGTATAATCACTGACTCCTGCATCGATTGGGGGGGTGAATTAAAGGGCAAAGCAATATCATCAGTTGGTATAGGCCTTTGCTACACACAAATTACAGCTTCAAGGGGAAACAAGACTACCTTAACCTTACTGTCTACCAGTGCATATAGCCTAGCCTATGATGAATGATAATAACAATAATAATACAGTGGAAGACATTTATGTCGTACTTGCTTTGAATGTACTCCTGAAAACTTCTATAACACATCTGCGGAAAAGCATATTAATTAAGGATCACAGTGGAAGTGCGAACACCTGGGATTCTAACTAGAGACCTTCAGGTCACTCATCTATTTGCCATTCTGCTAGACACTGACACACAAACCACAAAGAGCCTGAGAACAGACAGACGGTGTCATTAGCTGTGGCATGCTAAAAATGCTACTAAATTCAGTTTTGGGAATACATTACGTTTTGGCCTACACATAAATATATGAATAGTATGCTGACTGCATTACTGAATTGCAAAGAGCTGCCAAAAAGCTATTAGATAATGCTACAGGAAATAACAGAAAAAGCACATGCACATATGCAACTTCCTGGCATTTGGACGGTTTCTATTTTTTTTAATTTGAATTTCTTATTCTAGTGTTATAAACTTCTTTTTTTTTTAAATTTTCTGTTTTTGTTATTTTCTGCCTATTTATCTGTTCTTATCTCTCTTATTGTTCTGCTGCAACAGAATTAACAATAAATGCTTATCTTATCTCAATTAATATTACATATAACATTTATTTCTGAAGACCAATGCGCTGACGTCAACCGAGGCATCTTCTGTTGTAACAGTAGTTCGTTACTTAAAACATTCAGTCCATGGCTACAGGTATTAAAACACTGTGCATCCTGATGTGTATTATTTGCTCAAAGTTAATCCCATTTCTAAATAGCTATAACTTAAAACGTTGGTGTCTTACAACAATTCAAGAACGTATCAACATAATGACTCACCAGCTGATATAGTTATAGTGCCTACTAGCAGATGCTATTATGTATCAATTGAAATGTGTATTTAGACTTCCTGGGAACTAGCCCATCTTCAAAGTGCAAGTTCAACCAATAAACTCATCTCAGATGGTTAAACACATCCTGCTTTTTGGGCTGTTCTGTCTGGTCACAATACCGTAAGTGATAGCCGATTGTTTTGAACTTACAGTCCTACCAAAACAGCACGTCTCAACAGGAAATACATCACATGCAGGAAGTAATCATTCCATTTAATGGGACCTTAAAAACAGTGTTCAATTTGACAAGTGGGAGGCTCACCTATGAGAAGTACTGTTCCAACTGCTAACCCACCACCTGTTCATGAAAAAAAGGACAATAATATTAGTTTAAAAAAAGAATAATATCAATCACATATTACACACACTGTCTTAATTAATGTGATCCACTGGGAGCCTACTGCTCCATTCACTTTCCCTTCAAATCCCACAGCTGTGTACTCATTTTATAGGAAAATCTGTCTTTTTCCCAGCAGGCACTTAGACTTACCACAGTAGTAAAATCACAGGTTTTACTAATAACAGTAATGACAGCCCCGTTCTATACATGTGTCCTAGTCATAACAGTGTGACAATGTGCTTATTAGTAAGACCCTGAAATTGAAGCAGCTAAATGGAAATCAGCCATCATTCACTTATTTACACACCTGCTTTTGCTACTGTGTCTAAATGTCTTCTGTGATATCTGATTTCACATTATTACTTTTTTTTTTTTTTTACAGGCCACTGTTGAACTAAAAGCATTTCAGGCCAGCCCTTGGTGATTTTTGATTGCTTTATTGAATTGAAAAAGTAAATTTTTATGTGACATTCAGCCCACAATGTTATTGGGTCGTGCCTTGCTCCTGTGTGCCGATGCAGGGACTCTATGGTCGGTAATCTGAGACTAAAAAGGTCTTAATATGTTTAGATATCACATCTCAGCTGTTGCCATGCCCTCAAATTCTGGTTAGTTACAACACAGTACATAAAAAAACGTAGTAGCAATTATCAACACATGGACAATATATTTTACATGCATCTCTTTATGTCTCTACTTAAGTTTGAAAGCTATAGTATGCTGATATTATTTATTGCCTTAACATATAGCCAAACATAAACAAAGACAAGAATAGCGGTAATATTATTTTACCTGATGTCAAAGACATTCACTGCATTCTGTTTCTTCATATTATAATGGTTTAGAAACAACCACATGAGGATATACACCACACTAAATGTACAGCGCTGTATTTACAAACTCCTCAAAGTCAGACTTTATCAGTGCAGTGCAATATCACTTTTTCTGTCATTATTCTATGACTACATATTTCATAACAAGTTCCCATTTATGCTATGAATATTCAATCTCATGTACTAACAACCTGAAGAAGGTGTTATTTGATATGAGTTGGATTAATTTGGCATCCCTCAAATTGAAACATGACATGCCAGTTCTATTTAGACATTTTGGTTTTTGGTGTGACAGCTGTTAAGTGAAAATGTATTAAGATTTAACAGGGATATCAACGTTTTGCTGGACTATGTTGGTCCTTGGTGGCTTAAATCAGACACTTGACAGTGCTAACATTCATTTCCGGCATTAGCTTAAGGAGAAACAGCTTTAAAGACACAACTTAAAACAAATACGTGTCAGTGGGTCACGGGCAATTTAATGCAGGATTATGTTAAGAGATAAAGTTCAGACTAAATGAGCCAGAGATCTGTGTAGTATCCTTTATGCTACCGTATTCTGACACTTTTAGCTTGTGTCTGACAGTAACACAACTGCTCAGTGACAAAGCTCATATGTGACCCATTTGATAAATACATTACATGAATATCTTCTCACTAACTTCAGTGTGTTTAGCTAACGTTGCATTGAGAAACACTGTTAGCATGTGCAGCTAGCGGTAACGTTACATCTTAACAGCGCACTGACCGAGCAGATAGTCGAGCGACGTGACACCGGTGGAAACTAAAAGTTGTCCATTTTGAACCGAGGGTCTGGTACCAGGTATGGAGATTAACTTGCTCCTTGTTTTCTTCTGAAAACTCGTAGTATTGAACGGTTGACGTTCAGCTAAAGGTTTACCCACACTACTCATGGGAGCTGCCATACTGTTTGTAACGTGGTGACGCCTGTGAATGTTTTGGAGCGTGTCGTCCAATCAAAGAAGACTTTGCTCGCGGTCGACCAATGAGAGCGGCGATTGTTACAGGGCCGATTGAGGACGCTATCAAAGGGGAAGTTCAATTTGTTATGGTGAGTGCATGGCCGGAGCGTTCAATCATTCAGTCAATAGGTGAGTAAACCTCTGTTCAGTAACAGAAGTTACTTGTTAAAGCTACACCCTGTTTACATAAACTGACTTTATGTGTTGTCCGCAGTGGCCAGAAGCTATTCTTACGCTTTTAAAGGTCACATAACCACTGGCTTCGTGTCGCTATGACCTTGTTGGGCCATTGCTTAACATTACAAATCAGGGTCAGTCATCAGGAATCACTCGAACTTTACACTAAATTGCTTAAATTCCTAATGTATCGCCTGAATTTTCGAAAACTGATTCGTGACAAGGAGCATAATCATTCATATCTGTATATATGACAGTCTCTAGTGCTAGAAAGTGGACTATTTCATTACTCACAGTACCTGCATATATTAAATATGTTTCATTCAACACAACACAAAACGGTAACTCACTGTCATATAACACATTACTTTTTCAACTGCCGAAGATGATGAAAAGTATTGGAGCCAGTGTATTAATGACAAACGCAGCATAAAGGAGCATAATGTGATGTTAGCTGCTGTGTGTCAGTATATAAAGTGCTGTGCTGTGAGACAGAGTATCACAATAGCTGCATTCATCTATTCTATTCTATTCCACTTGGTTCTATCCAGTTCCCCGTCAGGGCTTGGCCTAAATTCGTCTGTCAGTCTACTCACTTACATCCTTAGGTCATGGTAGGTCTTATGTAGTATAATGTAATAGACCGATCATCAACCGCATTTGTACAAGTGCATCATAATACAGGGCAGCTTCATATGCATGTAAACGTGTGCATCACCTCCTGAATCACATTCAGCTTGGAGGCCTCAGCAGGTGTAAAGGTGGGGGGAGGAAGGCTCAAAGAACTTCAAACACACAGTAGGAAGTCAGTGTAAGTACTGTGTTCCTGCTGTAGACGTGATGAGCACCGGCTTTTTCTGAATGGCTCAGTTTTAGAGTTGTGAGTGTTGCATCAGAGGGTAATGGGTACTATGCAAAAAGTTGATAATAACGCCAACACGGCTCATTTCTGCTCTTCACCAATTCAGATTAGTAATAATCTGCTGCCATCTTCATTTTTAAACTGATATTCATATTACTGGTAACACTTTTTTTTTTTTTCCTGAAACACAGTAGTAATAGTTATTTCTTATTTAGTGGTAAGGTAAAATAGGGAAAAATGTATATTACATATCTGTTCCATTTTGAGGAATTTTCTATTGTAACATACAAAATACATACATATACAAAAATACTCAACATTTTGCAACTGTAAAAAAAAAAGTGCAGTAATAATCTTTTATATAATGCCTGACATGATTTTGACTCAGAGTGGTCCACAATACACTCTTGTAAGTTATTTGAGCACATTGTGCCTGCTTCTCTGTATGCTGAAGTCTAAAACTTCAACAAAAACTAAAGTACTTTGAACTCCTACATGTAAGGGAGATTCAGCACTAAAATGTAGAATGTAATGCAGCTCTCTGCTCAGAAGCTCATAGTTTCACAGTTGGAAAAGCACAGGTGTAAATAGATACAATTTTGATGGATAAATTCAGTTAAGCTGCTTTGGTTACAGGGTCCTGGTATTGGGCATGCTGGCTTTCTGTCGCACATCCAGCAACATCTGTGGCTTTCCTAGTATGACAAGTCAAAATGTCTGTCGTGAGAAAGGCCAATTGATGATGGAAACCTCTTTCACTTATCTGAAGAACTCTTAATGTTCTCTCAGATCTGCTGGCGGGATAAAGGCCATTTTTTTTCCTTCTGTATAATGTCCACTATTAATACTGGATGACTGATGAGGGATCAGTGTAATCCTTAAGACAGCTGTAAAAAAGCTTTGTGTAGCAGAGAGAGGCCAGAGGCAACACAAGATCACACGATACTGTAAGGCTACAGAGGAAGCAATAGCCCAACTGCTCACTTTACAAATGATACAGCAGAGGCAGTCCTGCTGTTTTGACAGCACCGTTGAGATTTATATGTGCTGACAGGAGACCAAGGGAATATATCATGACTGACAACACTGGGCATTGTAGAAAGCCTATATGAGACAAATAAGATGCGCTGACTGACCTGCATCTCTGACAGAGTAGAGCCTGCTTCAGCAGTGCAACGTGCAGGAAGTGGGAGAACTCTGTGTGTGTGTGTGTGTGTGTGTGTGTGTGTGTGTGTGTGTGTGTGTGTGTGTGTGTGTGTGTGTGTGTGTGTGTGTGTGTGTGTGTGTGTGTGTGTGTGTGTGTGTGTGTGTGTGTGTGTGTGTGTGTGTGTGTGTGTGTGTGTGTGTGTGTGTGTGTGTGTGTGTACAGTGCCAGTCCCAGTCCCCATAATTTCCAATTCTGTTAAATCTAAGTTTAACCTCTGGGCTCTGTAACACAATTCAGTTTGTGTTAAGTATTGTAAACACTGAAGCCTAATTGTACTAAAATAACATAATTTTCCCAATATGTCATCTGTGCATGTGTGTATTTTTCGGCTGTGTTTTTGTCAGTTTTATCAGCCTAGTGTATCTGATTGAGCTATATAATGGCAGCAGTCAAAACATGTCAGACATTTCCTGTTTGACTGTTTTGGTTTCTTCAGTCTAATTCTATCATCAGTGTGGAGCTGCGAGAAGCAGTAGACTTCTTGTGTCCGGGGGATGCAAGATTATCATCAACATGCACCATATTTGTTTTGTTAGCCTTCAAAGTAAAGTAATATTCTAAGGGCACGAGTACAATAAGTGTAGGATGGATTTTGCACACAGCTAATTTTGTCTAATGATTTGATTTTTCTTCCTTTTATTCAACATCCCATATTTTGAATAGCAATATTATTTCCTGAGATTTTTTTGTGTGCAGATGTTACGTGAAATACAGCCGGCCATATATAGTTTGACCTATAGGATCTAAAAAAACAGACAATGAATGTACACATAAAACATGCTCATTTAAAATGAAAGGAAATCACATTCTTAAAAGTCACAGGTTTGCTTGTAGGTTGAGGTGTCTGTCATTAGCTAGTGTTAAAATATATCCGGCTTTGTCGTGAGCCGGTCAGTGCAAAACACAAACTCCTTTGAGAATCTGATACAACGCCCGATAAGATCTCTCAATTCTCTCGGCACCAGGCCACCACCACGCATTCACTTGTGGTCAATACAATAAGGCTTAGTGGCTGATTTTTCCATTCTATGTAATTGGCTGGGGACTCTGTCAACCCACACTTCCTTTCAATTCATAGCAGTTGTATTCATATCACTTGGCTATTATTTGCTCTGGCTGACCCATTGATTGTAGGTTTAAACCCTCAGCTCCTCAAATAGTAACCTCGCTCAGCTGCTTCACGGCTGTGTTGCCGTTAGCAACAATGAAAAGAGCAATATGGAGATCAGTCACTTCAATTAGGGCTCTGATAGAAGGCAGACCTAGAAGAGATGGGGACTAGACATAGTACTCTTTGACTGGGACTTCTACATCTGTCACTCTCCGTCCAGCCAGGTGCCTGCGTCTAAATCAGCAGGATTATCTCTGATTGGACTGATAGTTGAAACAGACCCCCCTGGTTGACGAACCTCCTCCTTTATATAGCTCACATTAAGATCAAATCAAGCTCTGCGCAACAGGACTAATGCCCCACCCTCCTCTGCCTTCTGCTGCCCAGAGGAAGACATCAGAGGTGGGATTCGTCCCCCTCTCCGGTGCTGCCCACTCCTCCAGACTCCCTTCCATCTGGGATCCTCAGGGAGAAGAAGAATATCTGACAAGGGCCTTGTAAGCCTCTTAGCCCCCCTGTTGCCCAGCTCTCCTCAGCCCATGTTTTCCTAATTTAGTTGTGTAAGGAGTCTACTGCAAGGCTCTTATGCACTGTTTGGATTTAGATTCTCTTTGTGGTTCTAATAGACTGGCCATGTATATCAATTAACTCTATTCAGCCAATGGCAGGTTCAAATCTCTTGAGACGTAGCAGTAATTCCCTATTCCTGAATATTTCCTTATGGCTTCAATAATGTGTGTTTGATTATGTATTAGTTTTGATATGCTGATATCATCTTCATTTTTAATAAAACATTTCCGTACTTGGTGTTCCTGCATTAGCTGAGTTTCCACTAAAGTATTTAAATGATAAGTGCAGCAGAAGTGGCAGGGTAACTTCAACAGCAACATTTTTGCTGCTGTTTTGAAACGGAACATTTTTTCAACACAGACACACACACACATATATGTACATATAGTAAATACCTTAAATATATAGTATATTTAAGAAATCACATGTGTTAATGCATTATAATATTGCCACGGTCATTTCATTGTCTTTCACATGATATGAAAAAACAGTAACAACTTGTTCAATGCTTATCAACTTTTCAGAGACTCTTTCCATTTTGCTGTGGATGTGTCTTTGGATCTGTTTGTCATAATAACGTTCAGGAAGCCTCTTTATTCATGTCAGTGCAGATGAAATACACCTCGTTCACAGTTTTATTTTTGCATTGTCTCAAATTGTACGTCCAAAATGCTCCTAACAACTGGCTGGACACAGTGATGGGCACTACTGCGGCACTCATATTTGGTATTGAGAAAAGTATTTTGGTGTTTTTGTCACCTCCTTGGGGTCCCTCTGCTCTGAGTGAATGGGCCTCCCGCAGTAAGAGGAACACAGAGTTAAACACACAATAAGGTGTTTCCATCGGCAGCTATTCATTTGGGATCCCCCTTGTTTCCCCACTGTAGCGCTGTGCTGTGACCACGGGAGGCCGGTGGCCACAGATGGTTCTGCCGAGATGGCTGCGCTGACTTTCTTTGTTTTCTCATGAACATGTTTGGCGTGTAATCCTGGATTAACAGAGAGACTTTATGTTAATTTACAGCTGTAATACAGCATTCAATTAATGTTGGCAGTCCCCAACACACACAAGCAGTGGGTAAAGGGACAAGAGATAGTGTGGGTTGACTCTTTGCTCAGGGGAATTAGAGGTAATAGAGATTCAATCAGAGGTCTCTGCGGATGTCCACCTTAATCTGACTCCCAAAAGAGTCACTGCAGCTCATATACACACTTTCCATGAAACACATAGGTAATGCTATTGTCTGTGCACATTCACACCACATGCACACACACACAAGCACACACTATCAATGACAGAGGGTGCCTCAGAAAACCAGGCGGCTGCATATGGACTCTCTTGATATCAGTCACTGGCTGTGTGATCTTGTTATGCAAAGTCCCTTAATCCCTACCTATGATGAATGCACACTGGAATGGAGGGGGTAGCTGAAACAGAGATATGAGGGCAGCTGTAAGGGAGGCTGTCCACTGTGCTTTGCGAATGAGTGTTAGCAAAAGATTCCTGATCCCCAGCCTAGCAGAAGGAAGAGCACATGTGAGATCATGTCTGAGAGTGCATTACAGTACCACAATGACAGAGATGCCGGCGGAGGAAGCTGAGAGCAAGACAAATAGAGCTGAGCATGTCGCCTTAGTTCAGACCTGAGATTCACATTAACCTTTAGACCACTTGCTTCCCAACAGAGGCATTATAGGGCCAGAGGTGTTATTGTACCAGCTGTGGGGGGACTGGGTCTATAGTTCCTGTGGAAGAGAACAAGAGACCAGAGCAGGCTCTGACTGGAAAGGGGCACCTCATTTGGGCCCTGTTCCGAGCGTATATATATGTCCCCCTTCACCTGCTTGAGCGCTGTCGTTCACACTAGTGGCAAAAAGCAGAGGGTTGCCAGGGGTGATCAGGGAACAGAGGGAAGAGCGGAGCAGCAGCACACGAGGAGGTAAAAGGATGGAGTCGGTCTTTTTTGGATCAGAGACAATGATGAATAGGCCAAAGAGACAAACCATGCTAGTGATGAAAGAATAGATAGAGGGTTTAATAGGTGGAATATAGTTGGCATGAATGAGAGAGCATTGTGTGTGTGTTTGTGTGTGAGAGAGAGAAGAGTGGAGGGGGGTAATGGGATTAGGGGTAACACCTTTGGCAGGGCTGGGAGAGCCACCTGACACCCGGTCTGTTGGGGACCTGGGGAGAAAGGGGGATGGAGGTGGTGGGGCAAGGGAGAAATGGGGGGTCTAATCCGTGTCCATCTTTGGGAAGTCATTCCCAGAGCTCTGAGGATTTGGGGCTTTGGTTTCCGCTCTGCTTGCTTTGGTTAATAATACCCTGGGAGGGAGAGAAGACGTGGAGAGAGAAAGAGAGAAAGAGACAGAAGGAATAGGGGAGATGGAGAAAAAGATTTCTTTACCCTGTGGTGGACTGGCAGGACGGCGGCCTGAGCTAAAAATGTTTGAAGTGCAGACTAACCTCTAAGCCAAGCTGTATCTATTATTCTCTAAACATATAGCTTCAGTCTGTTTGTGTGTATGCACGCGTGTGTGTGTGTGTGCGTGTGCGTGCGTGCGTGCGTGCAGGTGAGCCTACGTACACACACTGCATGACATTGTGTAAAGATTGACTTACTTTCTTCTGTCCATCCAACAGGTTGCAGCTTGAGTAAAAGTCAATAACCTGAGTGTGGTTGGGTTGTTTGCTTAGAAGACACATGGATAGTCCTTATGTGTGTTTGTGTGACACAGTGTTTGCAGGGCCGATGGATGGATGGGTGGGTGGCTGGGTGCCGGGGGTGTCTTTGTGTTTCTATGGTGCTGACAGAAGTTGATAACTGCTCTAATGATTGTGGTGGTAGTGGAGGCAGCACAGTGTCTGGAGACTGGCCGCAGACACTGCAGAGCTGCTCAGCTGGATGTGTCACAGCTTCAGTGTTTGTCCATCACCTGAGTGCAAGGTGTTGATTGGTCTATCCTACACAGGATCAAAGTTCAGGGCAGTTTTCTGCTGTGAACTGGCCACTCAGCCTCTGAGAATGAAACACCAGGGAATGTGCCATCTTAGTAGTAGGCCAACTGTAACAACCTTGTCCACACCTTTAAAAATTAAACCCCAAACAGTTTTTCTTTTTATAAATCCCGTGAAGCAGAATCATTTCCTCACCGCTGTGTGTATAGAGCATGTGATAATTTTGTACACTGACGTTGTGCCATAATCTATGCTTGTGTTTTGTGCTGCAGGTGGAGATGTTCCGTCGTGTGCTGGTGAAGACCCTGGGGTTCGTGGGTTACACAGTCCAGTATGGCTGCATTGCACATTGTGCCTTCGAATACATTGGAGAAGTTGTGGTGGTGTGTATTATTATGATTACAGAATTAATGAACCCTTCCATTGATTAATCTATACACAAATAATACATAATTGTGTCTCTTTGTTGTTTTGCTTCAGTGTTCTGGTCCCTCCATGGAGCCCACAATTGTCAACCATGACGTTGTCTTCTCTGAACGGATGAGTCGCCATCTTTGTAAAATAGAAAAGTGAGTTATAGTCAGCGGATGCATTTGCAGTAGACAGCAAGAGGAAACAGTAACCAGTGTTGGAATATGTATGACACACAATTTGTTTTGATTCACTGCAAAGCCTTGTGGCATTTTTCCCTTTCTTCTCTAAAAAGTGAAGGAAAAGATGGCCGCGACTTCCTACAAATATATTACATAGATAAATATAAAATATTTTGCATTTTCTGTGAATGAATGCACTGCATTGTGCTTGTGTTTTATTTTCAGGGGCGATATAATAATCGCAAAGAGTCCATATGACCCTAATATGAACATTTGTAAAAGAGTCATCGGATTGGAGGGTGACAAGGTCTGCACAAGCGCCCCGTCAGATCTGTTCAAGACCCACAAATACGTGAGTATGTTTACATCATATCAGCACATGTTTGTTCAAAATGTCTGTGATTACCTGCTTTACCAAGTAAGGTTCCTGGTGGCACTTTTACTGTTTCTCTTCCAACAGCTCTTCGGAAGAAAAACAGTTAAAAAGATACAGTAAAATAGACAATGAATAAAGAATGCATTTGCAGCAAAACACTTGATAGTTTGCTTCACCCTAAAATGACAAATAGCTTCTCTATGCATAATGCAAAACTATCTCTCAGTTTGTCTTTGGTTGTCTTTGTGTGTGGGCCGCAGTCTATATACTATCATAGTTGTTTACATCTTAGACTGCACACGTCCATTTTGTGTCATTGGTCAAAATATCAGCTTTTGACAACACCTATATTTCCTCAGAACAGTGATAAAACCAGAGAGTGAGCAGGGGGTTCTGCTGCTGAAACCACTGTCATTGCTTTTCTATTACTACTCTCCCCAACGCCCACAGCTCAGGCCTGCAATCTCTCTGAAGCCTGTTAGAGTTAGTGCCAGCCGAATGGACAGACTGATGGGTGGGCGTAGGTGTGTGTGTGTGTGTGTGTGTGTGTGTGTGTTCTTGTGTGTTTTTTGTGTGTGTGTATGTGTGCGTGCGCATGCATACGTCCGAGAACCAAAGGTTGCGTTTATGTTGCATGTTTTTGAATTCATTGTGTATTTCATAGACTGTGGGCAGACTGTTGAATGGGTTCAGCCCTACATAGCATGAAGGCCTAACCCTAAAGTGTCATTCAACAAATCAAAAAGGGAATAAAGAGCTTTCCTCCTCTACTAGCTTCACCTCCACATACAGAGGACTGAACCTGTAATAGGTGCGCTGTGATACACGATCCCAGGATGTGGTGAGAGGTGATTCACTTTGAGTCATTTTAAACTTGCCACTAACCAGACAGCTGCTCTGTTTTGGTTTGTCCATGAAGTTCATTCATTTTGGATGCTCCTTCACTTTAATCCTCTTAAATCTAAGCAGCTACCTAAACGAATGAATAGATGATGTTTCTTCAACCATAGATTATACCTGGACAAACATATCACACGTTCAAGTTGCATGTACTGCAGCAACTGGAGTCAAATGAACTTTTAGGTTTAAAAAAAAAAAAAAAAAAAATCACCATGTTAACTGCTGTTCATATTCATCATCATCATGTGTCGGCACACTGTTTAATGCAAGGGCCTGTGTTCATGCATGCGGTGAATCAAACAGTTCAGTATGGTTTTTAGGGCTGCAATTAACAATTCGTGTCAATATCAACTAATCAGATTTTTATTTTTATTCTAGTTTTTGTGAGTAATTGATTGTTTCATCTATTAAATGTCAAACACATATTCAATAAACATGCACATGCACAACTAACAGTCCAAACCTTAAAGATGTGCAGTTTACAGTAATATAAAACAAAGAAAACAGCAAATACTTACACTTGAAAAGCTGGAAACGGAGCATGTTGGGCAGTTTTACGTAATTACATAATTGTCAAAAATGCTGCAGATAAATTTTTAGTTGATTAATTTGATGAACTGAATTGTCTTTTTTTTTTCTTGTACCGTTTTGGTTTGGTGCCACATGCTTCTGAAATATATGTAAAACTGCTTCATTTGAGGAAAGTACCTGATTGTATATGGTATTGTATTTAATTTGCCAATCAACGTCGGCTCTAGTAGTGTTATCTGATCAAATTCTTTCTTTCACTCTGGCTAAAGTGATATTTGAGCATGAGGACAGGAAAGTCTTTGTTCACTAGTACACAAAAAGTACCTGGATTTCCTTTGGTTCCTGGTGGATGACAGGAGTTCGGCTCATTATGCAGCAGGAATAGAGAGGCGAAGAGAGGAAAAATACTGAGAGCACTGATGATTTTCGCGGTAGAACAATTCCCCCCTTTCGAGACTGTATTTATAGGCATAAACAAGTGGGCCAGTGTCTTGTGTTTAGTTGCCCACATCTTGAAAAATACAGACACATTTTTTTGCATTTCTAGTTGTAATACTTGGCTACTCTAAAAACTGCTACAGTTGTCAGCTTCACAAACAAAGCATGTGAGACGCTTGAAATAACCTTCACGCTAGTCTTTATTACAAAGCTGATTGTCACAAAGCATTCTTTTTTTATTTATTTGTTTATTTTTTTATATCATGCTGCCTAATATATGCTGTCCCATGTTAATGTTTTAACTCCCCGGAGCAAAATCACTGGCTGTATGTGACAGCAGTTTAGGTAACTGAGAAAATACCCACTGTTCACATAAATATTTGGGTGCCCTCTGGGAGATTTCTTTCCCCTAGAGGATGTATGTGTGGTACGATTAGGATGGTGTGAGGCATTATGGGAGGAACTGTAAAGACAGAATTTGGAAGGTGCTGTTAGACCCTGTCATCACCTCCTTTTTTGTTCTGACAGACAGGCAGGTCCAACAGCAGACTAATTGCCCTGTCACCTTTTAGGAATCATTTCTGTGTCTGAGCCATTGTGTCAAAACAATGACACTTGATCCCTAATATTATAGCAAGGAGAGGGTGACAGAGAGATGAAACGTCCCCATACATTCTGCTCTTTGCAGTAAACGTAGATGGAGGGATACGGTGAAAGATGAACTCTATAAGCCTGTATGGATTTAAGCTGAACATGATTCACCACCTCAGTCATGTTAACATAATGAGCACTGTAATGGTGTGGCTGTTAAACAACACACCTCCGCGGCGTGGAGAGCTCCGGTTTCAGTGCTTCTCGACACGTCTCTGACAGCTACACAATGCCTCACGTCGACCCAGCCTTACAACCGCAGGACGGGCGCAATCTCCGCCATCCGTCACACCAGAGAGAGAGCTGCTCAAAGTGACTCCACATCTAAATGCTACAACTCTGTGTTGGGCCCGCCAGGATCTTTGAAAATGTGCGTGGCTGGAAACAACATCTGTTGATGACAGTTTCTTCTGGTCAACTGTCAAAAAATCGCACGTTGATACTGTTTGTGTGCTAAAATGACAAATGACATCTCCACGCCAGCCTGTCTACAGAGAAACGTCCTAAACACAAAGATTTATGGCCATGCAAAAAATCCATTGATGCTCATGGTTTTGTGGCCATTTACAGGTGCTTGAAACTGCAGGGTGGTGCATTATCTGGTTACACCGCTGCTTTGCATCAACCTAGTTTTAATTGAGAGTTTTGCCTTTGACTTACTATGTTTTTTCTTTCCTTGTTCACACACCTGCGACTTGCAAGGCGATATGCATAAGCTTTTATCCTCGTGCTGGCCGCAGTACGGCAGGTCAAGTTTCAGACCTCTTCACTTTCTCACTTTTCTGTAATACTGCCTGGTTGATCCTAAGAGTGCTTTTACCTTTACTCAGGTTTGGGTTTCTCTATCAGCTCCTTTGTTTTATGGGACTCCAAATCAAAGTGCTTACTTTGCTGCTGTTGATCCGATTGATTGGCCTGCATTGGGATTTCACTCAGGCGATGTCAAGAGCTGCTGTGAAAGGCTTCGTCCTTTTCCAGAAATTCCGTTTGCGTGTTCAGTGGTTTCACAGAAATCTGGACAGATGATTGAAATTCCGTAATCAAACCTCTGCGTCTTCAGGATGAGCACGACAGAGATGATGCTTTTTTTTCCTCTTTTTTTAATACAAGATGACGAGAAACGGGGGGTTCTGGTTTGGCAGATGACAAACGGTGGTGTTTCTTTTTCCTGTGCTTGGGAGCCAGCATATGTTACCATGTTAATGAGGTGTAATGGTGGGAATCCAGCATGCTGACATATGGTTCTCAGATGACTCCTTTAATGATATTCATTTGTGTCATCGTTATTCACTGAGTTGTTTACCTCATGTTAGGTCAACATGTCACTGGCTCGTGATTATGTCACATCATCTGTCTCAATTATCGAATATGAAACAAAACGCAGCATCTCACAGTAGGACTGAGGACTCTAATCAGAGAGCCGGGTGATAGGAATAAGGAATATGAGCAGAGGCAAAGACGTGACGTCACCTCGGCGTGGAAAATATTCAGTTTCTTTATTCATGTTATTCTCTTTCTCCAGAGGACTTTTGCCGTTAAAAAGTTAGGCAACACAAAAATAGACTCGTGGATTGTGATGCCCATTATGACAATATAATGTGTTGTTGATCCTGTCTGCACATATAGGGGGGACAGCGCACTTAATTAGGGCCTTGACAAGCCTACTCTCCTAAAGTGATGAGATTAATCATAATTGGTGTCACTGTGAATTAGAGGCCGCTTGGATGACCGCCCCACTGGCAGGTCGGACCGCGGTGGAGACCCTTGGACACTGCTGCTAGCCGCAGCTTAGCCCTCTTTCTCTCTCTCTCTCTCCCTCTCTCTCTCTCTCTCTCTCTTTCTCTCGCTCTCCCTCTTTCTTTCTCTCTCTGCCCAGCTATCTCAGGCCCCTCTCTTGCTTTGCCCTCCCTGGGTAAGAGGGGCGCAGATCTCAGCCAACAGCCTAATGACCCCGTTTGAAGTTCTTCTAAATCCCTCCCCCCCCTGCCCCCGACCCTGCCCGTTACCCATGACCCCTCTCCTAAGACGGTTCGGGGTTAAAGAGGGACAGGCAGGTTGACGTTAAGATAGGCTGAGGAAGGAGGGAGGGATGGCTTTGGAGACTCATTGGGGGTAGGGGGTGGGGTTAAGGTAGATTCTCACTACGTTATAGGTCAACTCACTTTTGCATGTCAAGATTAAGTAGTGTTGCAATTTCAGAGCTTTGTTCTCTATTTGATTCCTTTCTTGTAGGGTAAAACAGTCTACATCTTAATCATTTTTTGCCCTCTTTCCATGTTTGTGGTGATGTTTCTAGGTTCCAAAAGGCCACGTATGGCTAGAAGGGGATAACCTTAGGAATTCCACTGACTCAAGGAGCTATGGCCCAGTTCCCTATGCCCTCATCCGAGGGCGTGTTTGCTTAAAGGTAATAGGGGAGGTGTGCTCGATGTTGGCATGTATTTTCTTTAAAAAAAAGAAATGTGTTACTTTGCAAAATCTCCCATGTATGGGTTCTAACAGTGGTAGATGCTGAGCTTCCAGCCAAGCCATCTATGATGTTTTTTTTGTTTTTTCTTGCCTTCATTTGCTTTCTTATTAGTCCAATATGACCATTTTAAACACAGCTCAACAAAGAGATGTGAGTCAGTTGGAAGTTCAAAGCAAGTGTGTCTGATTGACCAAAGCCTGGACAACATATTGTCTAGCTTTCCATTCTGCTGTGTTGTCATGTCACTGGATGTCATAGCAACCACGACCCTGGAAACAGGTCAGCCAACCTTCTGTCCATCTGATTGGTCAGCGGCACTCCACTGGAGGCCCTATTACGACAGCTGATGAAATAACAAGATCTTCTATGAAGTCAAACACATCGTTAAAAGCCGTATTAGCAAATGTGTCCAAGAAGTGAGATCTGGTGTTGTATAATGGTTGGAAGTCTTTATTTGTTCTATTATGTGATTCTTATCTCTCTTTTAACCCATTGTTTCTCCGTAACCTTTGTCCTATACAGCTCTGGCCGCTGCATAGTTTTGGGACCCTCAGTGAAAGCCCAACCAGACGGATCATTAAAACTCAGAGTGACTCAGACTGACTCATTCACTTTGTTTATACCGTCCTTTGTTTTCAGTCATTTTTGAATAAAGCTGATATTTATTTAAAATTTTATTTTAAGAAGTGGTTTAATTATCTTGTTTAATCTGGTTCATTATTTTGAGGTTTGTAAAAAAAGTTTGCAGGTTGCAATCATAAATGTGTCGTGTCTAGATTAATTTAGCAGTTTTATAACTGACAAGGCCCTGTCACGTGGGGCTTACAGCGAGTTGGCTGTAGCTATGCATCACTGTAGGAGCAGCATTGCGTGAGTAGCAAATAAAGGCGCGTCTCTGTGGAACTGCTAATGGCTGAGAGTGAGCAGAAGCAAAGACGAGATGCACGAGGATTATGCTGGGAAATGTGCTCATTTAGTCATAGGACACACAATTAATTAAGTTTTAAATCAACAAATGAAAGACCAAATCACACCTAACGGTGACACATAGCAACAGTGGTCTTCTTATTTGTGGTTAAATTGATTTAATTGGTTCTGAAATGCACCAAACCACATATTTTCAGGATGTTTTGTACGTGTGCTTTAAATGGGGGTATCCATCTAAACCTCAACAAAGACATGTCTCATACCCTTAAAAAAGATGTTATTAATTTCATGTTTACCCTTTCTTAGTATTATGGTAAAACAAAAGCTCTCTTATTGTTTAATATTTCATTAGGCTGCCAAGGCAATTGAAAAAATGTTAACATTTCCCATTTAACCATACAATATTAATAAGCACTTAGTAAGGGCCTGAATACATTGTGTGCGTGCATGTGTGCGTGTGGATCTCATACTCAGTATGTTACATGCACTTAGGACACTGTTATTGTCAGCTTTCTGGAGTAGCCAAACTTCATGTAAACATGGTTTCTGTAATCAGGGCAAAGGATTAAGAGAAAATTACTGACACTTTAGAGTGCTGCTTACTTCTTGGTCATCTGAACATTTAATCAGGTTTCTAACAGGATTTTTTCGCATGACTAAGACCAAATAGGGGAAATATTAGCTGTACATCCTTGTTTTGTATCCAAAAACTACATCCAAAATCTGAATAAAACTGAAGCTAAAATAAATTAGTAGAGTACTGCAGTTTTCTCCTGAACAGCAGGTGAAATTAAAACACACAGCACACAAACACTGTTCTCTGTCACTACAGAGCTTAGAGCAGGATATAGTGACTTAGTGAAAGCAGCAACTTTACAGAAATCTGACTAGAGGGGGAAAACAAAGCTGGTCGTGATATCATATTTTTCAACAGCCTGCTGACACTCACAAAAAGCCCTGCGCTGCTGCACATTTCAAAGGCCTGCTCAGGCCTTCCTGGACACTGGGACATAACAGCACATTCACATACTGAGCCATGGAAGCTCAGCTGGTCATTCTCCGAGGCAGAGAGGGACTCTTCTCCTTAGAGCTCCCCAGGGGAAGAGAGTTCCAGGCAGCCGTGGGTGCCTGTCCAGCTGCTTCCCCTGTCTGGAGGGGGCCAGAGGGTCAGAGACAAGGCTCCCTGTGACACTGAATTATCTGCCTGAGTGTGATTGTGCCTGCTGGGAGGGACGCTCAAGATTCTGTGTTAGTGTGTGTGTGTGTGTGTGTGTGAGTGCGTGCATATGAAAAATATTTATGCAGGGTTTTGCTTCAAGCACATCTTTGTTTCTCAAGGTTTAATATTCATCTGCTGCGTGTCAACATGGTGCCAGTGTTCAGCTGAAACGCTGACACAAGTAATCTTAGCATGTCCCTTTGAAGATACTGCCCCATAGAGGGAGCTCTGACTGTTTACTAATGTAACTCAAGCTGTAATTGATGAAAAAGTTTTTATGATTTCTGAAATGTTAACAACTCAAAAAGCTCAATATTGCTGATTCAATCCACTTCAGGTGGACTACAAGGGATTTATTTTAAATTTTTCTTATTTTTTAAACCCTTTTTAATGAGAGAGAGAGAGCAGTGTACACTTATACTAAGTATCTAATATTTTGCCTGACCAGATTCTCCTCATATAGTACAGCGTACAGATACATCCTGTATGTTCCTTTTGCCGTCAGACTTTGAGTTGTGTCAGGAGACCAGAGTTTCAAAGAGATGACCGGGCAGAGGTGTATATCATTATCATGCTGAGTGGGCACAAAGCTGGGAGTGAGGCAGGAAGAGATAGAGATCGGAAGAAACGGACAACAGACAGCTGTGCTGAGCTATGCAGCACCACAGAGTCATTCTGTGGGCTGTCAGCAGGGCTGAGGTGTGTCTGCTGCCTCTGTTACAGAGGAGAGGGACAGAGCCGAGGTGTATTGTCATAACGTTGCCACAGTATGTAGCTGTATATCTGAAATATGCTCAAAATCTGATGTCTTATGGGCATGAAGATCAGATTCGTTTAAGTTAATTAATGGGACAGAGGAAACGCTTTTCGTTTTGTCAGTTTGCTCTGTGATTTTGAATAAAATATTTTAGCATTTTCAATATGTAATGTAAGTAGATAAATTATTCACAATCCTTACTGACCTTAAAAGACTACTCCACAGATGTACCCTCCAACCCAGTCTCACAGAAGTCTCCTGAAACATTGTTAGAAAAAAAATCTATGCATTCTTCTTCCTTGTCAGACCATCGGACACACGTTTCCTACAATGAAACTCAGGGGTGTTATGCGAGTAGCAGCTAATGTAGCTTTGTGTCCCAGCTTCAGCCGGAGATGAGACCTCACTTCATTCTAACTCCTCACTTTTGTTTTCACTTTTTCAAACTTGTAGCCTTTAGCCACAACCTAAGTTGGCTTAAGTGACATCACTTGAGATAATTTATCAAAGTTCATGCAGCTCCTGTTGGAGCTACAAAAGGCTTTATTCTACTTTTTTTTTATGTAGGCCAATGCAGTAGTGCACACCAAGACTTGTTGACAGACTTAGGTTAATGGTTTATACAATGAAAATCCAATACAAGTACATATTACAAGTGATTGTAAGTTTCCAGATTTATTATTTTCCCTCCATTGATTTGCTTTTCTTTCATTTGAACAATCATTATCAATGATTTGAGGAGTTTTGGGCCACAGTTGTCTCAGGTTTGGCACTCAATCACTATTCATGCCATTTTTGTATTTGGCCATAACTCCTGATGTAGTTAAACAGCATTTCTATTACTTACCTGGTGTCCAAATCCTTGATTAGTCAGTCATCACAAATCCATCCCTCTGCCACAGTGTGTGTGAGTCTTTTAAAGTAAGGCTTTCTCTAAACTATTGTAATCATCCCATTGGATAAAGTGATAAAATTAGTACAACAAATTACCCTGATAAAGTGCTCATTATGAAGTTAATGAACAGCGGCTGTAGGTTTATTGTCTTGGGCTTGTTTTCATGTGTTTACTGAGAGCTAGAGCAATGAGTCAAAAAAGCAAACTTACTGGATTTTTGTGAAACAATTATCAAATCGTTTCTGGGCAATTGGGTTATTCAGAGAAAGATCTGAGTAATTTTAATACCAGGTTTGGCCCTTAATCTCATACTGTGTCACAGGATTTCCTTTATAATAAACATTATGATCAGTGATTGCTTTGAGAGAATGATGATGATATTGTTATTTTGATAACTATTATTTACCTCAGCACAGGGCCCTCCTACTTGCCCTTGCCACTGTATTTCCATAAGTTGTTGCACAAAAAAAAATAAAGGAGTTAAGCAAGAGGAAGATGAGAAATAACTGGAGGCGGTAGAAGGGACAAGAGAGAACTGGAGTGGAGAATAGTTGAATATGGGGCAGAGACGGACAGACAGGCGGTATCTGTTTGCTTCATTCCTTAGTTCATTTCAGGTTAATTGAATCCTTTAACAGTGCAGAGACACGTGAAAGAGGAGAGCGGGAGCTATGGGTAAAGAGAGTAAGAGAACCGCCCGTCACTGGTAATGGCCTGGTTTATTTGTTTTCATATCCATGGTGGAGAACATGACCCAAAAGTAACACTGCAGCATTACTCTGACAGCCAAATGTTTCTCTTAGCGCCGCCTGCAAACAAAATCCCCATCCTGAATACACAACACCAGCAGGAGGTCACTAATGAAAACTTATGCAGCCTTTATCAAACCAAACTTTTGCTTGTCGGATACTTTAACTAAGTTGAAGCTGTATCAAACACGCTGCTGCATGAATTCAATCAATGTTTCAGTTCTCCTCCTTCTCTCTTTGCATATTTCTGTTCTGTCGATGCATCCTGTTTTCTTCCTTTGCTTCCTCTTTACACTCCCTCCTCTCCCATCCACTTGTGTTGCTGTTAGCTGATAAGGGAATTGCCCCTTTCATTGATGGATCCTTTCATTCTCTCTCTTTTAATCAAGCCTGTTAGTACTTCTTAATTAAGACATCACAGTTGTGTTTGATCACTCTTGTTCTTCTGTGAGTGTGTGTGTGTGTGTGTGTGTGAGCGAGAAAGAGAGAGAGAGAGAGAGAGATGGGGAGAAAGAGAGCATGAAACAGAGTGGGGATTCTCTACCAGTCCCTATTCTGTGTGTGAAGATGACTGAACAGCTTCAATTGGGGCAGATACACCTCCTCCAACTCTGTTCTGCCAGCCCTTGAGCCTTGCGGTGTGTACATCTCCCAAGCCAACAGGCGTCAACCTCCAGAGATCCATACCAGACAGATGGTATTGGAGGCCGGGTAGGACGGCTATCGAGCTCCCTACTGTCAGTTTGCTGTGATGATCACACACACCAGGCTGTCAATACTCACAGTCCACTAATCAAAGAGGTAAAAAAAAAAAACTCACACAAAACCAACACAAAGACTATTTAGAAGGCAAAACTTAACTTTTGCTGTGTTTCATTAAAGAAGTGAGACTATGAACTTCTAAACACCACCACACTCACACTTGTATACTTGTATGTTTTTGCTCGTATTAATACATTGTGTGAACAAAGTCAGTAGGACAGTAAAGCTGAGGAACATTAGCCCGCCTTTGGCCTTGGTATTTTCCTCCCCTAAAGGCAGTCAACACTATTAGTGCTTCTTCCCTCTAATGGTGCGGGTGGGTGGGATTATGTGTGTGCACAGGGTGGGGGGCCTCTGCTGTACATACAGTATAGTCACAGAGGGTCCTAATGGAAAGCTCTGGGACCTCTATCCTCGGGCAAGGAGTGATGCATAGAGGGGGGAGTGGGGAGGGGGGGATGACAGAAGCCTTAGTCTGACAGGCCTGACCTATATCCCCCTTTGCTTAATAGAGAGAGGGAGAGAGTAATTGGCAGATACACATTTGCAGTTAGGAGCGCTCTCTTTCTGGATAGTGTTTTCTGTGGTCAATGTAAGGCAGCAGGCAAGTGGACTTTCCCCTCATCTCTTCAGTTTCTTTGGGAAATTTCACTCAAGTTAATAAGACGAGCCTTGATTTGGCGAAAAACACACACAAAAATCGTCCATGTCATTAGCATGATCATCAGTCTAATGGCGGCATTACTGAAACTAAACTGCGTCTGTCTTTCCCTCTGATGGCCAGTCAATTAGTCAGTCAGTTGGTGTGTGTGCTTGCCCGTGAGTCAGAGAGATTAAGGTACACTGTGTATGTGTGTGTGTGTGTGTGTGTGTGTGTGTGTGTGTGCATGTGGTCCCCCTGGCATGTCCTGGATCCTGTAGCGGGATACGCAGCCCTTTCTGCCTGGTTTACTGATGGGGGCTGTTCGGCTTCCAGACAATTTAGCAAAGGAAACTCTGCACAACAAACATAAACAGGCACAGACTGATCCAGGCAATAATAGAGAGCAAGCACAAAGAAACACACAAATACGGACAACGACACATACGTGTAGATATGCAAACAAAAAGACGGTCATTACAGTACATGAAGGCCACGGATGAGCATGTGCCACATGGATGAACCAAAGAGCTACTCCCTGACTTTCTGTGCTATCAGCGCCACGTTGAATAAGGGATCGATTGGAATCAGGATGACCGAAGGTGTGACGCAAACTTACTGTCCTGCTGACACTTTGCTATCCCATCTCTTATTCCTGCACAATCACTCTCTCTGCGCCCCCCTGTTTTCTAACTACAAGCTGAAGATTCTCCTCTCTAGATGTGAGCTTGCCGCTTCCCTTTCTCTCAACAACCAGTCCATTTACCCCTAAGGTAGAGGAGGGCACAGGACAAAGAAAGGGAGAGGAGAAAGAAAAGGAAAAAGAGACGTCAGGGTGGAAAACAACTTAGATCCTTAGAGCGGGACATGGGCCCGAGTGGTGATGGTGAGCTGGCGTGGGGAAGCAGAGCATTGCGTGCGTGTGTGTTTGTGTTCCTCTTCGGTCACTGTAGTTCAAAAGCTGAACCGCGTCCAAGCCTTGGTAATGATGCAGCCGGCCACAACAGACTACAATAACCAACAGTCTATGGCTGGCCAATTACTGTCCGCCACAATTATATTTCCAATTCAGAGGTAACAGGGGAAAGTGGCCCAACTCAACTAATCATTTCGAGCAATTACTTTTAAAACTAATTAGAATGTCAGGTTTGGCTGTGCGTGCCTGAGCTCGGGGGAGGTTTTTGTTTGTATTTTTGTTGCTGTTTTCACTTTGTCAAATGGGTGGACTTGAAAGGAGCGAGCAGGAGGAGGGGGCAATATCAGCAACAGTGCAAGCCAAACATCAACCGCAGCCATGGATTGTGAGGGACTTGGTCATTATGGGAGTTTGGTGAGTTTGGGGGAAAGCATTGTGTAAGAGAGAACGCTGTGTTCATTCTGTTGATGCCAGGTACTTCGTTAGACTGGTAAATTTCTTGGTGATGTCAGGTGAAGTGCTGTGAGAGAGCAAACGGTCCGCAGATCAGTGAGGGCTTTGAACCGGAGAGAGAGAAGGACAGAAAGGGATGGGAAGGGAACACTTTGTCATAGAACATCATCAATCTGGGTTAGTTTCAGTTGTAAAAAAAAAAAGAAAAAGAAAAGAAGACTTGAACTGAATTGAAGACAAGCTGAATGAAAAGGAGAGTTTTTCTGTAAAGGTCGTGCATCCGTAGGTTTGAGAAGACTGTACTTTACATAGAGATGGTGCTTTTGGGGTAATTCTATATTATTGTTTGCTATCTTTAAGTTGATTTGTATTATCAAAATGAATGATTTCTGGCAAATTCTAATTGCAACCTAATTAACAAGCAAGCCGCTGAGTTACTACTGAGTTTGGATAGAAGTCAACAACAAAAAATGGCTACTGCGCAACATGTGCTAACTGAGCGAACTGAATGAATGAGGCATGTCATGCCACAGAGAGGAAGAACAGATTTAACAAACATGCTGTACAACTGACGGGAACAGTTTAAAGGACCATTTCCGATAGCTGCTGCTTAAAAAATACGATAGCATACCTGTGTGTGGGTGCATGTTGAATGTGTTTGCGCCAATGTTTCCAATCGGAAAATCTGCAAGATGGGCCGTGTTATATATTTTATGAGTCTTGGGGGGTTCTTTTTATAACATACCACTCTTAGACACGCAAATACCTGCTATACATACAGCTGGTTAAGACATACACACGCACACACAGCGACTTGTAAATGTAAAAAGCTTGCTTTAAAAAGAAGTGGATGGTCCACCTCTACAAGACTGATTCATCTGATAATGCACAGCAGGGTTATGGCAACTCACGCAAGTCTAGTAGACAAGTGTAGTTATCTAATGTAGATAATCCCAACATTAAACATTGTTTTGTTTTATGTGATTAATATGATCAAATAGTGTACACCGGATTCTAATGAATGCCAAAAAATAATTATGATTTACATAATAGATACAATGTTAATATGATCAGTGCTCTCAGGCATGTCACCATTCACACTGCTGAACGTTCGTTCATCCTTTAATTTCCCAATCCATTCTCAGGATGCAACATATGCAGTCTCCCTTGTGATCATTTTGTCCGTCACATAAAAGTACAATAATTCTTCTTCTTCTGTCTTCCCTTGCATTCATATTTTCCTGTCCAACATGACATACTGCAGGTCTTACATGTTTTTAAAAATCCTAGAAATTTGCATTATGCAGTGTTCGCTGTAGGCCAGTCTCCAAATACACACACACACACACGCACACATGTGCTGCACACTACCAAACACACAGAAATGCCTCTGGTAGTTGTCATAACAGACCACCCCTGATAGAGTGATGTCTCATTAATAGACGGCTCGCAGCAAAAGAATGGCGTTACCTCTCCCACTTTTACTGGGCCATGGTGACAGTTCTGCTTTTATCAACAAGCAAGTGTTTTCCTCCCTGGTCCGCCGCTCACACACATTCCCACTGGAAGTGGAGCAAGTCAGCAAGTTTCTGTTACGATACAACCAAATCTACTTTTTAGTGCAAATGATGCCATTGAAAGTGATCATCGGTAAAGGTATTTGAATCTATTGCTCTCTTCTGTAAAAGAAAAGAAAAAAAGTTTTCCCTGTTTCCTTAAATTAAAGAAGGGAAGCATGGAGCAGAATAAAGCTGTTTAGCCAGAATGTATCTCTGTAGGACACTGTGTATCGGTGCTGTAGCGTTAATGAAAATGGTTTTATTGAGATTTTCATGTAGACTCTTGGGAGACTAATCTTGAGCTAAAAGAGAAAGCAACAAGCAATGTTAGAGAAAGCATACAGTAATGGAATGATGAGAATGATTTTATTACTATATGATCAAGGAACTTTGTTATATTCAAATTCTACTTAATGACAATGCAGAGGTACTCTTTACTTACTTTCACTCTTACTTCTTAGAAGAGGAAATTCTTTTTGCAGGAAAAGCCAATAGAATATAAACATAACACAGTAAAACACATGAAAACATTCAGGAATAAGGTGCATTTATTGCATATGGAATAAATGAAAGCTTGAACTTGAAACCCGCTTTAGAGTGGAGAAATGAAGTTGTCTTTCTTAGATGTTTGTTTCATGGCCACTTTTATTGTTGCAAAAAAATCAGTGCTGGTTTCTGTTATGAACGCGGAAGTCTTCAGGTCTGCTCATGCATCAGTTTATTGTTTAAAACATCAGTCACAGAGTTTTTTGTTAATTCCTTGTTCTTTCTTCCGCGCAGCTTATTTTGTATTTGTTTTTTAGAATTGATGGATGGATGATTTAGAATCAAAGTTACAAATTAAACAAATTGAGAGGGGAATGCACTTTATTCTCATAACAATTTGTTTCATGCCATTGCACAGTCATGTAATTATCATTGTGGTAATTACTAATTAGGTAAAAGGGATCCACAATTGTTGATTGTTATTTGTTATCTAATGCACTAAGGGACCGGAGGAAGAATAGTTGGACAGAATGTTCTGATGTTTGTTTTCTACTTTTATGTGGCTGTTGTTCTCGCTGATCCTCAATTAGCTGACCCATTAAAACATCTTATTAATGACATTTACACATCTGTAACTGATGTTTGCCTTCCTCAGTGCCCTGACCATTCCTTGTCGGAGCATCATGCCCATTATGTTCACTGCGAGCATCTCCAGGCTGGAGATTTGAACCAGAGTTTTCTGGAGTGCGCTCACTGTGAGGGAAGAGGAGTCGAGATGGAAGAAAGAGAGACACAGAGAGGAGGGGCGCTAGCAACCAAAAGTGGAAAAAGAGGAGAGGTACTTTGACTGACAGTTGTCTGGCCTGGTGCCTGCTGAGGTTGTTCCCCCCGTCGACTGCTATTATCAGCAGAAGGACTTCCCCATCGCCTTGGCAGGAACCGTGTCACCCCCTCTCCCCTGGAGGATGCTATCCCATTTGGGAGGAGATGAATAGGGGTCCCCTCACTCCGTATGAGGTCCCTGTGGACAGAATCTTTACAGAGGGAGCACAGTGGAGTAAACAGGCTTTATGTCAACACCAGCATCTCTGACATCTCCGTAGAAAACGCACAGCCTCATAGCAACTACTGGCCGTCCAATAGTTGGGTTTCAAACTGCTCCATCATGGGAATCTATGATGTGGCTGCGGAAGAAGGGCCCCTCTAAATGATTGTTCTCCACTTTTTTATCTTTGTTCTGAATTACACATGACAAATGTGAGATATTATGAGAGACTTTCTGAGACATTACACAGCAATGTTGTGTAATGTGAAAACAATACCCAGACTTGATAGACTATTTGGAATACATTAAAAATATATTAAATTAGCTTTTTCCTCCTGTTTGTTTAGAACAATATTATTGTCAGCTGCGGTTCAGAAACAGAAATTACAACAGTTGTCTGTCACTGTAAGGTTTAGCTAAGCTTAAAAGGCATGACATCTTAAAATTAATCTTGGTATTAATGCAAGGTGAGGGGGTGTGAGACTACACAGTAGCAGAGCAGCTCTCGTGTTCATTTGTGTACTGAATGACTCATTAGGGTATAAATTTAATATCTTTAAAGAATGCTCGGCATTAGTCATTCAGTTATGGTAATTAAAAACTATTTGAGTGATTCTGACACGCAGCCGATGGAACGGCTTGTCACGACATTTGTCCCCACTTCAGCATTTAAAGCTGCGTGTCTGAGAGTATTTGAGGTGCACCGTTAATTTCTAAAGGAATGCAGACAGCTCACAGACAACACACAGACAGCTGCACTGTTGGGTGATTGGCATGTTCAATGTACTGTGTGTAATACAAGTAAATCCTTCACTTAGGCAGGTGTGTGTGTGATAGAGAGAAAGAGCAAACACAAGAGAAAAACGCAGAGAGAAAGAAAGTTTGTGTGCAGGTGTCACGGACGGGTTTATTAAATTTTGCTCTTTTGACAACATCCCTGCAGCGGTGGGTGTGCAGAGCCTCTTGACTCACTCTTCAATTTACATGCTTTTTTTGGTTTTTTTTGATCAGCGGTGAACAGTCTGCCGGGAGGAAAAGTCTCAGGTAGGACACATGTGAGCGCAGACGGCTACAGTTTGAAGTCCATCTCTAATATTATCACACATATGATTTTCCTCCATTGAAGAGCCATCTGGGTAAATGGTTGCGCTTTTATCTGCAGCATTGTGGCCTAATGTGCTTAGTGAGTGTGATAAATACAGGGGACAGTATCCCTGGTGAGAAACTATAGAGATGTATTGCACACTTTATGTATACCAGGACACCTGAACCCACTCACCTACACCGTCACCCCAGCTTTCAGCCTGCAGCATTCTCTAGCTGAGCAGCAACCCTTCTTCCAACACCCCCCTTCCACACACACACACGCACAAGCACACTTCACTTCTTCACTCTCAATTTAACCCTGGTGTGTGATGGGGCCCATGGTTAGGCTCCTTGCGGGTGTTAATGGCCAATGGAGCAGATATCGTAATGAGTGATCAATCTAGTTGCTTGCCGTCACAGCAACACATTAGCCATTCATACAGATTCAGTCCACTTGCCCGAGCAGAAGATCTGGATGCATATTTAATCTTTATCTTTTACAGATCTCGTTTAAGCGAACCTGTTCGTAAAGCAAAGTCTTTGAAAAGGTGGCAAAGTCCATGTGAAGCCAGCGCCTGCCTGACAAAATCAAATAAGTTCACCCTGGATCTCTAAGAAGAGACGCTGCTCTTACTAACGAAGAAGCAGGAAATTCTGTCTCTGTGAATGATAATGAGGTGATTATTAAGATCTGTTGAAACTATTTTACAATTAAGTATGCAAAAGATGCATCGCATCAATTAAATGAGACCAAAAAAATGTGGCAGGAGATGAAAGAGAGCTGATGCATATAATGTCAGGAGAGAAGCGCATGAGGAGAATCACAGCAACCCTGGGAGATCAGGAGAGAGGAGGAGAGTCGCTGAGAGTGTCTGCTTTTAAGTACCTCAATCATGCACCTGTCACTCCGTTTCCTCACGTAGACATCAGTGTTTACTAAAATGAGGGCTGACAGAAGACATCAGTGCTGGTTTGTGTGCAAACAGCTTGTGCGGACATCCTCATGGAGCCAGCCACACTGATGCATTTTTTAGGTTTTACAATCATGCAAGATCCCATTTAAGCCTCCTTGATGTGGGAGAAACTTTCACTTGTCAGGAACTAATTTTGTGTCACTTTGCTGAAACAGCATAGGAACAAGACACAGTGCATGTAGTGCTAACAGCTCCCCTGCCATGCCTTAGCGGCAGTCTAATGGCAATTATTATCTCAGGCCAGTGAAATACAGTATGAAACACATGAAGTATCTCGGTATGTTAAAATAACCCTGAATACATTTGCAATGGAACCCCCATTTCCGCAAGCTCAACAATTGAAGCATCATGCATCCCAAGTCACCCGAACAAAGTCTGAAAGCAGGTTTCAGGCAAGGCTGGTTCCAATTCAACTGTGATAAATGGGCAGATAAGACAATCAGTGCACACCGTGACATAGTGCAGTGTTAGCTGTCAGACCAGCACTCTGCTGGGGAGTCCAGGTGCATCCACGTTCTTGCAGCCAAGGAAGGAGGGAAAAGCAAGGGCACAAGGAGGTGTCTTGCAGCTCGTGTGTATAAATACCCAAACTACAGTATTAAAGGTGACTATTAGTATGAGCCAAGTTCCTTTGTATCTACTCCACTGTCTGCCACGTGCATATTATTGAGGCCTGTAAACACGGAGACATTTTTGGAGAATTAAAAGCAGAGAGTGTATGAAGGACCTGTATCAACTGATGCAGGACGAGCTGGTCATATCACAGTGCCCCCTACCCTGGATGGAAAACGGCCCTGCAGTTGAGAAACCTGTACCTGTGTGAAGTGGTGAGTTGGCCAGATACCTGAATACATTTGCCAATGACTGACAAACGTAAATTGTGTGCTTGGCTGGCTGGAGTGTATGAATGGGGCAGGCTGTCTCAAGTGCTTCTGGTGTATTGTTGTGGGAAATGTGTACATGTGTACATGATTCACTGTTTCCAAAGGGTGCCAAGTCACAGCAGGGGAATGCCCACGTTGCACTTCTCTCATCTCCAGGATACAATAATGAGTCTAATTGTGTGTTTGCGCTTGTACACATCATGCGGCTGTTATTGCCTCTCTTTCTAGCATAGCATCAAGCGGGTGTTGCTCTACACGCAAAACTACCTCCAACCTCAAACCAAAACACCTTGCTCTGAATAGCATAAGAGAGATGCACCAGAGCCAGACAGAAATACTCCAATGTAGATGACTTTTACTGCCTTGAGCACTGTGATGACTTCACCATTGTGTCATGTACAGTAGCTACTGTGTCCTCTTGTTTTTCTTTTACTCCATAAGGTCTAAGTTTGGAGTTTCATTCAAACAGCATCAATTGGCAATTAATTTGTATAACATTGGTGAGAAGATCTTTGTTTGGTCCGATAGATGTAAAGTTGTGAATTCTGTGTAAATGTAGTATCCTCTGAACAAATGATTACAACAACTTTTATGCAGGATCAAACACACAGAATGGCCCCCTGGCAATGTTTGGGACATGACATTTTTTTGTGTAGAACTGAATATTTTGTGCTGCATTCAGAGAATACAAGGTAGACAATCAGCTTTTAGCAGCAGTCGTAGTATTCTGCTGTGGATGAGGACTGTTGAGATTTTTTTTTTTTTTTGTGGAGTTGTGCAAGCTGAGGCACAGATAGACGACTTTAAGAGGTTGATATGGCAATACTGCCACCTAGAGGCGTGGGGAGGAATGAGGCAGGAGCACAAGACTGACTTAAAAACCTCATTCGGCCCTGCTGCAGTTGATGACAGAGGTCTGTGCTCGACGATATACACGAGTAGATTCCACGTCACAACCTTTACACTATATCCTCAGTATGAGTTTGAGGCTCTACTTGTGCACTTGTGAATGTATTCACCGCGGTTGTGGTTATCAAAAGGATAAGAGCAGGCTTCTCTTGCTGCATTATGGTTACATCAGGTGGGTCATCCACTGAATGTCATCTCCATTGAATCCCATCTGGCCCGCAGAAGTAACCTGGCACATGCTGACCTGCTCTCATTTGCTGTCAGAGAGACAGAGATGCGGGGCATGACTATAAAGAAAAGGAGAAGCAGAGGCTCACCTGTGAACCAGAAATGCCCCGTTCAGGTGGGACCTGTTTTGACCTGTTGCCATCGGGACTCTAATGTAAGAGGTGAGGGGGGGAGTGGCCATCTGGTGTGTGTTTGTCAGTGTATGTGTGTGCTTTTGTTTATGTTGCCATCTAAAGGCATTAATAGGCCAATGGATTTTTCAAGCAGCTGTTACCAGAAAAAACAACAAAAAAAAAGCATGAAAACATGATAAACAATGTGAAACTTTGTTGTGTACAATGTGGAAATGTACCATTGCTCTCATAATCAAAACATGTGACACACAACTTCATCTGAAACACGATTTTTATTCATGTATGTATGTTTTATGTAACTCCTTCAATATGGGGCGAGACCATATGTAAAACTCATTTAAAAATACATAGAAGCTAGAGCTTGTGATTTGAACCTGAACTTTTAAACTCAGCATACCATACATCATCCTCTTACTGTTTATATAGCAATGCAATGCAATTCTGAAAAAACTGAAGCCGTCTGAATCTTTTCTGTGCGGTGGGAGCTTAAGGCTGTAAAGTGTAACACAGACTTGAGCTTGCCTCTTTTACTGTGGTTTTATGCAATCCTGCACACACTGTGTCACAGCTGTGTCACAGCCAATGTGGTGCAGATATTTATTCTGTATGTCATTTGCATCTAGTGTGTATCCTGACTACGTGTGTGTGTGTGTGTGTGTGTGTGTAAGTGCAGAACTTTTTTTTTTTTTTTTTTGCCACAGCTAGTCCTAGTTTTTATTACCAGTATCAACTTGCTATTGCACGATAAGGAATTTTGAAAATCCTCTGACAATGACAATAATGTGATCCTCTATTTTTTACAGTCAAAGGTCAGCTGCTTCTACGATTGTAACAATAACAGTCAAAACAAAATCATACACACTAATCGGAACAATAACATGCACCGACTCAGACAGAGAATGACCTTTGTTGTTTATATAGAAGAGCTGGTTGTCTGACAATCCACACTCATGCACGCAAACATACGCACAAGCATGCACAAACATATAGGAACACACACTTACCTCTTGAGAGTATCTGAAAAATCTAATTGGGATTTAAATTGGTTAGAGGCCTGGGGGCCTTGTTTGGCTGCATGGTTTGTCTGTCTCTTGTTTCTTTCTCTCTAAGGTCATTTAGAAAGTGCTTGTTTAGGGATGAGTGATTAGCAGAGATGTCCAGGGGCTTCGTACTCATCTGAGGATTCCTGGAAAGGCAGGGTAGACCTGCTACAGTGGCATGGCTGAACAGCGGAGGCTCCGGGGCTTTGCCATCCATCGCAGAGGGGAGTCTGGTGTGGCTGTGAGCTCAGTGAATCAGTGTCATGGAGGCTTTTGTGTTTAAATTCTAAATGTTTTAATATTGTAACGTTACATGATAAAGTCGGGCTTCGGAATTTGTCAAGTTAAGGTATTTCAGCAGTGTTTTACTCTCTGACCCAGCCGCTCTAACACCAAGAGACAACATGTTACCACGTTTAAACGGCGGCATTGAACACGCACGTGCACACACATGCACACTTATGCACACGCAGGCTAACACATGCACACAAACAGACAAGCATTCGATGTAACAAAGTCCTCTGTTGACCCTGACATCCAATTTAACAAACACCAGTTTAAAGTCCTGTTGACAAGAAGCAGGAAGCGAGAAGAGAAAGAGGATATGACATGAGGAGAAATCGGCTCCTTCTGTTCCTTGTCACTCCATATTATTGAAGACTTACCCAACATGCACCTGGGGGAATCAGTGTCTGTCCACCCGAGTCTCTCTGTCTCATGTTGCTCTGCCTCTCTCAAACACACACACACACACACACACACACACACATGAACACACACACATTCTCTCTCTTTCTCTTTCTTCTCTCCTTCTTTTCCTCCTAGTCTTAATCAAATGTATGCCTACTGTACGCTCTCTTTTGCATTGTTTCCTTGTTTTTTTGTCAAAGTGTTTGGGTTTGGGTCCAGCGTGGGCATGTATGTCAGCCTGTGTATGTTTATACATATGTGTACATGTGTGAGCAGATGTTTGCTCGGGGCAGTCTCGCATGTCCATCCCTGATAGCTCAATAGAAATGTGGGACAAACTTGAAATCACAAAGGAACTTTGTGTTGAGATGTATTCAGCACACATACGGAATAACTAATGTGACTGCGATCAGTTCATCTCCATCAAATCATACTGCCCTCATTTTTGGCCTGACTATTCATTACATGACAATTTATTATAATTTGCATTATTTCTATGTGTTCAAAGAGGAGGAAAAATAGATCTGTTAATAGTGCAAATCCCTTGATAATGTCCCTGCAGAATAGGCTTCTCCTCTCCATCTGATATTAATAGGTCTTAGAAACACAGCTATAGTTATTACAGTTATTTATATATTTTACTTCACAAAAGCCAGCATACCTCAGTGAGCACCAAATATATTTTGTCAAACTCTTTAATGGTAATTTAATGAACCGTGACCCTTGGATGACAATTAATGCCAGATGTATTTCCACAATGGTCATTTATTACTGGCTAATTTTACCTTGCCTGCTTTTTCTCCTGTGCAGATATTCATGCAAGTCTGTCTAAATGAGCTCTTCATCATTAGTTAGCCTCACCAGGACAAAGACGTCCCTGTCCACTTCCTGAAACAGTATTTGAAAATAAAGCAGTTCTTAATGAATATGTTTATGAAAAGCAGAGGCAGATGTATTAACTGCCATTTTTTATCACGAGCGCTTTTGATAAAGATGATAAAGCCAGATGGATGCATTATTATCGGGGTACCAATAATTTATAACCAGACTTTGAGATGTGTGTCGCAAAGATTACGAACGTGATTAATGAACAAATGCGGTTCTATTGATTATTTCATTGAATTAATTGATTCAGAGCCAATCGATCCGAGAGTGTGTGATGTAGACATCCTGCTTTTAATTTTTAAGCCTTAACACAAGTCTGGAACAGTTGTTTTTTTTTTTTTGGATCAAGTGGACAGTCATCACAAGATCTCAGAAATATCTAGTTTCCTCTCGTTCCTTTTTCTCCCCCCACCCCTTCTCACTATGTTTCCAGTCTATCATACATCCCCCCCTTACTGGGATCAGTGGGGCCATCACGCGCGCACCTTTGATGTCTCCCAGAGTTAAGCTGGTTTTGAAGTCAGATTAGTGAATTGTAAACACCCTTTTAGACCTTCAGACTCTCTCTGCAGAATGAGGGAGAGTGAGAGAGGGAGAGAAAGTAAAAGAGTTGTGGGATTAACCCATACACTACAGCTCAAAGGTTAGCTGATCTAAAACCACACTCCGTAGTGCCATGCGCAAAAAAAAATCATAAACTGAGGTGTTCAACTCGTTTATCATTTGCTCTCTCCCCCCCCGTCTCACCCTTTTTCATTTCATGTTATTTTGGGGATGCTATGGAAATGGCTGGATTGAACCAGACAGTAGATATGTGTGGGAGCAAGAGTGCCCTCTCAACCCACACACACACACACACACACACACACATACACACGTGTACGGAGAGAGGGCAGTGTTTTTCAGACGAGAAGCCCGTCTGTCTCTTTCACATTCCATTAGTTCCTGGAGCTACATCAGAGGGCAGAGAGAGCACACAGACATTCCTGCAAGACGCAGATGTCAGGATCAAAAGTCAGACTGACTCCTGTACGCAGCAGGGGAGAAAGACAGAGAGGAAGAAAAGAGAGGGAGAGAGCAAAGGAAGAGAAAGAATCTATGCTGGCTATGGCGAGAAAGCGCGGCTGCATCTTTTTGAACATCCTGTGTGTTGAAACCCATGAAGGCATTATACTCTCTTTCAACAAATTCTCCAATTTTCTGCAAACAAAGGCCTTATCCACCGCCTTGTGTTACCATCTACACCTGTAATGCTTTGTGTATTTACTGTTCTCAGGGCTATTGTTGCTATTGTTACTTACTGCTCTCTCGCTGCCAGGCTGATGGGAAACCATGCACCATGCTGCCTACATCTTGTGCCTTGTTTCAGTTATTAAAAGGCACGGGACCAGATGGTGTGTGTGTGTGTGTGCTGTGTGTGTGTGTGTGTGTGTGTGTGTGTGTGTGTTTGTGTGTGGTGTGTGTGTGTGTCTCCAGGTCTACACTTTGGCTCCAGGCTCTTCCAGAACTGGCACAAGCCCAACTGGGTCATCCATGCAAAGACTCTCTCTCCTCCTCACCAAGAGCGCATCTGTGTAGGCCTTTACATGGGTAATGTCTGTGTGTGTGTGTGTGTGTGTGTGTGTGTGTGTGTGTGTGGTGAGGATACAGTATGTGTTATAGAAAGGCTGGGGGTGCTGGGCAAAGTACGACTGCTCCTCACAAAACATAAATTCTGTTCTGCATATGTCCATCTCTCCTCTTGGGTCTCTCAGTCTCTCTCTCTTTTCTCTCTGTTTATTTTCCAACTCATTTGTTTGTTTTTTTTTAATCTCTTCCTTCCTCTCATCTCTAGCCAGCAGAGCAGCCAGGTGAACACTCAGTCAAGTGATCGAGTGATGCTATTTTTGCTATTTCCACAAGAGAACTATAGGAAGAGACAGAGGAGAGAATAAAAGAGCACCGTGAGATTAGAAAGGGGGGGGGGAAGCAAGAGGGGAGCGGCGAGCAAGGTGGGTAACAGCGAGCTGCAGACATATGTGCAGGGACACACAAGGTGATGGTAGAGGATGGGAGGGTAAACACTTTCAGCACTGGGCTGAGAGAAAGATAGGAAGACAGAAGGAGTTAAGAGGAGCCATGGGCCGAGTAGAGCTGTCAAGACGGGCCGGGAATTGTGGGACTGCAGACTGTCAGGAAACATCGTGTCCCTCCAAGAACAACCAGAACTCGTCTCAGCTCACAGCGTGCTTGGGATTTCACAGATATGTCTTTAAGTAGCAGACCACTGTTTTAATATCTCCTCAAATTTATACTCAAATGTTTCCACGTCACTGTTACATTAAGCGGCCTTGAGATGAGACATCAGAGACTATGATTCAGCTTCACTGCATATCTTTTAGCTATCCTATTGTGCGTGTTTGTGTTACGAAACAAAGATTGAAATTTGACATGCAGGAGGCTGCCTCTGTTTGCTTCAAGCACTGCTTTCACTCTTTGTAACCTGAAAAAAAAATGAATGTACTTCTACTTTATACTTCTACTCCGGACGAATGTTTAACATTTCACTCTACTGCATTTATTTCAAAGCTATAGTTACTTTGCAGATTCACATTGTGAATATAAAATCATAGATAGATTACACTATCTGATATAGTATATACAATATTTAAATGAGCTCCACCCTTTTGTACATTGTAGTTTTGCTACTTTTGTTAAATAAAGGCTCTGGCAGAAACACCTCTCTGTGTAATTCAATGCAGTTCAACAGCACCACCTCCTCAACAACCCTACAGTTGAAACAACACCTCTCCAACACAAACTGAACATTACAACCATCATGAAAGGAGGATTTATTGTGGAGCTTAGACTACATTAGTTTAACATATGTGTATCCAAATGAACTGGCAACTGAGTTTACGCTACATAGACGGGATCCTCGGTGCTTGTGTCTGTCTATTCTCCCACCTGTCTCACTGCTAATCTCGCCCTCCACCACCTGCCTCTCAGCACGCAGAGACAGAGGGCGCTGATTACATTAGTCCTCAGAGGGTTGACCAGATCGATACAGAGTCACCGTTCAATCCAATGCAATCACAGCCACTTGCTAATGAGAGGGAGAAAAAGGCAGACAGAGAAAAGAGCGACAACAAAACTGGGAAGGATCTGTTCATCATCACTTTTGAGGAGCACAGATACTCAGAGATACATTTTACCTCAATACTTTGCTCAGCACTGCATCACGAGTTTGGCGTTTACTGTAGCCTGACTGTGCCAACGCCTACCTTTCCTTTTTATCTGATTCCTTTCATATGAAGTGTCTGTCTCCTGTTCTCATGACTATCACATTGTCTATCACAGGCTCTCTTTTTTCGGCTACCTCTTTTTCTCCCTCGCACATCGCTGTTTAATGATGGTAATTTTCTACCCAGGTCCGAGTGTGAGCTGATGTGGTGAAGCTCTTGGCCCCCTGCTGTTCCTGATGAGGCATGATGGGAAATTACCCAGAGCTCTCTGTTGTCAGATTGTAACTCACTGTTTGGTTGTAATAAGCAGGCAAACCCATGCATGGGTGTTCACACACACACACACACACACACACAGACAGACAGACACACACACACACACACACACACACACACACACACACACACACACGTATGCAGACACCTCTGATTGTGTGCATTAATTACACTGTGTGAGATCACCACGGTGACCACAGCTGTGTGGGCCACGCCTTGCTTTCCGGGTCACTTGGGTCATCAACTCCCCACAACAGCTACAGCACCGTCGCTGTCAGACACAACAGCACATAATGAGAGTTCTTCTCGCTGAGCTCGCTGTTCAGATACCACTGAAACACTCCTCCATCCATCATCGCTTCCTTTCTTTCACTTACTCTCCTTCTCGTCCTGTCGTTCACCTCAACATTTCCAGGTTGCCGATGGCGATGATGATGGTGCGTTTGTGTGTGTGTGTGTGTGTGTGTGTGTTGTGGTCGTGGCCGCCTGCGGTTTATTGACTGACATGGCTGAGGTACAGGGCTCACTGGGGCACCACCGCTGGGTGAGTGGATGTTGGTGGAGAGGGTGGAGGGGGGGGGGCTGCCCCTGTCACTGTGGTGTGTCACCTCTGCTGTCACCAACAAATGGAGCTGTAGTGGAACCCTGTAAAGAGAGTCCTGCTGAGGTACTGTTTGAATCAGCTTGGGGCCAGTGGGGGACTGCAGGTTCTGTTTGATCAACATCAGCAGATGTTGGGAGGATGTCCACTGTCAGCTTAACTACAAATGACCATCCACAGTCAACACAGGCTGCGAGTATTTATCATAAGTGACATAAGTGAGGTTTAAGAAAGTAGCATGCATTATTCCAAGGAGACGGCTTCAAATTGAAGTAAAAATGAACTGGTCCTGCATCCTTCACTTTAGAAAGGAAAATTAGGAGAATTTCAAAAGATCAGAATCCATAAGGTCGCTGGTAGATATGAGGGATTGGATACTAATTAGTTTCCTGTAACATTCATAATGCCAACCGTTTAGTATACCTGTATTAAATTTAGTTTGTATGTGAGAATTCAAGCATAACAAAAGAGAGCAATTCCCAAAGTACTATTTAAACCGAACAAACATTTTAAACTGAACATTTAAAGAAGAAAGAAATATATTCTCCTTTGATTCAATATTTTGTTTTAAATGAGGTTTTTCTACAAAAACAAAAGTTACGTGGGTAAAAATCCTTAAGGGCACATCTACTCCTTCTCCTGCATCCAAAAATACTATGTCTATGAATTTGCAAATATTTTTATACTGCTGCAAGTCCATTCTTAGTAAACCTATATGAGCGCTGGGGATTGGAAGTTTTCACATCACACTTGTATAAGTTGTATTTTGGACCATGTTTGGCTTCCAAACTACGTGTGATATCACAAAATCGTGCTCATACGTACACGTCTTGGCCTCAGATTTAAGGTGAGTACAAGGAAACTTCAGCAGATGGCTTTGAAAGTATCAAGTTGTAGAGGGGGACTTAAAGTTAATTTTGCTCTCACCATTGGATAAGTTATATGTAATTTATATGCCTTTTTCTTTGTTTAAGTACTTTTCTTGCACTTCCAACACATTGGTTTCCATTGTTTTATAATTACTGTATTGCAGATATTATTTGTACTATATATGAGCCAATACAAATCCTAATCTAAGTCTAAAATATGTTACATACTAAGAATATCTTCACTCACGATGACATCAAGTGCTTCACACATGTACTTTAAAACCTATTACTAACACCTTTGAGGTTGATAAGGGCTTTCCAAACATATTTTCGTGGTAAAACTATAAGATAAAGATAAGATAAATAAGATAAAAAGATGATAAAATAAAAAATAAAGAATAAAACGAGCATTCATGATGGTATCGAGTGCTTTAGACATTCAATGGGCTTAAAGCGTATTAGTGACAGTTCAAGAGGGGACAATTTAAGAAGTCCAAATTATGATTGAATCTCTAAGTCTAAAATAGATTCTAAATATATGTCCACTCGTGATACTGCAGACATGCACTGACTGTATATTAGGCACACTTCAAGGAGTCTGCTGATGAGGTTGATGAGGACATTTTAATTCAGTGATTTCCCTAATTATGGTGAAACTAAGAATGATAAATTATGTGATACAGACACAGAGGAGCAGATCTTAGGATGTTTAATAAATAAAACTGATTGTTTTGTGGGGTGCGCAAGAGCAGCTGGATTATTTATAAGAAGATTATTTAGAATGCTTAGAAAATGTCTCTAATATTGTGTATTTTACAGTCAGTGTATTATGATGAAAAGATGATGTAATGAGCTCCATCAGATCACCTATTCCTCTGTGATGCTTCACTCTGATGAACAGTGAGAGTGCAGACCACATCTTTGATATATCTGTGATATCTGTATTATATTAAGGGCATAGTAATTACATTCCTCCCTGCAGCACTGGCTGCTATGCCCAGCACCTCCCTGCACCACTGTGGAGATACCCTTCTAAGAGAGGCTTTAGCTAATGGATAACGGTCAGCATTACCACTATCATAGTGCCGCTGGCTGAATGTGGGCAAAATGGCAAGGCCCAACTAAACTGGTGTGACTGAGAACGGTCTCAGATAGGGCAAAATCAGTCCTGCTCTTACACAAATACACACACACACACCAACACGTGCACCCAGGGGCCAGAGGCTGACAGTAAATAAAACCAGAGTTCCTTCTTAATTAGCTCTCTGCCTGAGGGTGAAAACACAGAAAGAAAGTGTGTCAGTCTCTCCCTGTGTTGGACACTAAGCTGCCACCCCGTCCCTCTGACCATGGCGGCCAAGGAACATGGCATTTCAGCACGCTGATTTATGAGTAGATGCAGCCTTATTATTTACTTATGTTTGAGGTGATTATTTTAAAGTCAGCTTTCCTTTCCTCATTTTTATCTTTTCATTGTTATTTTTTAATTGTCACTCAATGCAAATGCTGCGCAATAAACAATGACAGCCCTATGCAGAGGCAGCAAAAGTACATAGTTAGACATGCACTCTGATGGTCTCTAATTAGATGGAGAAATAAAATGAATTTAAATTTAGGCCAGAATGTCATGAGATATCTGAATGCACTGAGGTGAATATTATAAATGCTGATTAAATTTAACAACTACAAGGTAATGTCTGTCTCTACCTTTGTGCATCAGTGATGTCTGAACCGCTTCCTCTGATCTAAGTTCATTATGATATCAAAATGTGCGCTCTCCACTCCGCAGTCGTCCACGAATTACTGACCCTCATCCACATTTTTAATATGAGCTGTAAGCATAAAAATAATTGTCTTTAATAAGATGTGTTTTTATTAATTTTGTTGAATTCCATGTGATTTTATTGGACATTTAGTACCGCTATGCATTGTATGGAATACAGACAATAATGCAATGTTGGAAAAATGTCTTATATATTTAAGATAATCAATGTAATGTAAAAGCCCAGCACAGCTGGTTTGTGAGAAGAAGCCTCTTAGCTGGTGATAAGGAGCTTTGATAGCAGTGCACTACTGACCCCTGCTGGTGTTAATGTTGCCCAGAAAAACAGGAGTCTTGCGGTCCCTGAAGTCAACAAAAATCATTTTCCTTGAGTTCAAAGCATCTGTGTTCTGGTTTTCAGTAGTTATCTACACATTTTTTCTAACCTGAATAAATGCTGTTGTATTCATGTATCATATATTGCACGAGATACAGTCTTTTCCTGTAAACATAAATCCAGACTGTTCCATTAAAGCCTGACATCTGATGCCTTTTTCAGGCCTGACCATGTATGAACCAATCATATTCATTTATATCATTATTACTTTATTTTTCATATAAACTTTTGTAGCTATTATAGCCATTATTGGGTGGTTGACAGTTTAGTAAAGAAACAAGAAACATGCGATGAGAGAGAATGGAGTAAAAGATGGACAAAGACAGAGTTGTTATACCTCTCCACTCGGCATCAAGGAAGCCCCAAGTTACATTTATTTAATCTTTTAACCTCCACAGCACAACAGCACTGCGGTACTTTGCACACACACTGTCTCAGTGTATGTGCATATACTGTACATTTTCCTGGCTAAACAGGCGTGTGTGTCACACCTGACTTAACTGTGGCAAGAATCTGTAAAAGCAACGGATTTACACCTTGTTGCCCATCAGATGTCACTAAGCCATGGGTCAGAGGGAGGAGGAGAGCGCTTGTAAGTAAGACCTCTGGGGGAGAGCAGGTTCAGGAGGTTAAATCCATCTCCTAGTGGACAAAGGCTCAAGCAGAAAGGACACAGAGGGGACTTGTTACAATTCAATTTGTCATTGAACAGCAGGAGTAGATCATCTCAAAACATGATGAGCTTGAGAAGTCTAAAAAACATGTTTTGCTTGAGCAGAAGTGCGTTGTTTCTGTTGACGCTTGATGATGTTTGAGAGTGCATCTCCTCCTCTGACCACAGTGTACAGCTGAGTGTTGTCTGAGACAGATTCTTGCTAGGAAACGCCAGCAACCGCATGAGATCAGACAGGCACAGGACACACGTCATTAACAGCGTATGGCAGTGGCCCCGGAGCCATGGCGGGCTATGAGTGGACTATCAGTCGCCACTGTAAGGAAAGGCCCAATTAAGAACATTAATTATGCTTCCTTGGCACTAACTCTATCACTCTCTTTTTAGCCTGGAGAGCATTTAAGTCTGAGGCCGTGGCTGCACGCTCCCTCTCGTGCTATAATCCAATCTAGTTAAGGAAGTTTGTCATGTTTGGCAGAACTGGACTTTCTGGGGTGAGCTGGGATATCCAGATGGACAGGGTAGCAGAGTCGAGCTCATCCACAGGGTAAGGATGTGAAGTCGCACAGAAAATGCGGTGTGATCTCAAAGACTGATTCTACAAGGTTCTCCTAATGCACTGTGAAAAACCTGTGAGGGAGGCAGATGCAACATGTTTCACATCAGTGCGCCTCACAGCTTTTTACTGACACAGAAAATGCTAAACTGATACAAGCTTAATGTCAATTAGACTTTCTAAATACGGTGAAAGCGATGAAACTGTGGGGAACATGTGCACTATTTGTCTGTGTATATACTGACGTTAATTATAGGGAGTGAAATGTGCTTTTACTGTTAACAGCCCCATACTGCCTGAGGCATGCTGCCTTAATATATAAAGAGTCTTATTTGTGAGGGTCCTTTCTCTCTTCAGACTTAGTTCCTCTGCCCCTCCATTCACTAATTAGTCACATTTAGGTTTACTAAATGTCATAGATTAGTTTGAGTGTCTGTCTCATTAGAAAAAGGCTTCATTCTTGTTAATACGCAGAAACGATGGTAATTGTTATGAGGGTGCTTCTCTACAAGTAACTAATTTGCACTGGAATACAGGCATTTCACAGCTTCATGAAAATAAATCTCTGTAGGAGAACAAATTACATTCTAATTAAAGACATCACCTCCAAACACAATAGCTAATGACACAAAATGGGTTTAGTTTTTGATTAGATTAAAACAGTTAATGTGGGACAAAAATAGATCTGAAGTGAAGAAGAGCCCCCCCCCCCCCCAAAAAAACTACGTTTTTACTACACTGCGTTAGCTGATTTCACTCATCACTTCCTCTTCTTTGCTTTAAGTTGTGCTAATAAGCAAATCAACTGGTGTAGTGGTTAAAATGAAAACTGCAAGTACTCTCTGCCCTCCATAGTTGTTTCATTCCTGTAATAGAGCTGATAGGAGAGCAAAATGCCTCACACCCTCTTGAGTGTTGGAGCTGCTGGGCCTGGGAACCTTTCATGAACTGACCTGGTACAGTTGCAGCATACCTACAACTGTGGCAGCTCAGATGATTTCAAGTTTCAATTAACATGCAGGCTTAGTTTAATAATTGTAAAATGAGCTGGGCCTGAGTTTAAATTCACTCAGTTCTTTGCATCGCACCACCTGATGCTAATTTGTTGTATGGCAGACAGCTTACCGTGCCAAGATAGAGCAGATTTTGCCAAACCAAGAGGCAGAGAATGAGATTTAGTGTTGAAAATAGCTTCAACAGGAGGGCTTCCTTGAATTTATTTATCCTACTTGCAATAAGTGTTAAATCTATCACTGGAATCCACAAAGAGTTGCAATATTTGGTTCAGAATATTGTTTTGTGCAAAAACTGTCTGAAAATAAATGATCATATTGGTATAGATGGTAAAACTATGCTGGGTATGTGCCAACAGCTGCCAATGATGCAAAGGAAAGGATGGGAAGACAACTTTAAGAGATATACAAAATCTTCAGTGTGTTTCAAGAGATCAATGAAATATCAAAGAACAAATTGAAAAAGCAAAAATGGTAGAAAGCTTAGTGCAGCAAAAGTTAAAGCAGAAGTACTGAAACATTGTTGTTAGAGACATCTGTAGCTACACACTCCGATACTGTGCATCCCAGGGTTTCACTGACTGAAAGTTAAAAAGTTTGTCTTGATCATATCTTAATGTCCATTACCGTCCCAACCTGCAGTTCCCACCCAGAGTACAACTTAGACATGATCCTGCCCTAACGTATCACCAGACCTCAGTTTTCATGGCCAACAGAACATTAGCATGCTTATTGCTCTCACCGATTATCCCCACTATGTACGCTACATTAGCGAACTGTACGATTGGCCAACCCCCTGCCTGCACAATCAACAGAGAGCGTGAATGAATGATCAGCCATTAGCAGGTCGGGTGTGAACTGTGAAAATGGGCTCTCACACCAATGACTGCAGGAGGCCTTGATTTGCTATAGCCTAGCTTAGCATCCTGTTAGCCAGGCCCTGCACTTGTTACACTGTGGCAGTGCATCAGCTAGCGTTAGCCTGCTCTGCCCAATGTAATGCAGTGGAATACAGACTAGTGTAGCGTGCTGAAGCCCAGTCTAGTGGAGTGCTGTGTGCAAGATCATAGTAAGACTCCTTGCTAACATATGCTTGTGTTTAATGCAGCGACCTGCTTCTGCATGGTGAGTTTACACATACCCTGCAGTGAAGGTAGTGTGTGTGTGTGTGTGTGTGTGTGTGTGTGTGTAATATCAGTAATCAGTGTACCTCAAACAGGCAGAGTATAACTAGGCCTGGTGTGGTGAGAATGCTGTAGACCAGCTCTCTGCCAGCCCATGTTGACTGTTTCAGCTTCTGTGTGTGTGCATGTGTGTGTGTGGTCATGGATACTAACACTGGAGACACCACCTTGAGATGCCACCTAGACAGCAAAGACCCAAAAGGTTAAGGTAACAGGGAGATGTGTCAGTGTGTGTGTTGTTTGTTCTTCACAGTGTGTGTTTTTTTTTTCCAAAGCTAGAAAACTTCCTGTTGTTGATGTGTATTTTGTTCTTTAATGCACCTATGACCTCTGTGTGTTTCAACTAAGTCTAAGTGTGTGTGTGTGTGTGTGTGTGTGTGTGTGTGTGTGTATGTGTGTGTATCAGGCAGTGTTAGTCAGGTCTCTGTGGATGGGATGCTATTAGAGTTGCCAGCATGAGGGCAGCAGCATGTCAAGGGCCATTGGAGAATTTCAGATGCACAGAAAAAAAATCAGAATCAGACAGAATGTGGCCGAGGGATCCTCAGTTGCGATTTGTCAAAGTAAATGTAAGAATGACTCAAAGTAATGCAGAGAAATACACTCATGAGGAAGTTAAAAAGTTATCTCTTGCAGCTGGACTTCAGAAAGTTCATTATTCTGTTCGTTGCAGTCTCATGAACTTTGATGCCCTAAAGTTCAATAAAAACATTCACACTGAGTTTCAAACTACTTAATTATTCTCCTTTGAGTAGATGTTGGCTGAGAGATATGTGCATGCCTTAATAATTCAGGTTAGAGATAAAGGAAACAGTATTTCAACAAGCTTGAGGCAAAGATGGCACATTAGTCACAACAGAGAAACCAAGATACTTCTGATCGTGGACAATTTTCTTCTTTATTGAGTTTGACAGTGTTGAGGCGCAGGAATGAGACAGGCGAGAGAGCGTGATACCGTGCTTCAACCTCATGCTTATTTGGTTTTTCCACTTTCACACCCCAGTCTAATTTCACAGTACAGAATCCTGGCTGCATGATGGCTCGTTGTAGTCCCTCGAATCAGTGGACCAGAGTGGACCCGGGGCCGCTGACTGAGCCCACAGCTCACCAATATCAGCTCAACACGCCTGCATGTGCATGGCTAATTTGGTTGTTATTGTCGCTTATGTGTGTCCCAGTGGAGCCAAGTCGTGTCGGTTCGTGGGCCAGGTTTTAGTTCCACTCACTAGTCTAAATGCACACATGAAGGAAGATGTGAGGTCCCTCTGGGCCGCTCCCTTCTTCATGTGTGAAAACCTGAAACTCTTATCCGACACTGACTACATCAGTTTGGTGTTTTTTTATTTGATTTGATTTGATAGAGAAGGTGACGACCGGGTGAGAAATTTTTTGGGGTCGGATTGTTTGCATGCACTTCTGGTTTTATTTTGTGAGTCAAGATAATGCTTGTTGATTCATACATAGTATGATGTAGAAAACACACACACACACACACACAATTTCAATCCCTTTTTTAACATATTAGAATGAATCAACTAATTCCATTGTAAAGTAAGTAAACAAAGCTCGTCGATGAGTTTTTATGTTTGTAAATCTCGTTAATGTTTTGTATGTTGTACAGTACAATAAGAATAATGTGAGTGGCGGATGTAAGACAGCGAACACACATGAAACCGAACATTTCACAGTCGAGTGGCTCTATCTGTTCCAGTACTCCTACTTAAACGATGACCTCTCTGTTCCCTGCCACTGAACAGCCTAAGGACCATCAAATCCTTATCCCACTCTGTCATATTCACATCACAGTGCTTATCCGGGTCCCCTTGTCCATAAACAGAAGCAAACATTTCATTATCGCCATGAACCACTGGCAGATCATTAATTCATCCCTCACACGCTCCACAGTTTTTTGATTGAAAGCACCTTAAGTTCTTCCATATAATAACCTCACACTTTTTGCATCCTCGCGTTCTAATTGGCTCATTGTTGGGATGTGGTCAGTGGCTGTGTGATACCGCCATTGTGTGCAGTGTCGCCCAATAATGAGTAAGCTTTAAAACAAATAATGGTTGAGCTTTACTATTAAACTCTCACACTAGGGATTTGTAGATTAGTGTCGCTTTTTGATCTCATATCCTTGACCCGTTGATGTGGCATCATAGACGCCGCTGCCCTGATCTTTGCGCGGGCTCGGAGTCATGATAATGAGCAACAGGATGGGTGCAACAAGAGAATGAGACAAATACTGGGTGCATGTGCTGTAAAGTGTAAACAGTCGTAACTGGATTCACCTGATTTGTGCCGGTTTATGCATCAATGTGCTGAGCTGCGTTAGATATTCAGCACCCAGGCTCATTATAAGACCTAATTCAATTGACCTGGAGATGTAAACACATGTGTATGTGGATATAAGAGGACCAATTAGGAGTGCTGCGACGCTGAACAGCACCAATTTTTGTTGCACCGTGAGGATAATCGAGGCAGAACATACAAAATAATAGTGGGAAACTAAGGCAATAGCATATTTGGTAGTTCCTTGCTGGAGAGGGAGACAAAAAGAGAGAGAAAGAGGGGGGGGTCAGTGTACTGGCCCAGCTAGTGTCCCATGCTTACTTGGGTGTAATGACCCATCAATGGTGACATCTTGTTTCATCAACTTCTGCTTCCCTTCACTTGTCTGTCTGGGCCTGGTCTCTCCCTTTCTCCTGCCCTTCTCCCCCCCTGCCCCCTGAAATCCATCTTCTTCTCTCATGTTTTCCATTTCCGTGTACCTCTCCTGGATGTAAAGGATAACCCTGAACCATGGAGTGTACTAGAGGACATCCATTTTTGTGATACTGGGTGTAATGGTTAAAATCAATACCACAATATATTGCATATCGGTATATTATGTCCCAAATATCACAAATGTATGTGCAGAATCATATCTAAAATAATCAAACTGGATCTTTCATTTAAAGCTGGAACAGTTAGTTGTTCAATTGATGACACAGTTTTTTGAGAATTTTGAGTTTGGTAATCCAATAATAATTTTCTCAATAAGAAGTGAATCACTTGTGCAGCTTTCCATGTGTTGGGTTTGGGATTAGAACTGTCCGACAAAACAAGCAGCTTAAAGACGTCACTTTGGACTCTGGGACTCTGTGATAAACCAATGAATCCATTAAGGAAAATAATGTAATTGATAATGAATAATTGCAGCCCCTATCGAATTATTATATTGTTTCATTTTTTTCATATTCAGCATTCAAATGCTCTCAGTTCCTCTGTGTGCCAAGAAAGTTTATTTGTAAAGGTTGATGTGATTATGAGAAAAAAAGAGAAAGAAAACACATTAAATATTAAATATGTTTTAAGGCATAAGACATACAGTAATATGACAAAAGAGAGTAAACAGAGGTGGAAGAGGTGTAAACAGAAAATGCCATCATATTAAATAATAAACTGCATTGTAATTTTCTCATCAGAAGTGTGTGTGTGTGTGTGTGTGTGTGTGTGTGTGTGTGTGTGTGTGTGTGTGTGTGTGTGTGTGTGTGTGTGTGTGTGTTCGTGTGTGTGTGTGTGTGTGTGGGGAGGCAGGGGGCCCAGCTGACGAGGCCTCTCACTGGGACACTGGCAGGCCTAACTCGCCGCAGGCCCAGCTCTCAGCTCTACCTCTGACAGGCTTCATACTTATTGCTCAATGACATTCGATGTTTTCCTTCAGTTTGCTGTAAGATTGATTTCCCAGATATGTTTGAAATATCTCCAGAGCCCTAGAGCAGGGTGACTGGCACAGTGACACCAGGAGAGAGAGGCAGAGAGGCAGAGAGAAAGAGGTGGTGCAGAGGGGGAGATGGTGTGCACAGGGCAAAGGAAAAGAGGTAAATATGAAAAGCAAATGCAGATAAGCTGTTTGTTACCTGCAGAGAACTCAAAATGCCTGTGCCGTCTACAACAGTAGACTATTGCATTTAGGGATTCAGCTATGACTTTATCACCGATTATTTTGATTTATTAATCAGTTATTGATTAATTCATAAAATGTCACAATGTGATTTGAAAGCCCAAGCTAAAGGTGCACTATGGAGTTTTCATGTAAACAAACAAAAGTTGTGTTTGCACTTATTTTTCCTTGAAAAAAAAAAGATTCCCTGAGCAGACTTGGTGGAAATAATGCACTGAGCGAATCTAAAAAGTTGCCATGCAAAATGCATAGTTCACTCTCTCTTGGTCTCCCTCCCCTGTTTTTAATGTAATTTGTTAATAAAATAGTGGCAGTCAGTATCCTGGTGTGTGCTTTTGTTTTATGGTTTGTGTGCTTGAGGTCATGCAAACACTCTGACGAAATTTCCTTCCTCATAAAACATTTGCATGAGAAAAATTAAAATCGTGATTTGTTTGCCTCCATTTTCACCAGCTATTTTATTAGCTACTTCTTTGCTGTCTTTTTTGATGCATTGCTACATTTCTTTGAGCATTACCTCCGCCAGCTGACAGGCAGCAAAACGTGTGATACTAACAGCGGGACTGTGTATTATGTTGCAAGCATCATCCCTCCACAGTGTACATTAAAGTTTGGTCCAACACAGTGCAAAAACTGAAATGTTTTTTATTTATATTCATATAAAATGCAGTAACACCGCAAATTTTCATATTTGAAAGGCTAAAACAGTAATAAAGGTCTTAAAAGGTCAATTGATTGGAAGAAAAATGCTGTTTTCTGTTGCTCAATAAATCAATTAACTGATTAATTGTTTCAACAGTAATCGGTTTCTGGCTTATGTTGAACTTTCAGTGGGTTCTGCTTCAGCCTGCTCTTTAGTCTGAGGACAATGTGCATACAGTAAGTTCAAAATAAATTGGGACATATTGATGTATGACCCAGAGAGACACGACAGTCCGTTCGGTGTGACTCCCGTTGAGGCATCAAGTTCATCTCTCTCTCCTGATGTGTTTACCATAATTGGACAGGGCCTCATGATGATTCCCCCCCCCCCTTTGTGAAAAGGCATCCTCGGTGCATGTTGCATTATGTCACGTCTCGTCACTGAGCATTTGAGCACATTTGCTGCTTTGTTTTCTTGGGTGCAGGGGGGGGGGGCACAGATCTACTGTTTTAAACTCTTTAATGCAATTTAACAATGCCACGTATTCTTTTCACGTTTCATTGGAGTCCTTTACGTGTGAAATTGCAGAGGCTTGCCTAGCCTGAGCGACACGGCACAGCAGAGGCAGGGTCACACCGAAGCGCCAGATGTGGGAGGGAGACCGAAATTAATTGCTACACATTGTTCAGTGGGTGTGTGCGCACCTTCAGTGAATTAACCACTCTCAGGGTGTGACTGTTTGAATAATGGGAATTAGGTATGAGGCCTTTCACTCACAGCTGAAGCCAACTGCAGGCATTGCATCCAATTAGCTTATCTGGCCCCCAAATTCACATGCTTAACTTGTGTTTGTTAGTGCATAAAGACTTTCGACAACAACACATCGTATACAGTTGTTATTCTCTGGGTTTTCTGTGCAGTTGTCACGCACACGTGACACCTCCTCTAAACTCTTATTTTCAAATCTAATTTCAAATCTCTCCAGACAAGAGGCCATTTAATTTAAATATACTTAATTTAATATTAAAGATATTATAAGAATCATTAAGGGCCAGCCACTTAATTCAAGTGACATATTCAGATAGACAGTTTTAATAGTGATGACCTGAAAGCTATGCATTAGGTGAAAATGGCAAACCAATTAGAGAGACCGTCACTGTGAGCCCATTAATGTGAATCTTAATGTTGTCTTTATTGCTGTCAGATTAGACTTCACAGTGTGGTTGAGAGCAGAGGTAATGCACATTAATGACAGTTGGATGGCAGACATCAGGAACATATGGTGCTCTCCTATGGCCATTACCAAGTTCATACCATCCCTTCACCCATATGGAGGATGACAAATCCATTATAAGACACAATTCCTCCCATGATGTATGAATAATACAGCTTTTTACTGTTTGTCTTGGTTTATTAGTCTTATCTTTTAGTCTTAGTTTTATTGTAGCTGTATTGTATGAGGTGATTGTGTGACGACTGGGTTCATCGCATTCCACACCACTACCTAAAGACCTACAGTGTCAGGAGTGGCAGCACATCATCATATTCCTCTGAGGTCTACAATTACAGCTCACACTGACCCTAACCCACACTGCCAGCATCATCTGTGTTAGAGGAACTAGCAGTGGCATGCCCACCCTAATCGTGACCCTGGCGTAGTCTCCGGTGGGGAGAGCTTCTTGTAGCCCAGCCCAGCACAATAGAGTACCTCTTCCCTCCACCTGCCCCCTCCTGTCTCTCTATTTTCCTGGGCAATAGGAGGGTGGAGGGGTGGGGGCAGTGGTTTGATGGAGAGGTGGTGGTGGGGGGGCACTCTGCTTCCCCTGGGGCTGCCTGCTGGAGCGAGGTGACCCAGCTTGTCGCTCGGTGACCTGTGAGAGGGACATTATGAAGTGTGAGTGGCTGTCACCCTAACCGCTTGTGACAGCACGGCTCCCGGCACAGCTGTGCCAGCCTGCCCCAGCCAGAGACCCAGGGCCCATGGAGAAGGGGGCGGTAGAGGGGCCGCTTTGGAGAAGGCGTAGGCAAGGGTGGGGTGTTCGGAGAGTGTCTGTGGTGGGGCAGGAGGGTAGGAGTAGAAGGAGGAAGGAGTTCAGGGTGTTAGGGGCCTTTGCTCTTACTGGTGTAATGACTTCTCCGTTGATTCTGGTGCTTAAGGGACGGCCCTGCGGCTTCACAATGTCAAAGCCAGCACAGTTGGGCTTTGCGCTACAGGACGACATGGGGATGTGACGGTGGAGGTGTGAGCAACCAGCTGTTATCCTTTAAGCCAGCAGGGTTACACACATGTACTTTATTTGGCATCTATATGTTGTGCCAAAATTAACTGTTTCCTCCTCATCAAGCATAGATCACTATCCTATATTCAGAACTGTTTTGGTCCCAGTGACCTTCCTCAGAAGTGCATAGAAAGCACGTGATGCCAGAGTACATGACTGTTCTTTCACTTTCTAGTACACTCTTAATGTTTGTTACTCTGAAACTCAGCTAGATTTTGGTCTATTTAGTCCTCTGCAAATCCCTCCATGATTAAGAGGTCAAAGACCTTTGACATGTCTGTGCTGTTGTTTGTCACCTTGCTAAACCCATTAGTTTTTTAGACTGAACAGAGGGACAAAAGTCCCAGTGTCTAAATCCAGATCAGGGTCATTAAGCTACACACTCCCCTGCTCAGTTTCTTTTTTCGTCCTTTAATAGTTCAATGCAAACTTCTCTTCTTCTATTTTGAAAAGTCAGTTCATTACTTGACCCTTGAAACATCCCTTTTGGATGTGGAATGAAGCATCTGTGGCATTTAGCAGTGGGACTTCCCAAAAGAAAAATATCCGAGTACAATCATTTAAAAGGTGGAACATCAGTTTCACTGTAGGATCAGTTCAAGTTTGTGTGTGAAATAGGTAAGAAAGGACAAATCTGAAAACTCTGGTTCAGTGACCAGCTCATGAAAAGCCTTTTCTTAATCTGAGTCAAATAAAGCTTAAAGTTGTTAATCTAAATGCAATTAATGCGAGAAATTAAGTGATCAGCTTGAGCTATTGTCTTGTGATAGATAGATAGATAGATGATATCTTATACCATCAATTAGGCCTATGTAGTCTGTTGCAGGCCACAGTGTGGCCTATGTTGTCATGGCTCAAAAAACTGACATCCATAGAAAAGTTTGGACTTATTATGGAACTACTGCAACTGCAGATTTATTCTATACTCAGAATGTTACGATCCACTGAAGTTAGAAACGATACAACATGAATACATCTCTGTTTGTGTTATCTTCGGTCTCAGGCTGTGTTAAAGTCTTTCCCACTATCAGACAGTGTTTCTCGGAGAGTCATTATTGAAATATCTTCCACTAATTAACTTTAAAAAAAAGTGCATAGCACGAAGTAATGGGAGCTAATTGGTAGAAATGTTTAGCCTTAATTCCCAGAGATTAAACAAGTGAACCTGGATTTCTACAGATAAAAACTGTCAATATATGCAAGGTGCTTTCTCAGGTGATTATCTCACAAAAGTAAAGCTGGTTTTCTTTCAAATGTAACCTAATCTTTTGCAGTTTAGTAGATGCTCTATCCCAAATATAGACTAAGAAATTAAAATATAGATGCTACACCAGTGTGCCTAATGATAATAATTAGGTGTAAAAATACAGAATATTTAATAGGGTTGTCTTACAATCGCAGCCTTCCATTTCTGCAAGATTTCTTCTTTGTTTCGCTATCTGTCTTTCCTTTGCATTCAGTCCTTCCAAAACTTTCCTCTCCCAGCATGTTTGTATCCCTGCTCTCTATCTAAACCTTGCCACTTTACTCCACACCTCTCTCTCTCTCTCTCTCTCTCTCTCTCTCTCTGTATCCCTCTGTCACGGCTGACCTGCGTCCTCTCTCTGCAGGGCCTCTCCTGGTAGCGCCCAGCTGGCGCACTGCGAATCGGCTGGGCAGAGGCAGGAGGCAGTGCCAGCTCTACTGGTGCAGAAAGGGGCACACCAGGCAGACAGGCCCAGTGTCAGCAGCAGCAGCAGCAGCAGCATACTATCCCCCCGGCTGCCACATTCACAACACACACATATGCCCACATATATATTGCTGCAACCCAAATGCATGCACACCAGCATCAGCCGACCAATGCCAAATAGGTTTGGTCCGACTGGGACCTAGTTAACTGGGACAAAACATTTGTTTACACACTAGACGAGTGCAAACAGGCACACACGCACATTGAATCACGCACACATTCACATGGCAGAGGATGCAGGGACAGTGCCATCTCCACATGGAGAGGAGCATAGCTATTATTTGGTGCCATATGCAAACTGATTAATTTGACAATTCTGATGTCAGCCTGAGGCCTGTCCTTCCCTGAAGGAGTCTGAGCCGCACGAAGCATGTAGTAGAGCACATATTGAATGGCACGCATTTCATTGGTTTGTATTTGTCCTCAGGGAGGACACTTGAAGCTCCTTGTAATTAAGAAGATGGAGACTGGGCCTCCTGCCTGTAGTTACCCCTTCATGTCTTCAGCCCTGAGTGTTTCTGTCCATTTTCTGCCTACCGATTCAACTTGACCTTCCTTTAGCGGCAACTTTATTAACCCAAGCAAAGCCCTGCTGCCCTGAGATCAGACCCACAGTAATTAAGATCAGCAGGGAGAGGAGAGAGCATGTTGCACTTTGACTTACATAATTTTAAAACCGGGGATCTCAGGTGGTCTGAATTGAAATGTCAAGATATATACAAATAATGCAACAACACTGTGATATGTGTGTGACATGAATTTCAACAGCATCCACAGCAGGACTTATTCTAACGTGGGCATTCATATGGGAATTATTTGTCTCTGCATAGAAAATGGAACTTGCTGATTTGCATACCGTTTGATTATTGGGGTCTGGAGTATTCAGCCAAACTTCCTTATTTGTGTTTGTGCCTCTGAATGTGTGTGTGTGTATTCTGACCTCTTTCACACAGAGAGACCCCCAATTGTGCTCCAGTAGCCAGCCGAGCTCAGTGAAGCAGAGCCTATATGCTCACTGGCATTTCACACACCCAAACGCGTGCATGTAAACACACATGAATAACATTTTTCCAGCTGGGGTCCCATGTGACACACACAGCACACACACACACACACACACACACACACACACACACACACAGATGCATACAGACATCAGCTTGGATATGGAAATAATGGTTGGGGTCTCATCCCCTAATGTCCGCCTTGCATAGCACCTCTCTGCAGCAGGAAACCCCTCAGCCATATCTCCCCTGTTATCAGTCCAACTCTTGCTCGACTCTGCAGGTCAGCCCACCCTTTGCCATCCCCATGATTTGAGGCACACTTCCGCCTTAAAAGTTGTCCACCACTACCTTTGATAATCAAGATAGAAACTAATTGAGCTCACCCATGCAGAAGATGCTCTCGCCTTTCCACGCGCACACACTTTTTGAGGAGATGGGGGCCTATACTGTTTCAGCTCATCCAACTGTGAGATTCTCCTTTCCCCTTTCCAGTCCTGCCATCATCTCACTAATGGTGTTTCTATCTCTTCTCCATAGGAGGTAAATGAAGCTTTTAAGCAGGGTGGAGGGAAGGGGGGCCACTGAAAAGATTAATTGACTTTCTGCAGAGCTTCACTTATCCTCCACTGGCACCTTTGACTTGTGAGTGTATTTGTGTTTGGATTACATGATTATATCACCATTATTGCAGCAATTTGTCGTTTGTTCAAAATTGTGTCAGGAAATATCAAACTGTGTCCCATCAACCATTTCATCCACTGTGGCTGCTTGGTACCTTCATGTAATTAGAGCAAATCTTGGTGGCATTGTTGATAAAATATTTTGTGACAACAAATTAATAAATAATAAATTATGAATGTATTAAAGATAATTCAGAACCAATATGCAATATCTAATCAGAGATACTGCAGACGTTATGTATATATATATAACCAGGGATTCGTCTTCTCTCTCTTGTTTTTTCTCTCCTGATTTAGTCTGTCCCCTGTTTGTTCCTAGTTATTTGTAAAAAAATAACGTAATCCTGAACTTGTCGTTCATTGGGTCCAAAACAGGGAGCACAAATGTGTGTATTTCACTCTGAGAATATTCGGAGAAAGGTACAACTAAATAAAACTCAAGTAAGTACATTCAATATGCAAGTCTGTGATGTTGTTTTCACTTGAAATTTCTAAATTTGCTGTGAGTCTCTGAAATCTGTACATGTTTTTAAATCGGTGAACATGTTTCTTAATTTGCTCGTATTGATTTTCTTATATTTGCAAAAATTTGTTTCCAAATGCAATGGGGATTCATCACTTGCCTTTTGACCATTACAAGTGTACAGAATAGTTTTTTCCGATTTACAGTATCATTTCTTTGCACCAAAAGCTGGTACATGCCGAGCTGAGTTTGGGGGAAGATAGGATAATGAGTTCTTTTGCATTTTATCAATCTACTGGTTTATTTCAGAATTATCATGATAACAAAATGTGAATAGGCAAAAACTACAGGGTACAATTGTGTTTTTACATTGGAACATACAGAAGTCCAGGGAGCAGACTATTGTCAGGAGCACACTGTGGGCCTGTGGTGGGCAGAACACTGACAGACTAAGCACAATTCCTTATTGCAAACAGCACGTTGGATATGAGTTGCTGATGATGGTAATGTGTGACATTGAGGATCTCAGCCCTGTTTGCAGGAAGGTGTAGGTAAGAGTCTCGGGCAAGAGAAGGAGCTCTGGGTGTTTTCTGTAGATGGTTGAAATGTTCCTCACGGACTGTTACTGAGGCGAGTGTGTGCACTGTTTAGCAGAACATGACTTCCAAGGGCTGTTGTTTAGACTCTGAGTAAGTATAGTCTTGGACTAAACTGACTTTGGTGTGTAGAATCTCAGTGTAATCAAAGAAAATGCTTCACTTGGTTTGTCTGCATGTGTCTGTGCACAGAATGATAATAGGTAGCAGACACTCAGGGAACCTCCTGCATGTCTTAAATTCTGATCTCACAACATCCGTAGAAGTTTGGATGGATGGCTAATCAGCGCATGTACACTCATATATTGTAGATGCTGAAGTAAGTTTGACTTTGATTCCAAAGTCTGGTACAGAGAGAGCGAAGAGCCAAATGTGTGAATGTACAGAGTGCTCTCCCCACCCCCGTCTCCTCGCTGTAAATTCCACCACCCACAGCTGCACACACTTCTCCTGTCACGGTGATAATCTCTTTGTCAGGAGCCGTCTGTTAGAGATTTGTCCGTCTGATTCGGTGAACGTCCGAGTGGCAGGTCTAGCTGTAGTGCCACAGGGTGTCCGTCGGTCTGCGTGCGTGTGTGTGTGCGTGCGTGTGTGTGTGTGTGTGCGCGCACACGTGCGTGTGTGTGCACACCCAGTGCCATAGGTGGTGGGATCTCCGTCCCTGTCAGAGTGTGTATGCTGCTTGTCTTCAGAACTCAATTTGGTGACAGAAGAGGAGTGTTGAGCAAAAGAGGAACAGATACACAAGAGAGTGTTTGCATTTTACATTTAAAAGCCAATTCAGTACCATCTGCTCCTCATGGTTTATTTGCATCCATTTTAATGTTACCTTATTTTTTTTAGCCAATACAAGTGGAGCTACACCAGTGATCTGAAATATTACAGAGGTTTTATTCCCTTCAGAGAAAAATGTTAAATAGGAAATGGCTGTCCACTAGATGGCTCTGCTTTCTGCATAAGAACACTTTGCATCTAATCACTTTACTCATGAATTAGCTGTGTTTTGGAAATATAAAATGATGAATGAATGAAGAAAATTAAGAAAACTGACTAAGTACTGATGATAGTCTAGTAATATTGTTTTCAGCAGTAATGAAGTGATTATTTGCACTGCTCATTAATTTTGCAGTGCTCTGTTGATCCCAAAATAAGCATTATCTGTTCAGTCTTTAATCCTGCAAATCCTGCATAGCACCCCTTTCTCTCACTAAATAGTACTTAACACCTTGTCCTGAATTTTCTGAAACATTCCACGTATCCTTTTTCGCAGAGAGGGCAGTATTCGGTATTTTAAAACTGAATTGTGCCCCCGATGACGAGCTGAAACCTCTTAGTGACTATACGGAGCAGACACGTTACACTTAGGATCAGCTGATCACTGAGATAACTGTCCATGTACAGTAGCCTACAGATTGCTGCCAAATATTTCTTCACTTGATCTGATGGTGTTGGTGGTGTTTTCATCCGTCACTGTCAAGAGCACCCGTCCATATCCTGTGAATCTAAACATCTTTTCACTTTCTCCCCTTTGCAGGAAGGTCTGAGGTCAAGTCCTGCTACAAAACAGTAGTGCCATACTGGACTATTATATAATAACTTGCTCAAGGACACATTGAGCAGTCTGGTATCACAAGGACCTGAACGTTAGCTGTCTGGTTAAAGGAAGGCAAGGTGCAAACCAGGTTTCCTACACATTCATTTTCTTGTGTATGTTTCTTGTGTATGAACACCAAAACCTGACAATAGAACTATTTGACTGTATGTCAAAGTGAGATTAAATGACTTGTTGAAGCATCACAAACGTGGAGATATTAACTTTCAATCAAATATCAATGACCTTATACTGAGTTGTAATAATAAGAACAGAAAACTCCAGTTCGAAGTTCCCCCTTTATGAAAGATAATATAAATTCTGACAGAGCTGTAATTGTTGGGTTGAGTTATTGTTTCCCAAAGCTCCTTTTCTTTCTTTTGCCTTTCATCTCTCCCCTCCCGACACCTTCTCCTTCCTCTATCTGTTGTTTGGTCTCCTCTTGTCACTCCACTGCAATCATCTTCGCAGGGGGGCTTGTCATCTGTATCTACTCATATCCTACAATCCCTTTTGCTCTGAGCACTACTGCACTTAAATGTCAGGGCTGATGAGCCCGCCACACCCACCTGACACATCAGCTCAGCGCCAGCTAAAAGCTTTTATGGAACAGAGTGTGAGCCTGGTGGTTGATAGAAATTAAAGCGTTCTTTTCTCTTCTTTCTTTTTTCTTTTTATAGGGATTATGGCTCTATAGGGACAACTTTTGGTGAGAAATGGGAAAAAGGAGTAAGAGCATAGGCTGTGATTGGTTGCCATCTAGTGGCTTTGACAAGCACTTGCTGTAATATTATAATGGAATAGAGAGAAAGACACAGTGACTTAAATGTGGCTGCCTGAAACTACATTACATTTCACACTAACCAAAGACAAAGCAAATAGCATTTCCTCCACCTCTCATAGACGTTTGTCACCGTCTCGTATTAGATTGAACGCATATAGTTTGACTGAATGGAAAACTGTTTATTATTAAGAATTATAATTCTTTAATGATATTGAAATAATTGAATACCTGAAAGAAACTCATGGTTATTATTTTGTGGTGAGTCCAGTCAGAGCAACTCAGGGATGCTTAAAATATTTTGTGGTATTTCAAAGTATTTTAGTGTTGTAGGCAAAACCTTTACCTTCCTGGGCTGCTAACATTCATCACTATCTTACAAGGGCACTGGTGCAGTCTTGCATGCAAAAATAAAGCCTGTGAAAAGATAAAGCCCGTACGAGTGAGTTAAAAAAACTCACTTTTTATAACATGTTACTCAACTCCTATTGGTTTTATTTGTCTTGCAAATGTGTTTCCTTCTCGTGCCGCTGTTTCTGTTTTTGTATTGTATTTTAATTGCTCTTACTGCTGCTTGTTTATACATTATATTAAATTTATTACGATCCGAGAAGCACTGTGTAACTGTCGTTTCGAAAAGTGCTTTGTGTATTTATGTATATCTATTCTATATAAATGCATTTTAGCATGTCTTTGTCTACTTTTCTGTGCCTGTCCTGAAGTACACCTACAATCTGTAACTTGTTCTCTTCCCTCACGTCTCCCCTCATAATTTATTTTTGAACTATGTTAAAACAGCCTTGATTACCTTGCTGAGCTTGTAAACTCGGCACTGTACTAATACGGCTTTTCACAAATCATATTTTGACATGTCACATCAGGAAAAGCACAGGCGTAAGTAACAACATTAATAAAGGCTGAATTCCATTTAGCTGCTTCAGTTTCCTGGTATTGTGACTGCTGGCTCACTTGAATAGAACAGAGCCATTGTTAATGTTATTAGGAACACCTGGGCTTTTCCTGCTACGACAACACAACATGTCTGCTGTGAAAAAAAAGAATCAAAGAATGTTTGTCTATTTCCTGTGACTGGCTAAATACATCAAAATATATTCACACAAGCTGGTGCATTAACACGATTAAAAAAAAAAACTCTTTCTCTCATTTTCAGTGCTGTTTCCATTGTTTTCCTTTATTTGTAAAACTTTGGCATTCTAGCCAATATTTTCAGTGATTGGCCAGGTATAGACAGTATGTACATTCTGAGCAATGGATGCACAACACAATATAATATGTACAATCTCAATATATCTGCTAACACAATATTTACAGTCCTACTGCTTGCTGATAGTTGTACAACACTATATATATATACATACATATATATATATACACAGTCTAACATCTTTATTGATGGTATTGCATGATATGTACAATCTAAATTAGTAAACAATATTTACAGCTTTATCTTGATCCTCTGGTTGTACAACACAATATCTACAACCTCATCTGCACAATTATAGTTGCATCAGTCCCAGCTCCACATCTCACAGTTGTGCAAAGCATCACAGCACATACCGTCTATCAGCAATTATTTACAGAGTTTCTGTATTTTGGCTACGGTGCTTATTGGTTACTCTTCACAATATGTTCTGTTTTACCTTTGACCAGCAAGTATGTGTATTATTCGTGGAGCATCAGAATCTACATTCCTAGAGGTAAACTGTACAACACTACGTGTGCTACTCATATCTGCAAAACACCCTGCTCAGTCTTACCTCGTATTTGTGATTGTACAACTTATTAGATACAATCAGGGCAGCAGCAATAGACAGTATATACAGTCCTCTGACACAGTGGTTCCCAAACATTTTGGCTTTCAGACACTAAAAGCAAACAGACACCTGCTGGTAGCTACTTGACACACTTGAGAGCACACACACACACACACACACACACACACACACACACACATAGATGACCTATAACACTGAATGCAGTTAATAATATAAATATTCTTAATGCTCACCTGGTTTTCCTGCCTCTGTGACTAATCTTAAGCCAAATAACATTTTAAATATGTCGTGAAAAAACCACAACAGACAGCAGCCAATATAAATACCTTCAAAGCGCACTGTTCCATCTGATCTAGGAAGTGCAGTGGTGACACATTTAACAGCTAATTTTTCAGAGTCAAAGGCTGCGTTTATGGAAGACAGAAATACATACAATAAAATGGTTAAGCATATTATGAACAATAAGACTTCAATGGCAATGTTAACTTACAATACAATACTAATAATTCCCTTTGGTAGGATATTTACATTTTTAACATGCATAATTCAGAAGATTGATTGTGAATTGATTGAAAAATATAACGAGAGACAGTGCCTCACATCTAATGTTGGATTTATGTGAAAGTAATGACTGCGGAAGACGGCATTAATGTTTGAATGATCTCCTGGTGATATGCATGTATGTGCTAAATATGAAGACTTAAGTAAACTGACTACTTGGCATGTTGTTTGTGGCACTGAACGTGTTTTCTAATTTTGGTGACCAGACTTATTTGTCTGACTTTGTCTGTGCAGCTGCTGGAGATCCTATAGATGTAGATCAAGGCAGGTTAACAATTGCACTACAACTCTTAATTGTGTTCTAACATGTACGACCAAAAACAAATAAATGTCCATGTGTTCACTTTGAATATCAGATCAATCCAACTCACTAAGATTTTACAGACCATGACCAAACAATGAGAAATGTTGAGAGCCAGCCTTATAATTAAAACGCAATTGAAATTTAGATAAAATGTTTTTTCAACCAATTCAAATCAAGGGCAACTTTCAAATGAAGCTTGTAATACCCACAGGACAACTGAGGGACTTCCAAAGGATTGTACATAGCTTGTACATGATTGATGTAAACCCTCTTTGTTCTGGATTCATAATTTGAGGGTAATAATGGTTTTTTCAGTTTTAATCACATTTTATGTGCAGGTGCACATGATGAATGTAGTAGGCTGCTTTGTTGTTATAGTCAATTATATTCTTATACTTATTCCCTTTGGGACAGGGTG